>NC_050521.1:18413744-18447483 GCF_002922805.2 Oryzias melastigma
TAAGCAAGTAGACCTTCAGAGATAAAGACTGTATCTTAGTGGAACCATATGTTTCTCCAGAACCATCAACATCATTGAGGATTAATGTGGCCTGCACAGATCTGAGTGTTACTTGTACCCCGTGCGCTAATGCACCCTCACGCCATCACAGGTGCTGCCTTTTGTACTGCGAGCTGATAACAAGATGGATGGGCCTCTCGTCTTTGGCCTGGAGGACGCACCATCAACCATTTCCAAATAAGACTTAGGTTTTAATTTTTCCACAGTTTGTCTCGGATGATTAAAACATTTTAGCTCTTTTGAGAGATATCTTATCAGAGCTTAAATTATAATCCATATGCTTTTTATTAACTCTTTAACACCAGAGATACGGCTGGCGACATCTAAATAACATGCTACCTTTGACATGCCGTAACTCTTTTACCTAAGAAAAGCGGCTTTGCATCGATGCGCAATCTCACAAAGCTCCTTTTCTCACCATCAGAATGGTAGCTGGAGTTTTGTTATTTGCATAAACAGTTGAATAATCATAGTAATTCAAACAATGTTGACACTGGAGCTAAAACTTCTGTGTTAAAGGGTTAAGGATTTTCCACGCATTTAATATTGTTTTAATATAAATTATTTTTATTGATATTTGTTTTTAAAAGGGCAATTTTCTGATCAGTAAAAGACCATCTCCAATTGTCTTTTGATATATTTGAAAGCATTTCCAGTAATTTTAAAAAAAAATTTGATTATGCCATTTTTAGCCAAAAAAAAAAAAAAAAAAACCTCAGTCTTTTTCTTGGACATAGATTTTGCAGGCTAGTGGTGGGCGGTGTCGTTGATGTGAAGCAACCCCACCCCTCTTCCCGTCGCTGAGAGTTCAGAGCAGTGAGCCTGTGGCCCACCCAGCTTATTTTCTACGTCACAAATAAGCTCTTTTTCCAACTTCGTTTCTTCTGTTGCTCCTAATTTATAATGATTTGAATAAAGAAATATTCAGAAATGCAAATTTCAGCTTAATTTTCTTTATATATGTCCATCATCATTAGAGAAATCCCACAAGAACGTTAAAAATACAATTTTCTTTTTTTTTTCCACAGAAATTTGCAGAATGTCTTATAATTCAGTGCACATTTATGTATGACTTTTGGTTGTGTTCTTGACCTCAAAGAGTTTTCTGTGGTACACTGTTCTCAAAAGTCTGTCAAAATGTTTTTTAGTACGACTTTGTTAAAATACGAAGCTTAATGGATTGTCGGAGGATTCCATCTTTTGTCAGGAGCTTGGCGGTGTTTCACGAACTGTGCTTTAATGTAATATTATGAGTTTTTTTTTAATTAAATGTGTTATTACTAACCAATGTGAAGAGTTATTGTGAAGTTTGACTTATCTGGCGTGTTGCTCTCTCTTGTGAATGGCTGGTTATTGGAGATAAAAGAGGCAAACATGAACAACAACAACACAGCTCGCTAGAGAATATACAGAACTTCCCATTGACCCCTCTGACCAGCTGCTGCCTCCCGGCTCTTCTAGCCATTCTGGGTGGTGCAGTCATGCCACATTATATGATTTTTTTTGTGTTCACTTAATGTGCCTTATAATCTGGTGTGTGTTATGTATGAAAATAGTCCCTTCATTCTCTGTTTGTGTTTCTGCTCATATAGATGAAGTCCTTCACCTGTTTTTCATGCTCACTCCACTCAGAACTTAAAGGGCATTTGAGAACAGAGTGTTTTTTTTTTCATATTTGTACATTTTCAAACATAAACAAGTACAACAACATGAAAAAGAATTCCTTCTGTGTAAAGCTGATTGTGGAATTGAGGCTGACTCAATCCGCTGTGTGTTATAAAACAAGTTTAAACCTTTTTTGTGACAACGCTGGAGAAGTATGTTAGTGTTGTGGATCAGGTAGCATATCACATCTTTTTAGCCTCCATCTTTCATCAGCCCCAGAAACGTCATGATTCTCCTAATAGCTTTTCGTTCTCCATCTCTGGTACCGGTAAAAGATAGCAGAGGCTGCTGACTGTGTGCTCTGCAAGCTTTGATTTTGGCTTCTTAGCCTTTATTCTCCTCCTCAAACTGGGCGTACTCAGCAGGGTGAAGCCGTTTGAAGTGTTAGATTAAGTTTGTTGTCCTGAACATCCTGTCTGTTCTGCCTCCACAGCTCATTTTCACCTTACAGGTATCATAGACTCTTTGCTTTGGAAGTGTGGTATTCAAAGGAAAAAGGCTTTTGCACTGAGGATATATTTTTTGTGCTACTGTTGTGCGATGACACATTTACTGAACTAAACTTTTTTTTCTGTTTTCAAGCATAAAATAGTGTTATGTTGGCTGTGTCCAAACCCAAGCCTGCTCCTGCTTTCTACTTTGGAGACTATTTCAATTAAATGAAAGGACGTTTGAACTGAAATAAATGCTGAATCTGTCCCAGAAAACCACACAGGTTTGTTTTATTTTGACTATAAACTGCATAATCATAATAAAAAAAGCACTTTTATAATAGCTCAAAAGATCATCAAAGTGGGACTTTTAAATATTCCATATGTTCATTATGCGATCACCTATAAAACCTATTTTGGTTTACGACATCCTTTTTTCATGACGTTCTCCTGCAGTCAAAACTCCTTGGTCTCCTTGCCGTGGCATTGGGCTGAACCCGGCCCGATTGATTGGAGCTCTACCTGCTCGCCTGTTTGTCAGCCATGAATAATCTGTAACGACATTGGGTGCATCAGCGGGGGCCTTGCAGTGCGCATCCATTGTGGAAAATGGACAGCTCAATCAAAAGAAGCTCTTGAAAAGCTGGTCATAACCGGAGGCAGAGCCTTGACCTAAAACACTGTCCCACTGACTTGAGATGTAGCCTCGGCAACAACCCTCCACAGAAGGTCCTGGCGTATTCCTTCTGCACTTTGGCACATTCACCCCCCCCCTTCCACCACCAGCTCCTCCTCCTGCTGCTGCTGTCTCCTCCTGTTTAATAGAGCGATGCTTCACTCAGAAGGCCACATTATCCTTGTTAGGAAATTGACGCTTATGACAGCAGCCAAGCTCAGCTTTCTGCATCAGCTAGCATGAGCCACCCATCACCGCAGCACTTTACATGGTAATGCAGGTTGAAGACTTAAAGATAAGGCACTTATGCCCTTGGATCAGTGACCCAAGGCCCACTTTTTAATATTTACGCCTGGCAATACAGCACAGACTAGAGTGCCATTTTGACAAGTTGATGCAATCCCAAGTTGCTTTTGACACGCTGGCCTAGTATCTAGCTTTCTTTTATACGGAAAAGCTAAATTGGAGTGCAGTAAAACGCATTGTTGCCTCCTAGTAGAAAAGCTTTGGACTCTCGCAGGGTTGATGATGACACTGATGCCATCTGGTACAAAGAAGATCCAGGGGAGGAAATAGAACACTTACAGTTCTCCTTTTGACAGATCTCCAGGATTTGCAGACAGTGCATTCTTAAAAGCTTTCATCTGTGATTCCACCCTCAACCACGGTGAACCCTCTGCCTTGAAACGGCGCAGTCCCCTGATGTAGACTCAGCCAGCCCTAATCCCCATATATCCTCTGATGAATCCAAGCCTCACACACTGTAGGGGTGTCGCTTAATTGAATTTCCTTGCTCACAATGAACACACTCAGGACCTGCAAGTTCCAGTCCTTGCCTTTGATAAGCAAATGACCCCTATGGAATTGAGGTCAGAACCTGCAAAAACAAGAGTGAGGGGGAGAAAAATAAAGTCCTGCACTCAGACAAGCCCAATATCGACTCACCCGGGATTGAGTCCAGTGATGTTTACCCTGTGTGTGTTGGGCCCCTGTTGGCTCAAGGGACCTTCATCGTACCCACACACATTTACACACACTTTCAGAAAAAGATGTCTGAGCTCTCACAGTGTGACCTCCTTTCTTTTGTCAACCACTACTCTCCTTTTTTTTATTTCATTTCAATAGAGCACATGTGTAAATAATCTTGTCTTTGTCACACATTGAACACAAAGTGTAGTTGTGTCCTTTTGTCTTGTTTGTATGCGAGTGGATCTTGTATTGTGCTCGATTGCCTGAAGATGTAGCGAGAAGCTCCAGCACATAAAGTAAGGTCAGGTTGTTCATGAACCTAACCACTTCTGCATCCTCTTTTGTTTCAATTTCTTAAACTATGAAATTCTGGTGGAAGAACACAAAGCTTCAGTGTTTTTCTCTGCCAAAACCATCTTTCTTTTTAGACTAAATCTTTCTTTAGACTGAACAAATGCACGGCTTTTACATGTTTCAGTGATTCAATTTACAGAATCACAACCTGATCACGTTCATTTCATCATTTTTATCTCTCTTCAACTAAATATTAGTTGAACGTTAGATATAAATGTTCTGTTCAACAGCTGTCATCAGTTTCCTCTTATTATTCTGAAAGCTGTAAAATAGGTGAGGCAGCTGAGCTGAAACTTCACCTACCACCTTCAAAAGGTCAAATCTAAAATGTTAACAGTGTGACCTTGTCGTATCGCGGTTCAAGATTTTCTTCAGTGTAACTTTGCATGTTTTTATAGTTTTTTTTTTTTGCGTATTCTTTGTCCTTGGCTATTGACCTTGTCCATCCCTCTCCTGTATCTCCTGTACAGAATTCAAGCAGTTATAAATCTCACATCATGAGCAGATTTGTTTTCATACTCATTTTCATAGTCATTCTACTATGAAGGTTTGAACTTTAAACAAGAGATGTCAGAGATGTCCTGTCAGTCTGAGAAAAGTTTAGAGTGTAATGAGGGCTTTTACTGCCTTAAAACGTCTGTAAATGCAGATTTCACCTATAGTTTGTTATGTATGGATTGGAACCCCTTCAATAAATGAGGGAACACTGTTTTAAATACATAATAGTGCTGTAATGATTAATTTTAACAACGATTCGATTCATATCTCAAAATTTGTGGTTCAATATTGGTTCCTTTTGAACTATCACTGACCTAAAATCGATTTTTTTTTTTTTTATTCAACCCTTGTGACTCAGAGATAAATATCTGGTACTGAAGTTTTACAGATGTCTTGTGTTTCTTACAAGATAATAAAGTGTAAATTAAATGTGTACAAACAAATAAGTAAACAAGAATTAATGTCAAATCCTTTCACATTTTAGTTTCTTAAAGGTCAGCTCACTGTTGTTTTTCCATATCAAAATAATACATTTTCGGTACATTCTACCACACTGAATGGTCACGTTTGCACACATTGGACTGTAATGATGGCTAGATCTTTTTATGTTGCTATCACAAGCGTTATCCGCTGTTATGGCACTCGGTTGTCTGTACGTTATAGTAAAATAAACATGCCATGTCTCAATCCAAATGGTATTTTTCATGAACGATTATAGTGTAGATCGATTCATTGCATTTTGAAACCAATTTGATTTGATGAACAACTTGCCTCAGACATATCGATCTGGTTGGATAAATTGTTTCAGATTAATTGTTAAACCATAAGTATAAAAAATGTATTAAATCTATTTTTTAAAGGGAAAAAAGTCATTTGAAACCCAACTGTAAGTAAGCACTTAATTTAAAGTTGAACCATTGTCTCACTGGATTAAATAGTATGTATTGCAAATTACATTTTTAGTTTATTTGCATATCTGTGATGAGCCTTCATGATTAACCTGGCTTTAGTTTTTATTTATTTATTTTATTTAAGTTCTATTTATTACAGGGTTGCTCTCAAATCAGCCTTCATAATGAACACTGACTTCATAACTGCAGTTGGACCTCTATCACTTATAGTTGGTGACATGTATGAAGGCTGTAATGAAAAGTTAAGGCAGGGTTTCATGTTTTAGATTTTGGGAGAACAATTTGTGGAAATTTCAGCAAAATAAAAACATGGAAGCATTGCTATCATTAACATTTCACTGTATCTCCCTCCAGAAAACATAAAAGGCCAACGCACTCTGGGACATAAATCAATAGCTGCAACATTTCCAGTTTATGATGTGTCCTAAAGCTTTGCTTTTATTGTATAGTCTAATGAAATGTGACACAGAGACACAGAGAGACTAGGATTCTGCATTCTTAAAGACCAAAGAAAGGGATTTGTTCCTATTCATAAAAATACATGCATTTACTTCCTTAACTTTTCTAATATTTTTGGTCTTACTTTGCTAAGTTTTGCCCACCTGATTTTTCAAGCTCATTTCAAATTCCAGCAAGTAAAATCATAGGATTGTTTGATGTCTTCACCGCTTCCCATCATGGATGCAAGAATTCCAAAACCAAGTTTTGCCAAAGTGATGGTTGGTGCCATTTTTCTCCCGTTATATTTGTCTGCTAACTTCAACTCCTGTTTACTGTTTGATGTTACTTGCTTGTATTATAGTACGCCAGCAGCACATTTTGCTTGAACTGCTTTCAAATTGTGGTTTCTTGCTCGTAGTTGTCAGTAAACTTGACTGTGAATATTTTCAGGGCTTCAATGCCTTTTTTTTTTCTCTCCACACTCCTGCTGCGTTTTGTTGCTATAAAGAGCGTTGCTTTTCTGGATGATCCGCACGCCGTGGCAGAGACATCACCGTGATGTTTATGATGGGGCCGTAACCCAGATTTATCCCGTTGTAAATCTCATGCAGATGTTTTTTTTTTCTTGCAGGAAAAGCATCTGACAGCAACTCAAAGTCGTGTTTATTCCTTACAACTAACGTAATGGAAGCGATTCTTCAAACTCAAAGAGACTTCTCATTTTTATGGACTCCTTTAATGGACTTTCTTCCACTGATTATTTGCATCCAACAGCAGAAACTATACCCAATTACTGTTAATAGGCTTCATGCAAAACATGTCATAATGCAGTTTTGATGCTCCAGTGAGAAGTAAATCATTTTATTACGCTTTCCCGTCTCTCATGCATAAATCCAATAAAATGTATATATTTTGTCTTCATGCTTTTTCTTTTTGTGAGAGTTTTATTTAAAGGTACTGAAGGATTTGCTTCCATCTGTTTTGGTGTATTCTTGTATTTTTATGTATTGACATACTATATGATAAGGTTATATTTTTTATTATATTTATCACTTAAGAAAAAAAAAGAGAGAGTGTAGTTTCATGTATCATGATCCGTCCTGTAGCACAAAACTGAGACATACTAATTTCTACATTGAGTAAACTCATTTTATTTCTTTTTGTCCTCATGTTTTCTGAAGTGCATGAATACAGGCAGAGATCTATACTTTTCTGGAGATTTTGCAGTAAAGTACAGATTGCTAAGGGGGCTTCACTGCACTCCATTACCAAAAAAAAAAAAAAAATGGTTCCAGCTGCAAGCTTAGGATTCATACTGTGTCTGCCACATAATCACCCATTACATTTTCCACCTTGACTTCTCTGAGATTTGGGATATGAGCTCATTTTGAAGTGGACCACAGACCAACCCAAGGCTGAGGGAATCATTTCATGTTTTAATTATCATTCATTTGATGGCATAGGTACTCGATTTGTAGCTTTTTAGAAAGAACAGTTCAAATGTATTACTTTAAAACATCTATGCTCTATCTTCATTCATGTTATGGAATCTTAAAGTCTAATCTTATTCTGAATTTGTTGCCATTTTTGCAAATTAAGGAACAAAACATTAAAATAAACAAAGCCCTGTGCCATAATTATCAACAAAAAAAAATTATTTTGTTCACCAAGTGATGAGATTATTTGTCCTACTTATTAATTGGAGTGAAATTGGACAGAGAGACTCAGAGGAGTGTTACTGGAAGGTGTCAGACACAGAAAGCAGGTAATTATGGAGACAGGAAGAGATAAGGGAACAGAATGCAATTAGCCTGGCAAGCAGAGCTTCAAATTGTTCTTCTTAGGATTTCTCACCTCAGGTTTGCATTGTTCATGCTTTGCAGCTCCATATGGATCTTTACTCACCCTCCAACTTTAAAAAAAAGAAGATGGTTTTATTTGAATCGCATGCATTTTTACTGTAACAACACATTAACTGGAAAACTGCACTGATTGCCAGATTACAAATGCATGTATTCCTACCTTCTTTTTCCCCTCTTGAGCATATAAACTGCTCAGTGCTGAGTATAAATCATAGCCGTCAGATATTTCCTGTTCTTCACATTAAGGGCTGGAAGGATTTCTCAGAATTTGTTTAAACTTTGATGTTTGAGAACATGCTGCATATTGATTTTCCTGCATTTGCAGCTTCTTATCAAACACTGTTGCACAGTGCCACACACGGCATTAAAACAAAAAGCTATTCCTCCATTCTATGCGAGATATGATTGGCACATCTCTGCAATAGAATTTTACATTCCAAGAAAAAACAAATTTTCTAAGTTCAGTTCAATCCCTGTTGTTCCCAACAATGGTATTTTTTTCTCTTAAGTTTTAAGGGGAAACCTGAAAGCCTCCACGCTTCTAATTTTGAGGGGAAAAAAAGGAGGAATTTCTTCTGCTCCATTTGTTCATTCTCTGCAGTGGCCATTTTCTTACTTTAGCCGTTTGTTTTAGCTTTTAGGTGCTCTCTCAGTGTGCCAAACACTCACCGTCAAACATGAACTCAAAAACACTCGTAACAAAAGAGGTTTACTTCAGCAAGACTAAAAAATAAACAACAAAAAGCAGATTTTTTTTGTTTTTTATTATTTTTTTATTGAATAATCCAGAGTTAATAAGTATTTTAATAAAGCAGATGAAATACAGAATTTTTATTTATTTTTTTTTATTTTTTATAATTAGCTGTTGTGGAAGCAGGTATGAGAGCACGCTTGTTGACTCTGTGACAACATTAAGGGAAAGGGGGATGTTGATGCTCAGAGAGGTGCTTCAGGCCTGGATTGACAGCAGATGTACTTCCATTTACCGTGCTCACATTTAGGAAAATCTGCTGCACTTAAACACTAATATTTGCTGGTGTGACCATGTGTGTGGTTACAGGCGATCTGTGATGGCACCCGTTGGATTCTTCATGGCCAAAACTAACCCTGTAGTAGGTTGACTTCACTCCCCCTGTAAGGGAATTTAGGGTGGGACAAAACATTCGTTAGATAATCATAAGATAATTAGATGCCCCCAGTAAGGTGAGGTTCAGGAATTAGTCTGTAAAATATTTTTGAAATCTGACTTTAACATGGGAGTCATTGAGAAATCACTTCCTTCTGTTGCCTGCCTCTAGTGGCTTTTCATGGAACTACAACATTTAGTTCTGTGTCAATTCGAGATCCATAGGTTTTGAGTTTGAATTCAAATATTTTCCAAAAAAAAGGCAATGAATGTGATTGGTTTTATCAATCCCAGAATTTTTATATTTTAATTGCAGTATAGGTTTGCTGCTCTGACAGGTGGTGCTTCATCAGGGCTCCCGTCTGAGGCTGGAAGGTATAAATCAAGTGTGTGAGCAAAGAGCACAACTGCACTGTCATGCAAAAAGTTCAAGTAAATACCTCCTTTTGGTTCCGAATATTCTGTCAAGGAACGCTTCGTCAAACCATAATGTGTCCCGTGTGACTGGAAAAAGCCTCTGTGCCCGTATCTCTAAAACAGAAAATATTACATGGAGAAAAAGCTGGAGTCCCAACAAACTGGTAATCTCTTTATCAGAGTAAAGGCGCAGGGATCCACAGTTTGGGGGAAAAAAATTTAAAGCTTAAAATAGAAAATAATCACGACGGCAAATCCCAAACATATAGGCAAAGGCAAATAAAACGAAGGGTTACTTCTCATTCAGGAAAAAGACAAATTCCCCACAACCCTGTGTTGTTTGGACTGTGCAGTAGAGTGGATTAGCTTCCAATTTTGCTTTGTTTATCCAGGGCTTTTCCTCCCTTTCTTTAAAAAAAAAAAAGCAATTTTTACTATGTGGTACAGCAGCATCTCATATCAGCACCATTGTGGAAACACTTCATAGATTGGGATCTGCTCACCCTTTTCTGGATTTGACAATAGAGGAGCTGGCAGAGCTGAACATTTGTGTTTGCACCGTTTGTCTGGTTTGTTCGTTTTTCCTTCCTAACTGTTGCTGTTTTACGCCCAGCAAATTACAGCACGGATAGCTGTGAGACTCTTGTCTCATTTTCCTCAGTAAACAAGCTCTGCTCTGTTTATATATGATTATGGCTGTCTGCTTGTTTTCTCTTCCAGGTGTTTTTTCTTTTTTCTTCCTTGTTATTATTACGTAGCTCATTTGTTTCTCGCTTTATCGTTTAGCTTTCGAACATGCTGGACGTCATTCAGAGTTCATGTGTTGATTTTTTTTTTTTTTCTGCTGCTTGCTTGGCAGGCCTGCCCGTCATGTGGGTGACGATTGACATCACCAGACAGCAGGTGGAGAAAATCTTCGGCCTGGATGAGTACTGGTGTCAGTGTGTCGCCTGGAGCACAACCGGAACCCAAAAGAGCCAGAAGGCGTACATCAGGATTGCTTGTGAGTGCACTTTAAATTGATTTGTGAGGGTGCCAGCCCCTTTTTGGAGGGGTTGGGGACACAGTCTAAAAAGTGATTTAAAGACTGACTCTGATCATCTTTTGAGCTATTTCAATAGTGATCTTTTAAATATGGTGTCAAATTATTTCGCGATTAATTAATTACAGATAAGTTAGTGTGCCATTTTTTAAAAATGTGTTAATCTCATACTCAGTCTGTAATTATTGTTGTGTTCTCTATTATAAAAACAAGAATCCAACTGTTTACTTGCATGAACGTTTTAACTTAGATGAAAACATGTCTTACAGTTCATGTATTTGTGTCCGTATAAAAGCTGTGACATCATCAATGTGCGACTTTGTTGTTCTTATGAACCCAAACCATCAGGAACGAGATGTTCATTATCGTAAATTAATTTAATACGTTGAGGGATGATTGCATCAGACGATAAACTGTAGAATAAGGTTTGTCAACATATTTATTATAGTATTAGTACATATTTTGTGGTCAATATTTTTTGGATTGCTTGGAAAAGGGTTCTTATTCCCTTTAACTGTTTATTCAGAGCACTCTGGTCCAGATGTTTTGTTTTAGTTTAAATGTTTTCAATTGTTCCAGATTGAAAAAAAATACCCTTTGTTGGTATAAAAGTAAAGGATAGAAGTCTGTTATATTGAAAAACTTCATAAAGTTACTTTTTTACTTGTATTTTGATCTTTTATTGTACCACAATGTCACCAATTAAAATGAAAATACCTCAAATTAAGCTTTTGACAGTAAGTATTAGGTTTGATTAAAAATAGTTTAACTAGATTAATTAACTTAATAATAATAATCACACAAAAATGATTAATTTGTCATCAATAATTTTGATTGTAACATTTTTGTTATATTTTTGCTTAATTTTCTACATTACAAATTTGATCTTTTCGTCTACTCCATAATGATTTAAATAAAATAAAAAATACAAAGAATTTACATTTTAAGCTTAATGTACTTAATATATGTCCTCCATCATCAGAAAAATCCCACAAGAACATGTTAACATGCTCATCTTAAAGAGCATCTCAATTTGTTGCACTGCAGTTTTACATTTCACCTAAATGTGATTTAAATTGCAAAAGAAAACGTGGCAGGTCTGGGTACTAATGAATCTTCTGGAAGGCAGCTTAAGAAAGAAAAAGAAGAACCACTAAACTTCAGTATTCATGAGCGTATTTTTCACCAGCTACAGTACATCAGCAATGATCCCTGTGAAAGTAACAAGAATAAAAACAGATTTGAAATTTATTGCTGCGCAGCAATCATAAATCTGCCTGGGGAACACAGGAACATCCCTCGCTGCTGCCTCAAAACCTTTATTAGATGGAGCCATTTTACATTTGAGCATTTTAAAGCATTCTGCCTATTAATTCCCACATAAATATGGAACAGTTCAGACGGAGCCGAATGCGGCTCAGTCTCCAAACCTCCAGCCGTTTTGAAAACACCCATTCATTATCTGTCCTGATTTGAGAGTTTGACAAAGTCAGAAAGACGCAGGATGAAAATCAGACACATGCTTGAATAACGATGAATCAGCCGATGTTCCTGACACTAATACAGCACTCAGCCCCTTATATTATTAAACTTTAAAGCCTTTTTTTTAAGATTGTTAGACCTCCAGTGTCTTCCAGTCCAAATGCATCTGCTGTAGTTTGTTTAAATGTTAGAAAAATCTCAGTTTCACTTAATATTTCTTACAGTGTGATTGGTAATGACAGGATAAATATCTCAACCTTAGACCCCCCTTGTAATAACATTGTTTTGCTTTGAGTCAAACCGACCTGTCAGCTGCATAGCTCATGCGGTACAAATAGATGTGCGTTTATCTTTCCCGCTGAAGCAAACACCGCCACTTTTACCTGGATAATTCACAGCCGGAGCTTACAAATACACGGCGGGACTCGGTGCAGCAGGAAGAGGGCTCATTGAAAGTAATGCGAAGCCCCATGCAGCCAGCCAGGCTTGCAGGAGATCTTGTCCAGGCGCCTCAGGGTTTTGTTTTCGTGTGGCTGCTCCAAGCCGTCATGCAGATGGAGGCTGGAGGCTGCCGGATGCCACTGAGAGGAGAGTGGGAGGTAGTGAGGGGTAATGCAATTGCTTTTGCTTGATGCCGGTCCCTCTGGCAGCAGACAAACATCTCTGAACCAGCCAGCCAGCCTGTAATAAGCAACATGGTTGCTGCCTCCGATCCCACTGTGGCTTAGGGGCCAACTAGAGTGCGACATGCTCAGCGAGGCCACGGGTGAATATTTCCGGACTGAGCTTTAGAAACGTCACCAAGAAAAGGCTTATGTAGGCGTGTGACAATTCATTTTAACAGTGATTCGATTCATTTCATAATTAGTGGTTGTTGATACGATTCATAATCAGTTTTGGTTCATTTCAAAATTCAAATTCTGGACATCTTTAGCAAAAAATTCAACCAGTGTGACCTAGAAATAAATACCTGAACAGTGCAGGTAAAGTTTTCCAGATTCCTTCCATTTCTTGCGAGATAATCAAATGTAGATTAAATATAGGTCTATTTGATTAACAACTTGCCTCAGACAGATCAATCTGATTGGATTGTAGAAATATAACTCAATTTGTCAATTAATCGTTACACATCGTTTCATTTTTTTAACCTTCTGAATTGGGTTTTGTTCTTCACCGCATGTATTCCTGCTAGACCTGAGGAAGAACTTTGAAGAGGAGCCGCAAAGCAAAGAGGTGGCGATGGACCAAGAGGTGTCACTGCGCTGCCACCCCCCCGAGGGAGTGCCACCAGCTGAGGTGAGACAGATTTTTTTCAAGCCTTTATTTACCCTTCCTCTCCAGCTGGACTAATGCTAGGAGGGCTTAGCTCCATGCAATTCCACAAATGAACCTGGTATGGATAACTTACACCTCTAATTATTCCACATTATTGATTTATTATCTCTCTTACATCTCTAAGAAGCCATATTTCACATCTTCTTGTCATATCACTCAGGATAAGCTAGGAGGATTCTCTCCCCGTTTGGCATCTCTAAAGGCCCATCCATAATTAATGGGTCTATTTGCCTCACTCTGTCCTTATCTCATTCTGTGTTCTGCTGTCGCTCCATGCTCGGTCTCTCACATTCACTCGCTCTGCTCAGGCTTGTCTTCCTCTCTGGCGTGCATCTGTGTTTAGAGGGCCAGAGTTGTACCAGCTGTTTCACCTGGTGTGCTGCATCCTCCCAGTCCCAGATAGGCACTAACTGCCTTAATAACAACACAACGGGAGCTTAGGCCAGCCACTCAGACAGCCCCGAGACCCAGAGGCGGAAGACAAGCCAATCACAGAATCACAGTGCACGGGCAGTTTTGCAGAGAAATGGGAAGGAAGGTGCCAACTGAGGTTCAACCCCCAGAACAACATCAGAGCAGAAGTCGCCACAGGAGAAAACCCGGCGAGCGCACAAGTGGAAGAAAGCCCAATTAAGCGGTGTATCGCAACCAGCAGTAATGCCAGCAACAATGCTGCTGTAATGTTGCTTCTCTTGAGGAAGGTCAAGTGAGAGAAGGAAAAAAAAAACATGCAAGCCAATCTGAGAACACACCAAGAAAGTAATAACCTCCCCTTTGGTTTGTGGAAGAGAACGCAGAACTTACATGAGCCATGACTAACTATTCACAGAAAACTAGCAGATGTCCAGGAGCTGCAGAATACAGCAATTTCCTCTCAGCGAAAAGACCAACAGGAGGTCAAATCAGCTGGCTATATAAATAAATGCCTTCTTGGTGTCATATCAACGTGTCTGTTATTTTCCTGAGAAGAAGTGCCTCTTATGTTTGTGGAAGTGTCAACTTTGCATTCAGTTGCAACCAACTTTGACCGTGAAAAAATGCCTTTTCAGGTGGAGTGGCAGCGAAACGAGGATTTGGTCGACCCAGCAGCCGACCCCAATTTTGTCATCACGGCCGATCATAATCTTGTCATCAAAGCCGCCCGTCTGGCAGACACAGGCAACTACACCTGCGTGGCCAAAAACATCGTCGCTCGGCGCAAAAGCAACTCCGCCACCGTCCTGGTTTTTGGTAGGTGCTGATTCTTCCCGTGGACGTCACACTGCTGCACACTAGGGGCTAACTGCAGCCCCGTGTTTTTGTTTCGAATTTCTCAAAGCAGCTCAAAAGGGTAATTTGAAGTTTGCATGGTGCTTCTGTGATTCCGCATTTTCACATTAACCTCTGCATGCTCTCCTGCACGGAACATTTCTGCTGCTCATACTTGTTTGTTCAGATTTTCTGTGTAGTTGTACAGAGGGAAAAAAAACCCTCCAAGCTGCACATGAGTGACACATGTTGACAACCTGTGCATATCAACTCTATTTGTCAACAAGAAAATGAATCACAGATGTGTATCTGCACAAATAATGACGGAAAAAAAAGAAAAAGGTAAAGACGTCCAGTCAGGGGGAAATAAATGAAGCCAATCTCAGATGTCATGGCTGACGTCTCCCCTCTGGTGCGTATCCACATAGAAAAAAGAATTAACAGCAGAAATTAATGACTTGGCTTGATTAGCTGACTGACCTTTATTAAAATTCAGAGTAAGTGCATATTTGTGTCACTGAGGATTTTTAAAGGCTTTGGATTCAAAAGCAAAAAAATATTTTGCAAATAAAACAATGTTGACGTTACAAATTCTGACACTTATCGGAGTTGACATGAAAAAAGATGCAATGATGGATTGTAAAATCATTAGGAGGGACTCGAATATATTTGTGCCAAACATTTTTCCAAATAAAATTTTCAAACTGACTTTGTACTTTTCTATAAGAGGCATGCTGAGTCATCGGAGGTTTAAAGCTGGCGTGTTTGTGAAATCCAGATAGACCTCATTTCCAGAGCGAGGAACAAACACGTCCGTGAATCCAGTTAGCCCTGCGCTAAATGCTGATTTGGTGGATTTGAAGTGAAAGTGCATATTCCACAGGCGGAGTGCGACCGTGTGCTTGAATGGTTGCGGTGCACAAAAACACCTACAGTGAAAGGCATGGCAGCCATGCAAACTTGTGTTTCCATACTTCAAAATTCATGGGCTGTCAGTGGCCGGTCTGTAAATGCTTTCTGCCGACGGCTGCTGCCCAAAACTGTTTAGATCAGCAAAGTGAGAAGATGTAAAGAGAAATGTAGGGGGATTAGTTATTTATGAGCAAAGCCCCTCACGTCAAACCAGAAAAGATTACTTAGAAATATTCTGACTACTTTGAAGTATTTGCTAAATATATCTATTTACTTTTTAGCAAAAATTAAACTTAAATTAGAATTTTTTGAAGTGTTGCTGATGAGATTTTTGTGTAATCTATGTGAAAAAAGTGCTGTGAATAATAAGAATCTACTTTTTTTGGCTTTTGTTTCTGGGTGTTTGGACTTGCTACAGGAAACAAAAAGCTGGATCAATTTATACCATTGACTGAATATCAATCAATCACTTTATTTGTAGGGCACCTTTCATCAACATGCATAGAAAACATAAAAAGTCATAAAACACAATAGACTAAAAACATCAAAAGACGAATGTGAAATGGAAAGAAACAAATAAAGTGTAAAAATGTACAATTGTGAGAACTTTAGTGTGGGAGTGTGACTCCACCCAACAAAATGAAGTCCATTCAGTAGCCTTTTTTTCACAATACGGAGGACGACATCAGTGAGTAAACGACCACTCATGCCAATTAGGAGTGAGCTTGTTGGAAGTTTACACCCGAACAACTTGAAAGTCAGTCTGAATGTTTAACATGCTTTTATTGAGGAATCTGATTGGCCAGTTTATAGAAAACGGAATATAATATTGAATAATATAATAATATATTATATTATATTATATTATAATATAATTGAATAATATAACGGAATAGTTAATGATTTAGATGTGGATTAAGAGGTAATGTTGTATTATTTTAAATTAAATTTTCAATATTTTATATTTTTTTTCATCATTTATTAATCCACTTAGAGATCAGCAGAATAATAAAGTAGTATTAATCATATTTAATTACTTGCTTAAATAATATAGAATAACACTCTTATTTGCTTGCCTTGTTTTGTCAAACAGAAACTATTCGCGCATATCTAAAGTCGTGGAGACTGAGCGCTTCAAAAAGAGAAAATGACATGGATGGTGTCACACCTCAACCACAAAACAGAGGGCATTGTTTTAAAAGGATGTGTTACAGCTGCTGCTGCTGTTTCTTTAACCCTGCAACGAAAAAGAAAAATCATTAGACGGAGAACATTGTGCAAGTAGATCTACCTAGCTGTAGCAAGTCATAATAGCTGCTACTTTTCAAAGGGGGTTCAACAGGGGGCCAGAGATGCATTTTAACAAGACCTGGCTGGTGTGACTGCACTCTGTGCTAAGAGGTAATCAGGGGCCGAGTTGCCTGGCAATTTACCTCGCTGTGCCGGGCAATCAATCGCATAGAGAGGGCAAGGAAATGATTCAGCCACGACAAGCGCAGGAGAGAGTTAGAGAGGTGGGGGGAGAATTAGGAAGGGAGTATGTACAGAGAGGAACAACAGCGCTGCTCGGGTCAATAAATCAGGAATCTCTGCACCCCATAATCTGAGGGAAACAAAGCAGATGCAGAGACGGAACCCGCAGGAGTCGATGTAATCACCTGCCATGATGGAGAGACACTGTATAGCTCCAATTATGTGCAAATTGACAGTTAAGGTTTAGAACATGAGCTTGGGTTCAGTACGTGGCTGCAATAACAGAAACTCAGAGTGCAGAGTTTTTAGACCTCCTGAACTTTGGAGTTTCAAATATGAAAGAGGAATAAATTATACACTAGTGCTCTATCATTCCAGGAACACTTGAGTTTATATAAAGACCTGTGGGGGGTTTGAAATCCACAGTGAATATTTTGAAGGACAATTTAGATGACCATATTACCACTAATCATTCTTCTGAAACATGATTGTATTTCTGTGAATATTTTTTTATTTATTTATACTTCTAATGGCTTGAATAACATGAATTTACTATAAAGATTTGTCTGGTTTATAACTATGTTTTTGCTTTAACTTAGAGCAGGAGTGCCCAGTACGTCAAACGCAATTGACTAGTTGATTGTGAAGGATGTGTTGGTAGATCGCAGGCCATCAAAAAAATTTAACTAAAAAAGAAAAGATGATTTTTAAAAAGAACTTCCATCATCCAATCAATATTTTAAGTACCTTAATTAACATTCCTTCTAAACGTCAGAAATATGTGAGCGTTTAGCGACAGCCTCCACCTTAAATATAGCTGCCTTATTTTTCCCCCCACTGGTCAGAGGTCAGTCACTCAAAAAGAACCTCAAACAGACCACATGGAACCTTTCGATTGTTTGCACACTGTGCACTGCAGCGCCATTGACATGACATCTACGTCCAATTCAAAAAGCTGTTGAAATAAAAATGACAGAACTATTTATATAAAATGTATCAATTTATTTTGTCTGAATCATTTTAAAACCTGTTTTTCATAATAAGATGTGATTAAGGTTTTATAATACATGATTTTATTCAATAAACAATCAAATTAAATATATACTGTGGGCAAAAAAATATTAAGTCAGCCACCAGTTGTGCAAGTTTTTAAAAAGTTGAGAGGCCTGTAATTGTCATCATAGGTATACCTCAACTATGTGATACAAAATAAGAAAATAATTCCAGAAAATATTTTTTTAGATAATTTATTTGGAATTTATAGTGGAAAATAAGTATATATACCTTTGTTGTTAGTGACAGCAGTCAAACGTTTTCTGCTGTTGCTGGTATTTTGGCCCATTCCTCCTTACAGATCTCCTCTAGAGCAGTAAAGTATTGGCACTGTCTCTGTCTCTGGGCAACACAGACTTTCAACTCTCTCCAAAGATTTTCAATGGGGTTGAGATCTGGAGACTGGCTATGTCGTTCCAGGACCTTGAAATGCTTCTTATGAAGCCACTCCTTGGTTACCCGGCTTTGTGTTTGGATTGTCATGCTGACAGACCAAGTCATGTTTCCTCCTCAATGTTGATGGAAGGAGGTTTTCACTCAGAATCCGACCATACATGCCCCCATTCATTTTTACCTTTACACGTTCAGTCCTCCTGGTCCCTTTGCTAAAACATGATGTTACCACCCCTGTGCTTGACAGTAGGTATGGTGTTCTTTGGAGGCAACTCAACACTCTCCTTCAAACGGTAGAGTTCTTAACAAAAGTTCTATTTTGGTTTCATCTGACCGTTGGACATTCTCTCAATCCTCTTGTAAATCACCCAAATGATCTCAGCTGGATTTGACTCCCTGATAGGGTTGTGTGTTACTGACGGTAGCCTTTCTTACTTTAGTCCCAGCTCTCTGCAGGTCATTCTCTCGGTCCTTCCGAGTGGTTCTGGGATTTTGCTCCCCATTTTTGTGATCATTTCGACCCCACGGGGGAACCCTCGAATAAAGTTAGATCAGCAGTGGTCTTGTTTCTGGTGTCCTTAGACAGCTCTTTGGCTGTGGCCATAGTGGAGTTTGGAGTGTGACTGTTTGAGGTTGTGGACAGGTGTCTTATGTAAAGATAACGAGTTCAAACAGGTGTCATTAATACAGATAACGAGTGAAGGACAGAGGATCCTCTTCCAGAAGAAACTACAGTCTGTGAGATCCAAAAAAATCTTGGTTGTTTGTAGGTGACCAGATACTTATTTTCCACCATAATTTGCAAATAAATTATTTAAAAAGGAACTGATGTGATTTTCTATTTTTTTTTCTCATTTTGTCTCTCATAGTAGAGGTATACCGATTATGAAAGTTACAGACGTCTCTCATCTTTTTTAAGTGGGAGAACTTTCACAATTGGTGGCTGACTAAATACTTTTTTTTTTCCAAAAGTAACATCCGTGCCAAAAAACTATGCGCACTCCTGCTTTAGAGAGTGTTCAAATTGTCCTGTAGTAACTTTGTAGGTTTTGTGTGATGGTCTGAAGCGAGGTGTCAAATGGGAAGGTATCACGTTTTGTTCTCACTGGATTTGGCCGTATATTTCCAGCTCATACATTGCAGTGTGGAACCAAGAAGTATGAAAGCATTTATGATTTTATTTATTTATTTATTTTTTGTTTTTGAAGTGCAGGGCAACACCTTTTTGCATGTCGGGTAATCCTGGCTGCTCTGTCCCTTCATCCATCCATCCCTCCTTCCAACTTTCCCCCTTCCTCATCTTTTCAAACCCCATGGTGCCGCTTCGACAGTCAACGGCGGCTGGTCCACGTGGACCACCTGGTCGTCCTGCAGCGCTGTGTGTGGGCGTGGCTGGCAGAAGAGGAGTCGCAGCTGCACCAACCCCACGCCACTGAACGGAGGCACATCCTGTGAGGGGCAGAACGTGCAGAAAAGTGCCTGCGTGGCCACCTGTCCAGGTAATCCCAGGCATCCCTGTTTGTTGTCTGCCGCTTGGCTTCTCATTGCTTTCCTTTCTTGTTTTCTTGCATCTACAAGTCATCATTGTAGCTGTAGCTGCCCTTCAGCTTTCTTTTCTTTTTCTTTTTGGTTCCTGCAATTAGACTGCTTACACAGCAATGTAAGATGCTTCAACATAAGGCCTCATCCAACAAATGATTTCTTGTTCTTCACATTAACTATCATTTGCTCTGTGCACGGTTTGAACTTTGATTCCTAAAAAAAACCCTGGCACCAGTCACAGAACTGTGTCACACCTGCTAGTGCATCTGTTATGATTTGCCTCCCATGCTGCGTAGAAAATATCAACTCTAAAAAGTTGAATTGTGACAAGCTGTGCGTCGTGTTGACGTGACAAAAGTTGAGACCGGTTCATTTGCCGGTCCAGTCTCTGCTGGGAAACTGTTGTCCTGCTTGATAGTGAGCACCCTGTATTGATCAGTGATCTGTGGAAGTCAAGCTGATTCCTCCTACAGGCCCACATTAACCAGCTGACAGGCAGAGACGGGGAAGTGGGGGCACAATGAAATATCCAAGGTGGAGTCGGATGAAATCGGATACATCAAACGGGAGAACAAAGCTAAAAAGGAGAGGATGGACCATTTAAAGAAAGCCTGAGTGTGTCCTCGAGCTGGGATGCTGCTGCCACGCTGACCACAGGAGAAATCTCCCACGCTCTAATAGCGGAAAAAGGAAATCCAACACCGCTGGCAGTGGCAGCGTCTCCCTCCCCTAAAACGGAGGTTATCTTCCTCGGTGAATCGAGGGGTTCAGTTACACATCTCCCTTGTAAAGACATCACCAGATGTCACGCGTGAGTATAGATAACACGGCTGGCTCAATTAAAGCATGATGGGGGAAGACAAAGGAAATGCAAAGAAAAAAATTAGGATTTGCGTCGACTTTTTTTTTTTTCTTACACACAAAAGCAACAAGTGATGGAATTAAAGCTAATGGGTGGGGGGTGCAAGGATGCTTAACATTCCTCTACAGCAAGGCTTGATTCTGACCTCCCCAAGCTTAAGGAGATTAATGTCAGTCTGGGCTGCTATTGTTAGACCCCTTTCTACCTTCCTCCTGCTCCACAAGGAGAAAGTGTGTAATTCCAACCACAAAGGTGCTGCGGCCAAAATCCCAATAAGCCTTTGGAAGACAAAGAGATTTTTTTTTTCTTTCGTTTCACTTTTTGATAAGCGATGCTCGAGCAACATGACCCCACTTACACCTGTTAGTCCTGTTGTTTGGAAACAGAGTGTGGTTTTTACATCCTTTCTTTTCCACTTGTTACTCATCTGAAGAAGAGCATCAGCAGCAAAGACAGCCCCAGCTGTTTGCACCGTAGGAGAGTGCGTGTCAAGGCCAGAGTTCACCAAAACAATGCCACTTGACTCCAACACTCTGGTGTGCAGACATACTTTCAGGTCCTGACTGCTCACTTTAGTTTAGTCTTGAGCGAAAATAAAGAAAGTCAGCCGTTACGACAATATGGAACCACCAGTATAAACAATAGAAAAAAAAAAAATCTTTGTATTTTATCTCTTTTATGAAAAGAAAACAGTTGAATCAACAATCATATATACATTACTACTTTCCAAAACAAAGTTACACATTTCTCAAGGCAAAAAGCTACATGTTTGCAAAAAAAAACGTACAATTCTATGGAGAGAAAATAGACTCACCCAGATTTTTGCGTGTGTAATTCTTGATTTTAGCACAACTTTTAATTTGAGCGTGCATGAGTAACAAGTGATGTGTGCAAGATTTTACAGATTTGTGCATAATTTTGTTTCACACTGTTGTAATTTTAATTTGTGCATGTGTAAATTGTATTTTGTATTTTTTTATTCCATAATTTTGTACTTATGCACAGAAGACTTTGTATGAGTTAGAAATCAAGAATCATGCACGCACAAATTTCAAAGTCACACACAAATCAGGAATTGCACGTGCATGTGAGTCTATTTTCTCTTCATACAATTCTGCAAATGTGGTGAAAAATATCTGTACTGGGAGGATCAAACTGCTTTAGACCAAAGTTTGGTCTTACATTTGTTGTTTTAACATGTGAAAAAGCTCATTGTTGTTCACAAAACAATCTTAATAGTAAATTAAATTCAATTTTATTCATATAGCCCAATATCACAAAGAAAATGTGCCTCATTGAGCCTCATGTCGGTAATTGAGTGAAGGAACTTCCCCTGAAAATAGTGGATTTTGTGATCATATTTTGGAAAATAATGAAGAATAAGCAAAAGAGATAAAACAAATGCTCCATGAATTCTGTATTACTCCTAAAGGTTTCATGCTGCTTTAAAAGTAAATTTACTGCAATTAGAGTCTAATTTTGTGTTCTTTGTAAATGTTTTTTCATTTTAATTTTATTTAAATATATTGTTCTGTCCACCAACGTCCACTAAAGCATTTTTTTTAACCCCTCTGCTTTTTCATGGATGCAACTAACCAAAAATAACGAGAAGTTACATAATACATACAATTCCAATTTGGTTTTTTTTTGTTTTTTTGTTTTTTTTTTTCTATAGCTACCAGTATTTGATTCACACAAACTAGATCAAATTTCCAAGGTGTATGTGGGAAGGTAGCTTTTTTAATTTAAAATAACTTAACAGCTATATTTTTTTATCCTTAAGGCCAGAACAAATCTTAGTTGCTTTAAAATAAAATGTTGGTGTCAAATAGATAAAACAATTCTACATCTGAATAATGTGGTACTTTGATATACAGTTTGTTGATTAGTTGTAGGTTTGGGGAGACAACAAATCCTTTTGGAATTGGGTTAAAATTCTGTTTTTGTATCTTTAGGGAGAAAAAATGTCGATACTGTGTTTTTTTTTCCCCCCAAGTATAACATTTCTAAAAAGTCATAATAGGAATAATCTAGTTTTGCAAAAAAAAAAAAAATCATTTGAATTTGCTCTTCATTATATCCCATCTCTCTATTCTGTGACCTGGAAATTGATCACAGCAACATATTTTGAAGTCTGTCAGAATTTCCTGACTGCACTGGGATAGAGAGGACCGGAGCGATAAGACGTGTTAGAGAGGCGTTTGTGAAATTATTTTTGACATCCTCCACATCAGAAAGTGTCATGACTCATTAATGCTACATTATAAATTGAATTAAAGAATATAAAAGTTGTCACAAACAGTTTCAGTGCTCATCTGACAGAAATAATAAAATATTGCAGTTTGATGCTGCAAAACAATGGCTTGATGAATCGCTCTAGATTGGTTTGAGTGTAAAGTGATGGACCAGAACGCAGTGGAACTCCTCATCTTATTTTATCTGCTTGCACTTGGCTTTATGCACACTCTGGATTAGTAGAATGACCGGTGTGAAGCCCATTGAGACAACTTTATTGTGATATTGGGCTATATAAATAAACTGAATTGAATATATAAAAGATTTAAGATTAAAACTTTCTGAGTATTTCTTTATTCAAATTGTAATTGATCAGGAGTAGAAAAAATCAAATTGACAAAAGCTCAAGTTTGCAACTACAATAGGCGGCAACTATGATGAGGCTACAAAGTCTCTCCACTCCAATTGTGATGCATCCACTTGCAGACAAATAGATCTATAAACATCTTTGTTTTCCTAATCTGAGCTCTCATCTGGCTCAAAACTGTACGGCTCCATAGATCTAATATTGCTCGTAGTTTTTTATTTTTTGCAACGCTAATGTTAGCTCGCGGCTGTAAGGTGCTGTAAGCTAGCAGAAGAGCGTGTAAACAAAGGAATGCTGGGATAAATGTAGGGTCATATCCGGGCCAACAGAAGGAGAATTTTTGATGAACTCCAGCTGCCGCACTGCAGAAAATCTGTCTTAATAAACACCACAGGCTTTTTGGTTTTGGCTAAAAATTGCATAATGGGAATGATTTTACAATAGATAAAAATATAGTTGGAGCAGGACTTAAAAAACACAAAAAAGTACAATTTTCATCTGAGTGGGTTCTTTACTGTTTTTTATTTCAACCTATTTATTCAACCTAAAAGGTGATGAGTTAGCTTAATAACCGCAAGTGAGTTCATAAGCTGATCTTTGTCTGCTAACCAGAGGCACAGCTGTGTTTTTTTCTAACTTTATTGAATGCAAACAAATTTACAGAACATTGACTAATAATAATATTTTAACACAGATTATTTACAAAGGTTACAAAAAGAGGAAATAGTTAGAAAAAATAAATTAGTCATCAAGCAGGAAGGCACAAAGTTCATCTGTATGGGATGCTTTGATGGTATGGATCCTTTTGATGGTGCTATAAAATGGATCTAGTTCAGTTATACAACCACAAAATTAGAAGTTTTTCTTATTCTGCATTTGTGGAAAAAAAAAAAACTTGGTTTGAAATAGTAATAAACTGACAATACTTTCTATGTTTTTATTATCTAAGCTAAAACAAGTAATGATACATTCAAAATGTATCATACAGTTTTTTTTTTAATGTAATATTTATGAAACGTTCCAATTGGCTCCAAATATCAAAATAAAATCCAAAATAAAATAAAAAAATGGAGTAGATATTCAGGGAAGTTATTGCAAAAACTAAAGTTATGATCACTATTTGAAAATTTTCAAAATGTACATATTTGTTGGGTAAATATTATGTAAGATTTCTTATGCAAACATTTTCAGGTAGTATCCATGGCTTATTCCAATTCATATTTCCAAAATGTTATTCCAATAAAGAACACCTCTATCTATGGTGTTTCTTTTCTTTACAGAATGTGTTACAAATATGTTTATTATTGTGTTTTTTTATTTAAGATATCAATTCCACTAATTGTCAAAGGAGGGTCTATTTTACTTATAACTTAATGGAAGCACAGCTGTGTTCTTATTAGCCAGGAGAGTGACAGCCTTCAGACAGGTGCACTTCTTTTTACTCACTGGCACAACTTACAGGAGTGGTGACACTTCCTCATTTTCTGAAGAACTTATTTTCAGATGTGGAATCTCTTTCCCAGATCAAACGAGAAGATGTCGAAGCTGCTTAGCCACACTACCTGACTGAGCCGGCAAACTGCTGGTCAAGATCAGTGGATGTTTCTGCTACAAATATAGCGTCAAATTGCAAGCATGCACTCACAGCTTCTGCTAAGTGATTTAAATGTGGTCCTTTTACATTCACATCAGTTTTTCATAAAGAGCACCGCTACTTACTGTATAACTACAGTAATTATGACTGTGCATGCAGCCTTCACATGTCTGCATGGTGATTTCAGTTATTCCAGTTGCTGATAGGCTATTTGTGCAGAATCACTTGCAAACTTAAAAGTAATGTTCTGTGTATATTTTATGTCTTTTTCTTTTTCTGTTTTTAAATGATGCACTTAAAATTGCATGATTTAATGAATTTTCCCACTTATTATCTAAACTCTGGGTTGACTATTAGCTCTCTAGTGTTGGGATTTGGAACGAGTAACAGAAAAATATGATCTTTTTTTGTAAGCAGCTTATGCTGTGTAATTTGCAGTCGCAGTCTTTTTTGTTTTAACCATATTAGTCATCTGAATTTAGCTGCATTCATTCTTTAGGGATCAAGGGATGCTGTCAGCTGCATGAAAATTTCTTTTGTAAGAAATGACTCGAAATTTGAAATCAGCAACATTCAGACGCTTTACTGCCCGCCGTCGTCTTCCCTTTTTTTTTTTTTTTTTTGAAACGCCGATGGCCATTTGATGGTCTACATTTAAAAAGTAGCACGGTTCTTTTCAGAGCGGTACACACACAAAGGCATACTTTCACAAACACCACATCTTATCAGCTTCCACATTCTGGCACCACATATCATTCGGGATGACTCTTGTTTCTAAATGTAAGCATCCACCTCTCATCGGGAAAAGTGTGGAGCCAGGGAAGCTCATCTGTATTTTTGTCTTAGTCTCCAAAGTGTTTAATGAGAGTTGGCGGAGGCCTGTGTGGCAGATCAGATGGGCTCTATACTGAGAGAGACGCGGGGAGCTGTGGAGGAGGCTGAGGCTAAAGCCTGAGGCTCAGAGGAGAGCAGATCAGCACTTGAGACAGCGAGTAGCCAAACTATGCAAGAGCTTATCTCTGTTTCTCCTATCCGTCTCTGCCGCCTTCTTTTTTGTCTCCTTCCCAGCACATCCTGCTCAAGTATCCAGCATAATTCTGCAGTCTCTCCCTCACCCTTGTATCGACTCTGAACCCTGCTCCGACTCGTGGTCAGAGCCGACAGTCAGGCCAAAATGTCAGATCAGGCCAACATTTCGGACAAAAACTCCCACTATTGCAGCCAATAGCTAATGGTTAGTCTCCCGTTTTAGATGTGACACCTGCTCTGCGCAGCCGAACTGTTGCCTCAAAATGAGAGGAAAGACCAAATAACCTGAAGAGATTTCCTAACTTGTGTGTATTATTTAAATTTGGGATCCCCATGGCTCGCCAGAGGACTCATGAGAGTTGAGCTTGATTCAAAATAAACAGACTCGGGGCGTGTGTGCTTGTGCACGGATATGTTGTACACATGTGCCCATATGTCTCCTTTCTGCACTGCAGTTCTGCTTTTGCTTTAAAAAGACGTAGTCATGCATGTCTGGATGCTTCTTAGATAGCCGTGCCCGCTGCTTTTTTATCTGGGAAATGAAAAAGCCCGTAGAAAATAAACGTGGCTCCAAAGCAGATTAGTTCAGTGAAAAGACGGTGGCCATCTGGAGACAACTTTGCATCATTTTTTATCATTTGTTTGTTTTGGCCCTGTCCTTTCATATCTAACTTTGCCTCATTTTGTGGGTTATTTTTATAGCACGCTACAAGAGAGTGAAGTCAGTTATTGATTTTAGCTAAAAGAGATGGTTATTATTTTAGATTTATAATGAATTAGTCAGAATAAACGATTACTGTTTAAAGTTGGTCTCTGGTGAATCGCCCACTCCTGCTTCTGTGCGCACAAACAAATCGTGTCTTTTTTTTTGTCCGCCTTTGATCACTGGGATTAGGGGAGGGGACCGTGCACACAGGTGTTGACAGACCAGCAGGAGCGCGGGAGCGGCCCGCTGGTCCCAGCGGTACTTGTCCATCTCCTTGTGTTCCCTTCAAAGACACGGAAACCATAGGTGTTCAATGATCTCCGTCCGTCCGTCAGTGGCTATTGTCCTTTTGAACAGCAGAGACTCAAACAGGCCCCCCCACAGACCTGTAAAGAATGGTTGGATTCCCTTTGCTTTTTCCCCTCGGCAGCATGTCCAAATGGGGGCCTGCCACTGGGTTATTGTATTACTGTCCCTCCTCAGAGACCTGCCTGACCTGAAACCTGTGGTGCTGCATGATTGAAAATCAGCTGTGGTGCCTTTTGCAGAATTGCTAAAATCTTTTTCTGGGGATTTAATAAGGAAAATTGTGGCTTTGGATTATAGTGTTCTGATGTGGACTCTGACAGGTAAAATGATTAGATTTGTCCTAATTTCAGTTAAAAAAAATCTTTTTCCTTGCTGAAATTATTGCTGTACCGGAGAAAGCATAACAGATTTTTATTTTTTCACAAAGAAATTGAATTTTCTGTCAAAAAATATATGTAAAAAATGATTTTAGCTCTTTGATATTTTTCTACCTTAGGTTAAATAAATGATTAAACATGGTTTCTGCTTGACACCGTCCTTTGTTGCTTGATGGTCATTTGTCCTTTTTTGTCTCTGAAATGATAAATAAAGTTCCGCACGGACCTCGATCTTGTCTATTTATTTTACAGCTCTGTGGACAAACCGAGTGGCAACATAATGTATTCATTAGGATGTAATTTGCTATTCAATTATTCTCATTCACACCCCGGATAATCAGCCCACTGGACCACGAATTGGTCCACTCAATGCCAAACAAGGACAATTATCTGATTGGTTCTGCCCTCTGCCAAAATGGATCTGACTGCAGAAACACCAGCCTTTACCAGCATCCCACCACACATGCTAATGCACCAATCCTCCAGCAGTCATACGAGGATGATGGAGAACAAACATCCAGGCTTCTGCAGCATCTGTTTCGTTCAAGAGCTCGCTCTAACCCACACATCATAGCCTTTCATTTGATTTCCCAAATTGAGAATTGCTTTAAAACCAAATTGAATCAATTTTGGGTGCGATTCTGCAATAATTGGTGGCCTCATTTATATTTTATCAGCCAAAGCCTCATTACCTGCAGTGGGCTGTACTGCTCTCTGGGGGGTTTGCCCCCTGCTCTCTTTATTACCACGATTAATGAGCGCTAAGGTCTCTCAACCCTTTGGTCAGTTAGAGGAAGGGGTTGCTGCTGTCATAGAGGTGTACTTGGTGTGTGCAGGTAATCCTCATCAGTTCCCCTTCATCCTTACATTTGGACAAAAAAAAAAAAAGTAATAAGAGCGAGGCAGTGCCCGCCCCCATGAGAGCTCATTACTGCTCTTTTTCCCATTACCCGAATGGTAAGCTTCCTCAGGCCTGGTTCTGTGTCACTGTCAATATCACTCTGAGCCATCACCCTCCACTGGCCACAGTGCCAAGTTCCTGGCACTTTGTGTGAAATGTCCTCTTTTATTTTTTTTCTGGCGTCTGGAAAAAAACTGCTGATGTTTCCAGCAGCCAGGGGTGTTAAGAACTATTACCGACCCATTTTCATTCATCTCTTTTTATGGTGCTGATGGTGGGGCATTTAAAAATGATGGTCATACTTTTCTTCAGAGCACCACCTGATGAACTCTTGTTTAACAAATCTGCCTTTAAACGCATACGTTTATTATGTTTTTAACCGGATAAGCAGTATTCCTTTAACAGATTTTTGTTGAGATTGCTAAGCCACAGAAACGTGCGCAGCAGACTCGCATGAGGGGTTTTTCTGAGCTGCATCTGATTTCCATGTCGAAAATAAACAAAGAAGGCGGAATAGAGACAATATGGCTCTCCTCAGCAGTCGTACGTGCTGCGGTCTCCCTGTGCAGCTGGTGGATTTAAGTATGTGCAAGTGGATTTGCATGTTGTAAAAAAGTATCCAGTTTACATTTTGCCGTGTGGTTTGGATGTCAACAGAGAATTGCAGCACCGCTCGTCTTACATGCAAATAGCTTTTACACCACTGCTGCAACCAAACTTTGGAGGCGCTCTGCACACGTTGCTGTCTTATCAGTACTGTCACTTTATTTTTGCATTTCTTCGACCAGTTTCGAGTTTTTGTTCATCCGCATTTGTGCTTTTCGTCTGTTCTCAGTGGACGGAGGGTGGAGCGAGTGGAGCAAGTGGTCGGCGTGTGCCGCAGACTGTTCGATGTGGAGGAGCAGGGAGTGCACCCAGCCTTCACCCGGAACCGGCGGCAAAGACTGCCAGGGACTCGACCTCCAATCTTTAAACTGTACCAGTGAGCAGTGCCCACAGAGTGAGTGCACAGCCTCCCCCTGCTTTCACATACTTTCAGTGTTCGCCGCTTGAAAATGCTAAAAGTGTTAGTAATATTTAAAGGATTTCTTAGACCAGAAAAGTGCCAAGTGTTTACACAATCTTCATCAGACACTAAATGAGTTAATTACAAACAGTTCAAAGAGACTAGAGTACAGGATTTGGAATTAATTAGTTCTTAATGAAAGGATGATGGAGAACAATGAACGAGGAAGCCATTTTTTCCCCTCATTCTTTTCATGTTCTTGGAAACATTTAAATAAAGATTTAGAAAGAAAAGTCACGCTCTTCCAGAGTCCCAAAAGACTGGAATAATCCTCTAAAGGCATTGGAGGAGAAAACTGTCCTTCCCATCAGGCACTTGTTCACACGTTGCATTCATCTGCTGGCTCTTCCCCACCTGGGTGACCTTTTCAGGTGATCATTTCTAATTAACACCAGAGCGCCATTTCCTGCTAAGATGATATACTGTATTACAATGTGAGTCTTTGCTGTGTTCTCTGACCTATTAATGGAGCCAAGAATTAAAGCATCTCTCAACCTGTCAGATTAATGACCAACGGTTCATGTGGCTTTGAAAATGCACACGTCTTGGATATATGTGGACACTGTTACATTCAGGGTTTGTGCATTTTTTTTTATGCTTATCATTTGTACAGGCTGCCAAGACGGCAACTTGCATTACTTGATTATTTAGTAGAATTACCACATTGACGCCACAGCGTTCTAAAACCCAAAGCTAGAAACCGAGCAGGAAGACAGAGCTCCCTCGTTCCAAATGACCTAAGAGCTTTTTACAAAAATCAATGTTAAAACAACCATAAAACGTAAAAACCTTGTTATAAATAGTGTGGCAATCCAATTCAATTCATGGATCATGATAAAAAATTCACGGATCAAACCACAATTTACTATTTAATATAATATTCTTCATTGGTTGCTATATATATATATATATATATATATATATATATATGTGTGTGTGTGTATTTTTACAAGATGTATAAAAAATAAAATACTGAGAAGCAGATCATATTTAGCATAACAGAACACATAAAAAACAGATAATTTTATTTATATTTATTTTGTCACCTTCCTGGTTAACTTCTGCACTACACAAAACAAAAACGTCACAGTTGCTTTGGATCCTTTTAACAACAGATCCTGAAAATGTTTTTCCATCCTCAAAGTTTTACTGACAACAGTCCCACTAGATTGATGACAAAAAGTCCGTAAATGAACAGCAACACCTAAATTAAAATGACACTGTAGCCAGCCCAGTCTCAGTAAAATGCGTACATATTCCACGATTTTGGAAATACCGTGTATAATATACGCCAAAACCGTTTTTTGCATGCATATAATACGTGCGGTCCTAAACGTGTCAAAGTCTGTTTTCCACGTTTGACATGTCCCCTGGTGGAGGCGTGAGCATCACAGACAGCCCCACAAACGAACAATTTGCTTTTCTAACCCTAACCATAACCGTAATCCTAACCTTAACCAGGAACGACGTCATTTAGGTAAAATATTGTACGCCGGCGCAACCTATTCTCAATCATTGCGTATCATATGCACGAAAAAAAAGCGTGTTTGGCGTATATTATACACGGTATTTCAGAGTGCAAAGTCGTGGAATATGTACGCATTTTACTGCGACCGTGTTGCTGTAGCAGCTAGAAAACACACACACCCCTTTATGCAAAACTGGCAACAGTGTTTCCAACATCTTCTACAAACTTTAGATTCATATTTTATAGATGTTTTCTGGTACATCTCCACTATGCTACCAGACAGTTGTGTGACATTGCATAATAAATCAATTATTTTTTGTTTCATAGTAATCATAATTTTTTATTCAGGTTGTCAACTTTATTTAAATCAAAAAAGTTTTTAGATTTTGTTTCAGTAAACTGGACTTCAGTCTCATTTTGTCTTTTTGATGTTTAAGAAACACTTGATTTACTTTGACGATGTTACTTCCAGAGACTAGAGTGCGTACAGTTTTTTTTTTTTTTTTTGATATACCTTAAATCCAACATTACTCTGCTATTTTAGACCTATACAGCATTCCTCCACTTATTCGCATTTCATTAATCAGGGTTTCACATATTTTTTCTTTCGGTTCATCCCAAAAACTCAGACAACTCGAGATGCTTGTATGACATTTTTCCAATCCGAAGGAAGTGCTGCAGTGCTGAGGTGTATCTCCACTCCTGGAGTTAGTATGCTGCTGGACAGTCTTTTGTTATGAATTTAAAAAATAAAAACTCTTTATAATGAACAATACTTCAATGTTATTTAATAAATGTTTCACAATATAAAAATCAGAAGTGTTTTTGATGAGTATGGACCGGTAACGAATGACGGGGACGTTCTCCGTATTCGCAAATGTCTCCAGTCACTGTACTATGTTTATTAACATTGCAAACCAGCGTTTTCAGTCGACACTAATATTTGTACTCGATTTTTCTGGAATATATTCCGGCTATCCAAGTATTCAGATACTTGTCACAGCCCTAATTATAAAAACACAAATAAAACAAGCAATGTTTTAGTGTTGTTGTGTGTTAAAACCCTTTGTAAACAATCTGCAGGAGCTCCAGCAGCTGCCGATTGGCAGAAATATCAAAGACAAAACAATTTTGTGGCTTCACATCCAGAGAGAATGACATCTTGAGCAGAAATCCTGTGAGCGGCGTGCTGTCTGCCTGATCTGCATGGTAAACACCAGAGTCTTAATGGGGATCAGTTGACATGGACCAATGAATTAATAAACCAAATTATGTGTGTTGCTCTGATTGATAAGATCAAATGGGCTGCTGCATGGGTTGGGGGCGGGGCGAGCGTGTGTTTTGCAGAGTATCTGCTGAGATCAACTGCATGTGAATGATGCATTATGTATATGGATTAGCACTCTTAGCACGCATGTGTCCATGCGGGTGTGTTAGGCGATTGCTGAGTTTGGCTGCTGCAAGGAAACATGGAGCTCAGTTGGCCCATCATCAAAGGTCAGCAGCTCCTCCTCAGAGAAGCAAGATATATACACAAAGATGCCAGTCATTGTTCCTCACACACACACTGCATGTTTACACTGACAGAGCAGAGCGGAGTGCTGCCCTCTGAAGTATGCCTGTCCCAATCTGTTCCTAGCAGATGCGTTTCCGTAGACAATTGCTGTGTGAAGTATTAAATTAAGCAAAGTAGCAGGATGATTTTGGCTTGTCAGCAACTCCCAGCCTTCAACAATATCTGCAGGCCATTAGCTAAGATGAAAACTTCCTCTGGAAACAAAAGACCCCCTTCTCTTGCAGTGTACTTGAACAAAACAACTGCAGAGTGAGTCACAGTGCAACAAAAGCTGTCCTGTGTCTGAGGACCCCACAGACTAGCTCCCTCATTAAGCCAGGAATGACATATGTTAGATGAGGTTATTGTTTTGGCATTGCTTCCATGAGAATCACAGCACAGCTCACGCTTTGTGTTATGGATGGGAAACAAACAGATCAGATCCGTACAGGATCGGTTTCATAAAGCAGAGCCGGAGATGCAGCTTTAAAAAAGCCAGGCGGCTGGAAAGGATGGACACGCTGGCAGAGCGCCAGAGCCCAAATGGCAGACAGGTGTAAGAGGGCGAGGAAAGGTCACGGAGGAAAAATAACAGTGTTTGGTTCTGCGGCTCAGGAAATTAGAACGACATAAAAACAATTATTTGGCTTAATTTGTGCAATAAAGGTAATGAACGTAATTTTCAGCGGCAGCCCATTTTGGGGCTGTCGCAAATGATGGAAAACGGGATGACGTGCAAATAACATTAAAACCGTCGGCTGTCTTTAATCTGCTATTCATTAAAGACCCACTCCAATAATGAAATGGAAAGTCAGGTTTTTGGTCTTTTTTTATAATGCTTTTTTTTTCTAAAGATGGAGCACATATTTAAGGAAAACTAAGATTAAATCGGTCTTTTTGAGTATTTCTTTATTCATCCATTGTGAATAGACAAAAATGCTTTTGGAAAAAGTTTGTAGCTTTCTGCTCTGCTCCATTCTGATGCATCCACTTGCAGATAAATAGATTCCTGTACATCTTTATTTTCCTCGTCTGAGCTGATATCTGGCTCAAAACTATACAACTCCAATGTTGCTCTGCTTTTGTAATGTTAGGTTAAGGTTTTGAGGGCTGTGAGTCAGCAGTAGAGAGTATAAACAAAGGGATTATGGGAAATGGAGTGAACTTACTCCCAACTAAAAGGCAAATTTCTAATGAACGACAGCTATTGCTACTATTTTCCAGAAAAAAGCAACAGTGTTTCTGATTTTGACTAAAATTAGCACAATCATAATTAAAAAAAAACACTAGGAACACTTTCACAATCAAAAGATGATTGGAGTGGGTAGGGGTGTTGCGGATCACGGATTATCCGTGGTCCGTACGGATCAGAAGCCACGG
>NC_050521.1:18447542-18622321 GCF_002922805.2 Oryzias melastigma
ACCCCTAGGAGTGGGACTTTACGATCAGTAATTTGGCGCCTCTTTTCGGCGTGGGTTCGGGTCACAGGGTTGTATAAAAAAAATAAAAAATAGCAGAGGATTTATTTTGTGCCATATTTCACCTGGACCCACGGAGAGATGGGACGACTGTATTGTGGAGATAGTAATGGTCGCATTCACTTTGAGAGTTTTAGTAGCCATATTTCCATGACCTTAAGAACTCAGGAGTTATTCATCTTCAGGCGGGTGACTAGGACTGGCCATGGGATGAAATATATTCTCAGGTCTCCTGATAAATGCCCAGGGAAGAGGTGCAGCAGAGTCTGAAGCTTTTTTTCTTTTTTTCATATATATCAATGCTGCTGAGCAGGGAGCAGGTAGAGAGAGGGAGGCTATCAGGTGTGGACATTGTGCTGACTGTCAATTCAGCAAGAGTCCAAACTTTAGCAGAGGCCAGACACCCCACCTCAACTGAGATAAATTATACTAGTCTGTATCAAGCCAGGAACTGATCGCTAACCAGTTGGAGGAGTGCTAGGGAGGAGGGAGCAATAGACACAAGCATGTAGTCATCAGTAATATTTAAGAAAAAAAAGCTCTTTACATCTATAGATTACCCTCAGAGGTGTGTCAGTAATGATGACGAATCACAGAGAAGCAGAAGTTCTTTGTGAACAATTAAGCTGATGGGACAATGTTCATCCGACAGGAAAAGATGCGGATTGGTTCAAAGTTTGCACGGAAAGAGAGGACATGTTGGATAGGGACTGAAGTGGAGCCCATCCAATTACAAAACCTGATTAGCTCTGTCAATTAAACCGTGATGGATGTCCTTTCAATTATTGGCTGGCATCATGGAAATCAATGAGTGCTGGCCAGAGGGAGCCCAGAGCGGTCGCAGCAAAGCACGGGGAGCATTTCTTAGTGACACCTGGTGGGTCAGATAAAACTTCACTCAGAGATGGTCCGATAAGCCGCCGGAGATTACGGTCAGAACAGAGGAGGGGAGAGGTGAGGGGGAGAGGAAGAAAAGAAAGAGGGGAGGAGAGCTTTCTGATTGACTGACTTTATTGTCTGGGTGCTGGAAAAATAAGAGCAGAGATACGGGATCTTTGCATCTGAGGGTATCCAGGTGTCTTTGGCGTGCCCTCAGAAAGTAAACAACAAGCCAGCCAATCTAAGCTATATTTATCCAATCAGAAAGCAGCTGGCTTGTCTCCTTGCTGACGGGTGTTGTTTTTGTCTTTTGTGAGTCTGCACATCGCTCAGCGTACAGCAGCTCAGAGGTACAAACATCACAGTATCATCTGGTCTTTGACTCACAAAGTTAACTTTAGAGAGATTTCAGCAAAGACTGTGAGAAGTGGAGTGAGGGCATGTCTGCCTGACTCCTAGTGAACTCTAGTGAGTTTTTTTTGAAAAGCTAATCATCTAAAATTGATCACTTGTCAAGAGAACGCAGAAAAATACTTAAGGTATCAGGTTATACTGAGGTAATCACGTATAAAATGGGTTCTCGCATTTCTCTTCATGACTTGGTGACATTGGTTTTGGAGAAATGAAGGGAAAAAAACACTTTACATCCTGTCTTTTCATCATTCTCACAGCACAGATTTACTAACTAAACATGTCAAGAAGACGCTTTCAAAGTTAGATTACACGTGGTAAAAGAACAATGAAATATTCATGTAAACTCCAGCAATCAAATGCAAATCGGATTGATTTTGACACAAACCTCTCGGACATATTATTTCTGCCTTGCAAATCTCACACATGCTGTCAATCACATTTTGCCCCGTTAATCGTTTTCATTCTAATTTTTCCTGCTGGTACGTCATTCATTCTGGCTTCAGCCCTCTTCCTTTTGTTGTCGACTCGGCGCGCGCCAGCCTGCAGCACTTTAACCTTTCCTGTTGTTCCCCGTCCCTCAAAGCATCGCTGCTCAATGAATCCCCTCCTTGACTCTGTTCGGCTGACAGCTCTACGCCCCCGTGGTTCTCCGGCACAATGGCCCTCCACAAAGGCCCTGAGAGCATCCACCACCTCCACCACCAAATTTCACCAGCCTGGGGAGACAGTTGTAGAAAATCCCATTCTCTCTAAAAAAAAACAAAAAACAAAAAAAACACACACACCCATGCACAACAGTGTGAACACTTTGATGTTTTCTGGGCTTTGCTGTCATCCTCATGCGGTACTTTTGGGAAGAAGACGATTGTTCCTCTTTTTTTAAGAGATATCCGATGTGAATTGAGAGAATTTCACAAGCAAATCCTTCCATTTTTCTTGTCTGCGTGGGGGTGACACAAAGACAGAGATTTAACTTGAGATGGTTTAAGATTCATTCAACGACAAAATAACAGCAGCAATAAAAATCCACAACCCTTCTCCGTCTCTGTTGGTGGTCCTGGATGTTGGAATCGATACAATCCAACCGATGAGTAGGAAAGTCAAACATCTGTTTTTAGGATTCTTTGAAGATGGAATTTCACCCCTTTAACAGCTTTATCTGAAGTGTTGGAATTTGTATATCTTTAACTGTTCACCCAATTACCATAATTATAAAAGATTCTGAAGTGCGGAAAAGTGGTTTTGCACTGATATGCAACACCTTACAGTAATATAGTGCTTACACAATTACGTAAACCAATTTATTTCTTTATTGGTATTTATCTTTTTTTAAATTAGTTGTCGTAGAGTTACAGTCGTCCAAAGTGCATGCTTTATTTCATGTTTTCTTGCCCCAATCAGCTGCAGTTCTCCTCATCAGAATCTATTGGAATTATTGGCTTGGATTATAATTGATGACAAGAAAAACTGGAAAGCACATGTTAGATATCTGCTAACTACTTTGCTTAGATGCAATATAAATTACATAAACAATAAAATAGTTATAATATTTCGATGAAGTTTTATTCAGTCGTTGGCGACATCTCCGCTATCAAAGAGATAAAGAAGATTTAGCACGCACCAGCAGGAAGAAGGTTTGACTCTTCATTTAACCTCTGTTTCCCGCCTTACAGCGGTCCGTGGGGCTGAGGATGTGGCGCTCTATGTGGGCATGGTGGCGGTGGTCCTGTGTCTGACTCTGCTGCTCATCGTGGTCGTCCTGGTGTACAGACGCAAGAAAGAAGGCCTTGATGCTGACGTGGCGGACTCCTCCATCCTCACCACTGGCTTCCAGCCCATGGGCATCAAGCCCAGCAAGCCAGGTGTGTGGGCACCGCGGCCACGCAGGCCTCCCCACCGCAGTAGGACACTGTTTTTTTTGTTCTTCCGCCGTCTGTCCGTCTTTTCCCTGTGGCACTCGTGTACCAGAGAAACTTTTTTTTTTTTTTTTGTGGTTGTGGAGGTGGTGTGGATCGTTTACATGGGTTTGTAGTCTAAGGTCGGTTTAAAGTTGGTGTGTGCATGTGTGTGGCTGTTTATTTGCCCGCCTGACACATTATGTTTTGCCGCCACCTCATTGTCGGGGAGTGTAGCCACTCTATTTACTGACTGTGTGGAGCCTCTAAGGTTTAACAGCAAGTAATAGAAACACAAGTGTCTGAGGATGAAGACAGGGAGCTGGGCCGCACTCCTTTGATTCACTGTCAGGGAAAAAAAAAAAAAACCTAATGTGCTGTGGATAAGCTGCATCTGACTTCTGTTTTGTATTGATTGTGTGAATGCTAAAGAGACGAAGTGATGGAGGGAGAAGAATGGAAATTTATTGGCTTTGAGTGAATCTGTGTTTGTGTTCGGTGAAGTGTGTGCATGTGTGAATGTTTTTTCTGCAGCATGTGTCTTTGTTTCAGTTTGCTGTGTGTGTTGCAACAGATTTAGAGAGTGTGAGGGCTGTTTCTGGCATATAGGAACCCACAGATTCACACATTCGCTTTTGTCTGTCTCTGTTTCTGTTATTCAAACAGAGAACTCTCATTTGCTCACCATTCAGCCTGATCTGACTACCACCACCACCAGTTACCAGGGCACGCTGCGCTCCCGCCACGATGCAACGGCTAAGTTTTCCATGACCAACGGGCCTCTGCTGGACCCGCTTCCCAACGGCTCTCACACCTTGCACAATGGCAAGCTCAACCCAGATCCTGCAGAGTTCGTCAGCAGGTTTTCCACTCAGAGCTACTTTAAAACTCTCCCCCGTGATGTGGCAAACACCTCCTACGGCACATTCAACTTCCTAGGCGGGAGGCTGACGATTCCCAACACAGGTTTGTTCTTTAGTCAGGCTTCTTTCTGTCATTCCTGTTCTCTAGTTCACTTGATTCTGACAAGAATGAAAAGAATGTGCTGTGACTTTTCGAGCTGTGTTGACACGAGGTAAGAGCTGTGGAAAAAGGGGTATGAGCCAATACTCACTGGATAACTCTCATCCCATCTTCTCGCAACACAAACACAGACACTGTACTGCATGAAGTATTCACTCACTCATCCCTTCCATGACCACAGGTGTATGAAATCATGCACCTGAGCACGCCGACTGCTTCTACAAACTAAAAACAGAGTGCATCGCTCCCAGGAGCTCAGTGAGTTTTAGGCTGAATCTGAATTATTCGCCTAAAACTACATTTAACCCTCTAAATGGATAGATATGGAAAAATAGTGTCTTCAAATTACTCCTACTCAATGATGTCATTGATAGTGGCTGGTTATCTACGTGACCGCGGAGCTCCTGGCACTCGGAAATAGACAACAGCAACTCTATAAAGCTCATGTAAAAACACCATGTCATTACTTACATTTAAATGTAAACTTATTTGCTTCAGATTACACCCACGTAAAGAAATGTACTTCTCCTCAGCGGCACAGCGCAGCTTCCCCTACTCAAGGAGAACTTGAAATCCCTTGAGTACCTTTAAAAACACTATTTCGGACACCCCTTTCCCTTCAAATACCCCTTCAGTTGGAGGGGTAGGGGAAGATTCGGCCTTAAACTACAGTCACCTATCACAAAATACCACAGTTTTCAGTGAATCTGCAGGTGGCCGTGCGGATGCATTTGGAATTAGGAGGAAGCAGTCGCATTTTTTCATGCCGTGCAATGGCCACGGAGTTTTTAACCCTCGTCCTAGGCAGGTTTACATTAAAAGTGAGGTTATTTGGACCCCACAAGACAGCGTGCAGAACTTTTTTTTTTTTAAGGATTATTTATCTTCACTGGTGTCTGTGGCAGACATAAAATCCTGTCCACCTTTTTTTATGGGAGGGATCACTTATCAATGTCAGGATGGAGTCATCTAGACCCCATAAGAGAGCACATCACCAAGTGCAATGCAAAGGATCCACTGGAATTTAGAGCAGTAGAGGCGCCGCCTTTGGTGTGACGAATCACGCTTCTCCATCTGGCGAGATGGGCCAGTCTAGGTTTGGCAGTTGACCTTGACCAGACCTTGCACAAGGCAAGGTCTCTAAAGATGTGGATGAGCGTGCACTTAATACAGACTATTATCAGAGTACATGTGCTCATGTTGAGTGGTAGGAACTGAAGATGAATTCTTCAAAAATGGATCATTTCAGAATATTTTTTAACTTACTTTTCTAATTGTGTATATTTGTGGTAGTCCAGACATATCAGTAGATTTAGGTGTAGATGAAATCTGCCTTCATTTGAAAACCACGCAGCAGAAAATCCTCTCTTCCATCCAGCACAGCAACCAGAGTCCTTTTAGAAGCAGGCCATCTTTTTCCATCCGTTTCGGTTCAGTTACTTTGTCCGCTCTGGAGTTTGATTGACCCCAAGGGTGCTCTTCCATCAGCTCATTTGGACTGATAAAAGCACATGCCATCTCTCCCTGTCCATCATTATTTATGACCTGAGATCCAGTTTCTGTCAAATCTAAAAACACTCAATACATTGTTGTTATTATGTCTTTGCAAGTTCTTTGTGACACGGACGAGATAACACTGTACACATAAGGCTCAGGCAAGTGCGACATGACAGTCTCTGAAATTAGTTTTCGCCGAGGTGGTCCCCGTAGGGCTGCGGTACAGGAGAATAGTCACCTGCATTGTCCAGTGAAATTTTTACACACATGCTTATATGGGTTCTTGTAATAGCCGGAGTCAACCTGAAAGCAATTTCCAATTTTATGGTATTTAAACAACACAGTTGAATGTTAATGTCCTGGATATTGGCAGAGATCGCTCCGCAAACCTCCGTTATCTCTTCCTTTGTCTGCCATGCTTTAAATAAACAACAGCTGCCATGTAAACAGTTTATAAACGGATAGAACACAGAGACATTCTGTGACACCGCGGCTCTTTTATTTACTTTTTTACGCACGTTTTAATGTCTTTCTGACAGGACGTTAACAAGCAGAATTTATCATGAGCAGCTCTCTTGTTTACCCCTAAACTCTTCACTTCCAATAGTTTTGTACCTGAATTACACTTTTTATCCAAATTGAATTTACTGATTTCTGCCAAGAACATTCGATACTTTTACAAGGAGGTTTGTTTCCAGGATTAAGCTGTGGAATATTTTCCTCGATTATTCAAGTCAGCATGAAGCGTCTTTGAAAGATGTTTGATCAGCTCCTAAAAGGTAAAATTAAGTGACAAATCTTAACATGCTGTCATGCAGAAAGATTTTTTTTTTTGCTGCTCCTAAAATGCATAATTTTGCAAAAACGCTTTGTCAGTAACCTACATCTAGACAGCACAGCATGAATAATTAAAATGAATGTTCAGCGCAGTGATGAGTTGAAATGAATGTGTGCCGAATGCACTGTACTCTAAGAAGATCCCTAGAATAAAAAAAAATAAAAAAAACTTGAACAAATTATTCCAATTAGGTTTATCCTGAGCTGCTCGAAATTACAGCCAATGTCTGCAACCATTAATGCTGTTCTAAGAGCACTGACAGAAGAATAAAAACAGTCGAATCGGCGATCAGTCCGATATCATCTGTGATTCAAAAAGTCTGTCATCGTTATTTTCCTGTTTTGATTCCCTCATTACAGCAGCCAAGCGTGGACTTAAATAATTACAGTGAACGGCAGCGTTTCCGCTGGGCTCTTTGTATCCGTCCAGATTAGCTGATGCCAGCATGGCAGCATCTTGTAGGAGAAAAGATCTTTTTTTTCTTGTCACCGCTCTCCCTCACTCTGTGTGCTGCCTTTTCTCTCAGTCTTACAGATATTTCATGCATGGATTAACTCAAAGACATGTTGACTATGCCACAAACTGCCACCTATTTTCTCATAGTGACACTGGGAGGGGGGGAAAAAATGCTACGCTTGCATACGTTCAATCAAAGGGATATTCCCATCCTGTGATACACTAGCAACCGGTTTAGGGTTTAGTCTGCCATTGGCCTAACACATGGACTGTATATGAGGGCTGGAAATAGCTGGAAATGGTTTCAAGAAGCCAAAATCCCATCGACTTCTATTGAAAATAGCCATTCTTGCTCTGGTAAACTTTTTTTTCTTTATATCATGGTAATCATTTTGTATATTAACCTATCAGGAGTTCCACAATCTCACTGATTGGGGGGAGTGGTTGCCATAGAAACAGTAACTCAGACCCATCCAGATCCATACTTTCCTTCTAACATCATCTGGTTCAAACACGGTAGCATTCATATTGCGAGAAAAAATGGCGACTAAATTGATTTGATTTTATTAGAGCCAGAAGTAAGACATTTTTGAGGGTGACATCACTCATATACAGTACTGTCAATGCACTAAAATAGCTGGGATAGGCTCCAGCATCCCTGAAGGATGAATGCATGGATGGGGTTTCCCATTTGTCACACTATCAGGGGGAGCGCATTGAACTTAGTAGATTCCATTTTTACCAAGATAAACAGACCTCATTTACTATCCAGGAAAGATTCTGTCTCACAGACACGTTTTGCCCTAAATTCTAAATAGCGATCTAAGTAGGTTATTTTGGCATGAAATTCTCAGAAATTCTAAATCCTTGCGCTGAATCCTCCAAGTGTTGCCCTGCACCCTCCTGGGGAAGTGCAGTTTTCTCAAAGTAGTCTGTTCCTTGGTCTCAATTATCTGCTTGGTAGCAGACGGAGAGTATTTACACTGTGATGCGCCGCACGCTTTTGTCTCAGCTAATTGTTGACCGTGGGGACGTGTGCGGCGGTGCCAGCCAGTGCAGAGATTCGCATCTACCGCACCTGAAGGAGGCTGCCTCTGACCTTCAGAATAAATTTGTTTTTTGTTTTTGCAGCCATACGCTTCTGTGGAGTGGGGCTTGCTTCCTTTGTGAGATGACAAAAGTGCTTCTCAGTTAGAACAAATGAGCCTGCGTCCCTTTTTTCTCCCCACCTCCTCCTTTCTCAACCTTTCTGCCTTTGTTGTTATTTGCATTAGGAATCAGCCTGCTCATCCCTCCGGAGGCCATCCCCAGAGGAAAGATCTACGAGATTTATCTCACTGTTCAGAGGAAAGAAGATTTAAGGTGGGCCTCTTTAGCACCGTCTAACTGGCAGTCTTCCCTGTACGCCACTAGGCTGTTTGTTTTGATGCTCTGCTGTTCCATTAGGAGAGGGATAAGAGTCTGTGCCAGTACAGTGGAGTAGGGATGTAAATAAATAACCAAACCTTTTAGCAGGATGTGCACTATTTAAGTTAAATGAATTGTTTGGAAAGCCCTGTTTATTTGCCTTGATGCGCTCAGCCTCTGAGGAGACAGTCAGACTTCTGTGATCCAGTCCGTCCAGCAGGTTTAATTGTTTTCTTGATCATTTGCAGATGTAGCATATTTTGCTTTTTTTTTGCCGCTGTCTCCTCATTTCAACTCACGCACTTCTTGCTCTCTCCGCCCCCTGGCATAGGTTACCCCTGGCCGGCTGCCAGACCCTCCTCAGCCCCGTGGTGAGTTGTGGTCCTCCAGGGGTGGTCCTGAGCCGGCCGGTTATCCTCAGCATGGACCACTGCTTCGACGCATGCCTCGATAACTGGGCTGTTCGCCTCAAGAAGCAGAGCTACGAGGGCACTTGGGAGGTGAGGCTGCACCATAACTCCAGCACAAAGTCTGCGCAGAAACAAAGAAAAGTTGCCAGTCAGTGAATCTTGAAAGTATTATTGGTAAATGCTGAGTGCTCCTGCGTAAAAGAACAAAGTTCTACCTGCTGCGACTGCAGGAAACTGTGCTGTGCATTAGAGGCAGGCCCGACCCGGCGCTCCTCCACTGGGTTTAAATTATATTGACCATCGGGTGTTTGGCTGGAACAAAAGCCCCGGAGCGCTGGATGTCTCCGACTCAAGGGTTGCTAGGCAACATGTTTCAGAAAAACAGAAATTTTCTACGAAAATTACTAATCCTCAAAGTAATCTTCTGAGTGCTCCTTGACCATTCTCAACTGTTTCTTCCAATTACAGCATTCCCTCCCCTATTTTCCTTTACCCCCACATATCAAAGTAGCCGGAGCCCCTGTGCTGCAGGAGGACAGCTGAGAGGGACCGGCACACAAACAAAATGCAGCTCAATGCAGTATCCATCTTTACAATCCGGAGAGATCGGAAAGGGTGCTGGTGGGCTTTAGCGTGTTACCAGCTCTTCTTTCATGTTCAATATTGTGCATAAATTATTCAGCCTCCCCCCCGTGTGGCAGCAGTGGGGTGTCTGTGGGATGGATCGGCCTGTCTGAGGCAGAGGTTAGGCCAGTGCTTTTAATCATCCGCCGGACCAAATATAGCCCACCGGCCTGAATGTGCGACAACCCCAGCAGAGAAGCATCAGGTGAACGAAGGAATGAAAGTACAGACAGAAGAGGGATGGAGGAAAGGGGGAAAAATCAAGCAAGCAAGTAATGCAGAAAAAAAAATCAGAGAAGAAGGGAAAGTGAAAAGATGAGCAGCAGAATAGCCTCTGCCCTACTTTGAAGTAATATTGAGATGATGGAAAAAGCGAGACTCTATTGTGGTTGCATAGCTAATGAATAGTGTCAATACTAATTCTATTGATGCAGATGGTGTGCGGTTGAATCGATCCTACAGGGGCTCACTGGGCATTTGGCAAGCAGAGCGCTCTCTTCAGCGGGATTGGCTAATGGGAAGAGTCAGTCAAACGGCATGAAGGGATTTCAGAGAAAGTATTGTCACCTTGAATCCAATTTGTCTCCATGAAATTAGCCAAGAGCAGGGGAATTGGATCATAAAAACTATCCTAAGCTGTGATGGAATGAGATATCTTCCCGAATCTGTCATCCTCATTAGGCATACAGCTGGGAAACAGAACTCCAGCTTTGTAACAACACCAGCTAATTCAAGGTGACGCTTTCCTGACAGGTTTAAGTCTGATTTCTCTGCACAGAAACTTTTAGAACCAATTAATGCTTGAAGTGAAGTTGTTGTGGTTTTGCAGATAAATTGCTTGCTTCTTTTCACCGTTTACAAATCTCAAACCCAGGGCAAAGTTTCAGAAATCCCAGCATTCCCTGCACCTCCAGTCTTTTTATTTCTTCAGATCTATCTATTCCTGCCAGGAATTTAATCGAGTCTCCTTTCATGTCAGTTGAGTACCTCATTCATGCATTATTAAGTAAATTGATGGTCTTCTATAGGATGTCTTTGTATGAGGAGAATGTGTTCATTATACCAGCCATGCTGTGCTGAGAATGAAATCTGAAGCAAGAACAACTCTTCACCGGAAAACTTTACCTTTAAGGGGTTTTTATTCGATGCAGTAGAAACACTGGAGGCGGGCTTCCAAACAAGGCCTTCTCAGGCGCACACATACACACAGAAGCCACCCAGGCAAACACATTACCTCTCCCTCCTGCATAAATTGGGTGCTTGACCTTCCATCCATGCCTTATGATTTTTTTTGTCTCTCCCTCCATCTTCCCCCTTCCCTCCCCTTATCAAGGATGTCTTACTGATGGGGGAGGAGCTGGTGTCGGAGCCGTTTTACTGCCAGCTGGAGGCCGAGACGTGCCGGCTGTTCTCGGAGCAGCTGGGTACATTTGCCGTGGTCGGAGAGTCGCTGCACATGGGCGCCGCGAAGCGCCTCCGGCTCGTGCTCTTCTCCGATGCTTACTGCTCCACGCTGGAGTACAACATCAGGGTGTACTGCATGGACGACACACAGGACGTGTTCAAGGTAAATGTCACAGATGGAGCCTCTGAAGCCACCAGGCAGATACACATCAACCCAGCAAGGGCAAATCCGTGCTGACGGGAAGCAGTTTGGAGGAACCCTGCAAAATCCCAACCATAGCAATGCTATTATTTGCGGTGATTCATTCCTTTTTTTATGCCTTTAGTGGTTTTGCTTAGCTGCCAGGGGCCAAGAAGTTTCCCATCACTTTGTTCAACAGCATATTTCACATCCTTTTTTTCCCCCTCCACATGGACAGAGTATAATCAGCCACTAATGCCTCTCTCCTTCCCTGGAGGACTGCTTCTGAGTAGCCTGTTAAGATTTCATTTGCATGGTTAATTAGTAAATTAAAAGGAGAGTCTGTCCCAATCTTTTCCCAGAAACCCCCAATGCTCCCTCTTGCTCTCCCTCCACACCTCTCTGTGTTTCTTTTAAGCCGTTCCTCTTCCACTGACACTACCCACAGCCACAAGTGCCACTTCCCTCCGGAATCCATTTTTTTTTTCTTTCCGCGGCTGTAATGGCTGACCTGCTCATGCAGAGGTGCTCCACCAGCACCATCCACGGATGGCTTTGGGACATAAACAGTGGAAGTCATCGGGGGCTTCAGCTGAAATTAGCACAGTTTCATTCCAGGAGATGATGATGAGATGAAAACTGTGGCCGGGCTCTTGCTGTGGGGCTGGAATTACACAGCTCTTCTATTACACATCTGTCTTTCTGTGACTCAGTTCTGCAGTTAATGCTTTATTTCTCCCTTTTCTTATTGTTATTGCGTGGAGTTCTTGGCTTTGCGTTCTATTATAGACAAAAAAAAAAGAAAAATGTGGCACACTGGAGGTAGAAACTAAATGTTATATTTACTTGCCGTCAGATCATGGGCTGAACCGGTGGAGTTTTGCTGCTGGGTCACTGTGTAAATGACCTTGTGCATCCTCTGTCGTGTGCAAAAGAAGCTTCCAGAGCACAAAAACTCCTTCTCACTGCCTCTCCCTCTGGCTAGCTCTTGTTCTACTATTCTCTGTCTCTTAGCCAGGAAAAGGACATCTGAGCTTGTTGACTCAAGCACTCGCGCTGCCATACTCTGCAGCTCCCTCGACGCCCTTGAGTGCATTAGCTTCACGTCTCTCACACAACTCGGTGCTGTGGTAAGCCACGGCCTCTCCGGGGCTTTGTAGTTTTTAGTGAGTGATTTAAAACGTGGCCCTCGCTGTTTAGTAATCTCGCCGCCATGCTGCTCTCAGTGCCATTATGGGTGGAGCAGTTCATTTAGCGACTACATTCCCTTCTTTGAGTGGAGATTAAAACTCCCTGGAGAGGTTGGGCCTAATCATTGTTTTCAAAATGCACCATTTATGATTAGACTTCTGCCACCGCTGGAGTTAAGTGTGGATGCTGACAGTAGGGGAGCCACAGTAAGCACTAATGTACAGATTCAGGTCACACTTGTTATCTCTAGGCACCACTGTAACAGGAAATCAACTTTCCATCAACTACGTTAACTTTAGAAAAATGTTTGGGGAGAAAAAGATGCTTGGAGGCAGAACTGAGACCAGAAGGGAGGCTGAGCGTTTCTCCTCTTCCCTGGCTGTCAGTCAGCTCTGACAAGCCTCCATCAGGGATGATGACAGATACACATATGCACGCCTCTTAAGCATACTGCACCATCCAGCCTCTTATCTTCCTATTACAGCAGATTAGAACCAGTGTTATTGTCTTTGATCCTAAGTGTACAGGAGCTCTGGGGAAACAGTGACATTTCCGTCTGATGCTTGCCGTATGTTAGCGGGGTTCTGCCGGGACCAATTAAGTTAATATTTAATGTGTGTCCCACTCTTGATCGGCCTCGCCAAGCCTGGCACGGCAGAAAAGCAGACATAATCACTGTTTGGTAGTGCCCTCCATGTGCATGTGGTTGTTCTCAGCTAGACCAGTGGGAAGGCTGCATTGATGTTCTGCCATCTCACCACTGAAACACCTGCAGTGAAGCGCGCCCCGTCACTCTGCGCCCAGACACCCAGAGACACCCACAGGCAGCATCTAATTAGTAAGGGAAAATGCCCAAAAAAAGGTGTCTGTTAAATAAAATAACAAGCATAATTTGGTTTATCTGAGGGCTTGTTATTAAAACGCCCATTTTGTAAATTAAAAAATACTTACAAAAAAAAGTGAAGGATCCTTTTTGTTATCTCTGAGTTTAAATAAAGCTTCAATTCAAAAGGATTTAAAGACCCACTCTGATAAAAAAAAGTACTTTTTATGTTTTTAACATGTTCTTGTGGCACTTTTCTCAAGACGGAGGACATAAATGTAAAAAAAAATATTCAAATCTTTGTAATTCAGGACCAGAAAATAAATGTCATTTGAAAAAGCTAGTAGTTGTGATGTAGAAGCTACAATTCTGATGCATCCACCTGCAGGGGAGTAGACGCACGTGAGTCTTTGTTTTCATCGCTCAAGCTGGTATATCTCTGATATGACTCACCATGTTTGTTATGATGGAAAAAGGGGCGGAGTTGTTCTACCCCAATGGTCCCGCTCACAACTCTGAGGCATACTTCTAATGAATTAATGCTGCTCTGCATAAATTATGTCCTAGAAAATGATTTTTTTTATTATTGTTTGGGCTGAAAACAGCATAAAAAGAAATAAAAGACCACTGGGAATGCATTTAAAATAGATCAAAAGATGATTGGAGAGGGTCTTTAAGTGAATAAAAGCGAGATATGTTTTTCAGTCCACAGTAAAAGTTAACAGTTTACAAACGCCTGGAAAATTAGTCATTTATAAATAGAAAAAAGTAGAAAAAAGCAGATGGAAATTTGCACAAAATGAATGTACAAGTTCATTTTTTTGCTTTTTAACTAAAGCCAGTTTTGTTCTCCGTGTGAACTTTCGTTTCATTCAAATGTGCAGCTTCATCTTGTGAGTTTGCAATATTATTAATTATTGAGGTGTGTTTATTTCCAGAGCAACAGAAACTGCAAGAGAGCTAGCTTGAAGCAGCAGACATTTGTCTTCATCAGTGTTAGCGGCTAATACGTCACATCTGGCTAAGTGGTGGTTGTAAAAATGTTTTCTTCTCAGATTAAATCAATGTCTAATTGAATGTCTTGCTGGTTAAATGGAAGCTCCTGGATTCGTTTGTAGCGTTTGACCTCAAGAGGTTTTTCCTGTTTACATTTAAACAGCTCATAAACTGTTCATGTGCTCCCTCTACGGCATTTTTTTTCTGCTAGCTCTGCGACAGCCAGATAGATCTAAGTGTAAACCTTTTGCTTTTATGTCCCATTGAAGGGAGAAGCAGCATGTGCAGAGGATGTTTTTTTCCCATCAGAAAAAGTCACTGAACAACAAACAAATCAAATAAAACCCAGCAGAGCATACACTAGTAATTGGTGACATTAAGTTAAACAAGACAGTCAGCTTTATCACTGAGACTAGCTGAAAAATTGTTTCCATATTTTCGTGTTTTAGTGTGCTGCGTCTCCTCTGGTCCTGCTTCGTGATTTATCAGGCAGAATGTGCATCTCTTCCCTAGCAAACACAGTCCCCATTTATAACTCTGAGCAGACAAGTCCCCTCTATTTGTAGTTATTAATCAGAGTTGACTGTAGCAGGCACGGCCACTGGAGCTCAGACTGATAGACTCTCAGTCTGAGAGGAAAAGCCTGTCACATCTTGCTGACAAATACCCAGATTTATGGAGCCCACATAGCCGGCCGAGTCTCTACAAACAAATGCGTTTGCCTGAAAGGAGCAGCGCCGAAAATGGATCGCACCAATGAGCGCACATTTTTAAATGAGGGCACAATATGGCTAATAGTGGAAGGGTGAATGCCGGTTTATGAGGATATTACAGCCTCTTGGTTGCAGACTGCATGTAGCTTGACTAATTAACTGATCAAACGCTGCTCATAATCCCCATCAGAGCTAGTTAAGTTAATCAGTTTATTACAAACAAAGCCAGTACAAAAAGAAGTTACAGCTTGACCTTGCTGTGGGAGAGCCTGCAGCTTTGTGCCTGTCCAGTTCTTAATATATAGGCTTCTACTTGTACTTTGATTTGTGTGGCTTTTATTTAATTCTTTTTTTTTCTGACGGCAGACTGTTTTTTTTTTTTTTGAAAGAGAGAGTTTGCTGCAGTCACTAACCCCTTTCTGTCAGCACCAGCCTGAGGAGATTAGCTGTATGAGTGTCTCTTGTTTCCCAGTGGAGCCCAGCCCCAGTCTATCACGGTACCAGCTCTGGTCCATGCCAAGAGGATGAGGGGATGGGTGTGGAGTGGGATGCAAAGGGGTTAGAGTCACACTGAAAAAAAGGAAAAAAAAGGACAAAAATTTGGCCATGATTGCAGTAATCCTGTTATCTTTCCTGCTAAAGCTGGCCACTTCGGTGACCTGGAGACACAAATGTTAAGCTCCCTGTGTCTCCCTTCTCTGCAGCTCCTGCTCTTTCCACTCATCCCTGCTATATCCTGCTCTCTTTAGCCAGCCTCATTGAATGTCAGAGGGTGGTCTTGGCTCTGCTGGGCTCTGAATTCGCAGTCCTCACACACTATTTTGAATTCCTTCAGAACAAAAGAGCTTTTCTCCTGCAGTACTTGAAGGCCTCCCCATTCGTATGCATCTTAAAGGTCACCTTTTTTTTTTTATTTTTGCCCCTTATTGAATAAAACGAAATGGATTTCTGAGATGATAATTAATATGTGATCTGCTTCCAAAGCGTGCTTTGTTTTTCCCTCAGATGGTCAAATATAGCTTCTCATCTATTAGCTTATTCACACTGTCATTTGTTAACGGGATAATGAGGCGTAAAGAGGGCCATTATTCTCTGCGTCCAGAACATATGCTGAAATCCTGTAGAGACACTCGCCGTCTCGACACAAGTAAACAACCTGTGAGCAAGGCAGCGGCGGCGCTCTGTGCATCTAGAAGCGTCGTGTCCTCGACCCCATCAGATTCTAATCTGGGCCTGTCAGCCTTGAACCTGACAAACTGCCGGACGAGCAGCTTAGTATTCATTGTAACTCCTTCTTGTTGATAATAAGATAATTGGCATTCTCCACTCTCTTCTGCTTTAAGACCTATAGATCTGTGTCTATAGGTCAAAGACCTGATCAAAGTCCAGCAGCCAATTTGCAATGCTAATCGTCCCAACAAATAATTGTGCTTAAGAACTGTTTAAATGAACCTCAGTGGAAGTCCACATAATGTGCCTTTTGTATCTGTATGAGACATAATAGCAGGGGGCTTTTCTGCGGCGAACACTCTGCCCTCTGTTATTAACTCATTAGACCTCCCACGCTTTGATTCCCGGCTCCCGCCTGACCTCCCCTCACAGGGAAAGTGGGCTGGGTAACATCATAATGCTCCATTGTGGCAGAACACAGAGGAAAGCCTCATCCAATTCCACATATGTACCCTTTTAATGCTGTAGGACGTTTGGGTTGAAGGAAGAACCCATGTAGACTCGGGATTAGGGATGGCTACCTGTGCCTACAGTTCCTGTTTCTAAATGAACGGTGGTGAAAAATGCATCATTTTTTTCCAAAAACATCTAAGTGTAATATAGCAGTATCACAGGATGAAGTAGAGCGCTTGAAGTGCCTTATGCCTTTGTCACAACTACCCTTAATGGTGGTCTTGTGGGCAAAACCTGTACAGGGTACGCAGGTGGCTCACCAAATTTTATGATTATAGATCGCTCTACAATTGCTGTTGAAGTGATGCGTGCGTGCTCCTTGCACGCCTGTTGAGCTCCGTGCTTGCAGCGTGACATGTAGAAATGAGAAAACTGGACAATGGTTTCTTACGTGCACTGACACATCATCTACTACACGCTCCATACGTGCAACATTTTCGTGAAGCCAATAAAAGGGTCAGTACATGCATTATCCTTAAGCTACGTTCACACCGCTCTCGGAAGTGCGAGTTCAAGCAACCACTTTCAATGAAAAGTCTATGTAAATGCGCATATCAATGCATTCTCACTCCCAGCTCGTCATATGTTGGGATATGTTGGCCATATGTGTTGGGTTCAGGCCCCCTCCGCGTTGCTTTTTGACGTTTTGGGTGTTCCCAACTCATCGTTATTTTTGACGTGCTGGCTGTTCCCGGTACTGGTCTAAGGGCTGCTTGGTACCGTTCCACAGAGAAAAATACATACGCTAATCAAGGGTCCTCAATCCTCGGGACCGAAACAGTCTGTCTGTCTCTGTGTTGACCCGGTATCAGTACCCTAGCCTGGTAATGGTTCTGCGTCCCGTCCGGTTACCGTGTCCAGATGGTTGAGGACCCGACACCCAGCACGTCAAATACGCCAAAACATCAGAAAGTGACGCAGAGAGGGCCCAAACCATATGTCCATATACGATGCGTTGGGAGTGAGAATGTTGCAAATTCAAGTTTGCCCTTCTGTCTTCAAAACTCTCACTTCACGCATCACTATTCATCCTTCTATGACAGTTTTGAGGATCTATGCACAAAATGCACGGCTATTAAGAGCGAAACATAGTTAAATTTAAACCAATCAGGGACTCAAATTTGGTAGTGACATATGGATGATGTCCCCTTTAGTTTATGGAGGTGCCAATCGTTTGAAAAGTGATCATGAAGGAGAAATTAATAACTACAGTTCGTGCCCGGACAGAATTATGACACCAAGTCGGAATAGAGCTGTGAAATAGAATCCTGGAGCGAGATTTTCATCGACGTTTCACACCAGGCCTCTTCCAACTGAGAGTGGCAGACATGTGCTAGTATCGCGTAACAACAGTCCAGTGTGAACACCATGGGTAAATCTGCGTTCTAGAATGTGAGTTACTGAACGTTTGTCACATCAGTGTCAGTGCAGCATCACACACTTCATGTCGCACTTACCACACAAATGACAAAAGTATGCTCCATTTTTACCACATGGTCACACAAACTTCAAGGGAACTGCAAAAGACATCTGTTAAGATGCAGCCCCTCCTGTTTACGACCCTCCACGGACCTGAAAAACCCTAAAACCCCCTATAGTGCATGTGGCTAAGGCATAAGATGCTTGAGCATTTTACACCTCACTCTTATTCATCAGGCCACTGAATTAGAATATTTTCAGCATTTTGAAGCTTCATGCACCCTTACAGGCTCACCCATTCCTATATGAGCCCACCCACAATCATTGGAAAAGTCAAATGATTGGCTAGAATACAAGTGATTGATATGTCAAAAAAAATACACAGAAATGAAGCATTAAAATCCACTGTTTTATATGGTACTGATCAGGCCCGGCCCTGGGCTCCATGGCACCTTAGGCAAAATGTGCACTCACACACACACGAATACCACGGCCCGACAAAAAGAAACACTGCGGCTGCCTTTAATATGTTGAAATAAGTATTTATTTAGTTTAATTGTCAAGGATTAAGTAATAATCCCTTAAAAAATTAGGATAAAGATAAAGGATTTAGGTTAAAGATTTCCGTTGTTAAGGGTTTAAAAAGAGGACAAGAAAAAATGGGGATTTCCAAGCAACTGAATGTAAATAAAACAGACGAGTCTCTCCTTTGAATCAGTTTTTTCCTTCTCTTCCTTCCTTTTTTGACCTTAAAACTGTCCCTTTGGGCTTGTTTTGCTGCTTTTTCATCCTTAAAGTTTTAAAGAAATAATAACAGTAATGTTCTCCCCCTCCTCCCCTCCACCAAGCTTGAACAGGAGCTGCATCAGGCAAGGAGGGGTGCAGCACTGGGGAAAACTATTGATTATGTCAAACTTTGTTATTTTATTTATGGTTTTAATTATTACATTTTTTAATATTTTACGTGAAATGTGTGGTGTGTCAAACTGTGAAAGAAAAAAAAAAAATAATTGCAATTTGGTGCCCCTTCCAGCAGATGGCATCCTAGGCAGCCGCCTAGCTCGCCTATGCACAGGGCCGGCCCTGGTACCGATAGTACAGTATACTTTGGTATCTTTACTAACTCGGCCTATTCCTGCTTAAAGATGAATCATAGTTGGAGATTTGGAGTTCATGTTAACAGGAATCCAACTATTTTGTGAAAAGTTCATTGACTGAAAGTAATGCAGGTAGAGATCCCAAAAAGATAATCAGCAGCTTTTTTTCTGTTGTAATTGGAGTCAGTCTGGCACATTCCTGGGAAAAAGGGCAGAAAATTGAATCAGCGGTGTGCATACAGTAAAAAAATTACAGCCATTTTCTTCCCTAATTAGATGTCTTTACTAAATTCAATTCATGAGAAACCGTGCTGCTGCGTAGCATTCAGCATATGGTCCCCATCTACACACGTCTCCCTCCTCATGTTGTTGTCTCTCAGAAATCCAACGCTCTTGAACGCGTCCTGGATTCCCATGAAAGTTTTAAAGTTGCTTTTTCGGAGACCCGTTCTGGGTCTCGTCTGACCGCGGGGTGTGAAGCTGCACAAGTGCTTTCTGGAGAGCGGATCTTTAAAGAGTCGGGCGGCTCACAGGAAAGTCAGAGGGAGCTGCGGAGGATAATATCATCCCATTCCAGATGGTCATTTGGACGGTAACAAATGGTCCAGTGAGCAAGTCCCACTGAGATTAAAATATTAGGCATGCTATTACAAATCTGTCCTGGCACAAAAACAAAAAAGTGAAATTAAGGGGTTTTTCATGCAAGAACAATGAAGAGGCTCATTCAGCTACTTCATTACAGCCCAGGTGGGCGGGTCACTCAGCCACGGCGCTCCTCGGTGGAGGATGAGACAAATGATGTGTCCAAGATGAGTTTATGCCGTTTGGGTTGAGAGAACACTTTAAATCTATGTTTGTGATGAGCTGCAAAAAAAGTTTGTTCATATTACCTGTTCGACTGGCTCCCCGTGAGCTCTCACGCCCCTCGCCGCCGCTGTCTCTCCTCAGGAGGTGATGCAGATGGAGCGGCAGCTCGGGGGTCGCCTGATTGATGAGCCTCACGTCCTGCTTTTCAAAGACAGTTACCACAACCTGCGCCTGTCCATCCATGACATGCCCCAGGCGCACTGGAGGAGCAAGCTGCTCGCCGGCTACCAGGTGCGTTGGATGGCCCCTGCAGGGGGCGGGAAGTCTCCCCAGATCAGAACAGGAGCACAGACAAGAGAACACAAGCGCCTGCCTGAATCTGTCAAATTAGAGCATCTGCAGCTATTGTTTAAAAGTGCTGTGAGATGTGCAGAAGAAGGTGTTGGTGTGCGCAGGTAAAACTGCAGAACTTTCTTTCTAGTTCATTTAGATTACGTGTTTTTGTGGTTTGTCCTAACATAAGGGAGTTTTTTTAAATCAGCATCTTCTTTGTAACAGGAAGCTTTGAATCATTGCCTCAGCAAAAGCAGCAGGTTGTAGGTGTCTGTGCATCCACTGTGTGGCTTTTGTGCACATGTTTACATAGTTGCATTGAAAGCTGGGCTGTGTGCACCAACCAAAAGCGGCGAGCTGATTGATTATAGCCGCAGTCATGTCAAAGGGAGCTTAGATGAAGCATAGAGCAGCGTGTAAATATCTGGAAGTCTGCAGAATCCCCCCTTCGCTCCGCTTACCTGTGCGGCCAACAACAACGCCGCTCCGACGACGGAAACACAAAGGCTATTCAAAGGAGCAGAAAGTGTTCTGGATGGAACTGTGTGAGCACTGAGCTGCAGGTCCCTGAAGAGCGAGCGCAGGCTGTGCCAGGCGAGCAGCGGGAGCAACAATGCACCCAGAGCAGAGGCTTATTTCTCTGGACTGTGCCTGTTCATTTGGAAGTGTTGTTCCCCTCTCAGCAGTGCAGTCAAAAAGGCCTTTAGTCTCCCCGGAGCCCCTTGAAGACATTTATGTGTTTCAGCCCATTCCCTCTGTTCCAGGTCCGCCTGGGTAACAGTGCCCCCATATGGTTAGCAGCGTGCTCTGCAGGGCCACGTCTCAGCTAAAGGTCTTCATCAGAACAAAGACGTTTAGGAGTCTTAGGACTTGTACTTCTCCTGGGTTATCCTGGTGAGAAAGACAAAGATGTAGATAGACAGAAGGACGCAGAAGCCCTCGTCTCAGCTGCAGAGCGTTTGTTGTTTTGTCAGGGACGTTAGCTTCCCTGCATTGATGTGAGGTTTCATGTGTGTGCAGTGTCAGCTTAGAAACTGAAATTGTCGTCAGATCCGTTTTGATTTGAAGCTCTGATAATAATTTGTGATAATCTGAGTCTGTGGAAGTAGGAGGGTCTGTTTTCTGCTTCAGATACACGGTTCTGACCTGCTGCTTTTCTATCCAGGAGATCCCGTTCTACCACATCTGGAACGGTTCCCAGCGGTACCTGCACTGCACGTTCACTCTGGAGCGGCTCAGCCTCAGCACCTGTGAGCTCACCTGCCAGCTGTGCGTGTGGCAGGTGGAAGGCGAGGGCCAGAGCTTCAGCCTGGACTTTAACATTGCCAAGGTAACGCTTAGTAAAAGGTCTCGCTTAAAAAAAAAAAGGCAATTTGCAGCATTTTTTAGGTCTGTAAGCCTGTCCGTTCCCACCAGGACACTCGAGCAGTGGACTCAGAGTTTCTAGTAATGGACAGCAACGCCACGGCTCTAGCAGGACCCAGCGCCTTTCAGATCCCGTACCTCATCCGGCAGAAGATCTGCAGCAGCCTGGACGCCCCCTGTCCCAACGGAGCAGACTGGAGGATGCTAGCACAAAGACTTAAACTTGAGAGGTAGGAACAACATTAAAACATGGTCCCTTTTAGCAGATGTCCTCCATCGTAGCTTTATCTTTCCTTCTACATTTGTAAAACCCTTCACAGAGGAAGCAGCCCATCGCCTCAGTCAAGTGTTTGTCCTAAAGTTCAGGTAAACAAGGTAATGCCTTGGCGAGCTAATCCTCTTCACTCAGCTATAGGATTAATGTGGACTCGATGGATACAGCTATCATTTCGGCACAAAATCATGACCCCCTTCTTACCTTTTTTCCTTCAGAAAAAGCTAAGCAGCTTAAAGTCTGCAGCTAAATGTCTTCCTCCTACATCCTGCTTAACCGTCGTAATTGGAAAGGCTGGCTGCCCATCAGCCGGGAGGAAATAAAAAAAAAAAAAAGGTTCGGATCGGTGCCGACCTCCACCCAAACGCTCTCCGTTTATCACCTGAGAACCGGCAGTGGCGTGAAGCGGGCATCGATCCCTCATCCTCCAATTTAGCGTCCAACTCGTAATAAAATCAAATAAAAACACTTCATTTGTTCAATCAACTTTATTTACCCCAATTAATTACAACCTGAATGGATGCACTACAGGTTTAATTAGCATTGTTTTGCTCAACATAATCAATTCTCATTTAGGTTGCAGGAAGGAACAACTTCTCTGTTGCTTGATCCGTCCCGACCAGCGCCTTTTTTCCCTGAAAAAGACAGCCGCTGCCCGCCGTTCTGTCAGGCGGCGCTCCTCTGTTTGTTTCTGACTGCATGAAGCGGGCAGACTTAGCGGAACGAGACCGGTCGATAAAACTTAAAATGCCAAGAACCTTTTATTTGATCTTTCCCTCCAAAGAGCGCGCGAGCGCCTGTGTCACAACCGTACAAGATAAGCCGCTGTTTCACACAGCGGTGAATAAACAGAGCTGACATGTCGGACGCCACGCTGCTTTCTGTTATCCGAATTATGACAGAGGTCCGTTTCCAGACAGATTTATCTCCTTTTTTTTGACAAACACTTCCTTCTTTTGTAGTTGTTGTCCTCCCCGATGCACAGGGAGGGCTGTTTGCAGAACTGCCTGAAAATGGCAGAGCGAGGCTGTCCGCTCTGCCAAAGCTGTCACACATTTAACAGGAGATTCGAGGAAACAGCACTCTCCCGAGGTGAACACAACTCGCTGGTGTTTTTGTTTGCCCCCTCCCAAACACTCGCCCAGCGCAGGCTCGCCGCGACCGCACGCTTCTTTTCTTTTAGCGCCGTGCAGTCCTCTAGGCCCCGGACATTTGAGGAACAGGGAAACGCCATTAATCAAACGAGCGTCTCCGGACGCGGCGGGGATCAGGGCCCAGCCCACATCAAACACACAGCCGACGGAGGCCGCCGCTTTGTTGTCATTGATTGGGTTTGATGGTGAAGGTGTGGTCCGAGAATGGAAAAGGTCACTTCCGACTCAACTCTGAAAGTCCATATAGGATTTGCTATAGTGGACTCAGAGCAAATTCCATCATCAAATAGAGGATTATGGTGTTAAGCTCCAATGAAAAGTGACAGATATTCTGTGTTTGATGGCAGCTTCAAAAGTGGACCGTTTTGTTATCAGGTTTTTACATTTGTATTACTTTAAAACAGCAGATCAGTGTGTGCAGAGATGACAGAGCATACACTGCAAAAACAGAATCTGAAAGGAAAAAAAGACTTATTTCAAGAAAATATTTCTATCTTGCCAAAAAAAAAGAATATTAAGAAAGTTTTCAAAATCCAAAAGATCTTTGTGATAATAATTCCTGACTATTTTTCTCACCCCAGTGGCATATTATTTTACTTATTTAAAGACCCACAATGATGAAAATTGTGTTTTTAACATGTTCTTGTGGCCTTCTCACATATAAATAAAAGTAAACCTAAAAATGCATTTTGATTTTTTTTTATTTAAAAATCCTTGTGAATCAGGTGCAGACATAAAAATGTTGTTGTAAAAAGCTTCACAGTTTGGGGGCCTCAGACGGAACATAAAAGTGGACCCTTTGTAGCAGTTGTATTAATCATTTAGAAAGAAAAAAAACAATTCTCACCCTAATGGAAAATATTTAGTAGAACAAATGAATGAATAATGTTTTAATAAGCATTTAAAAACAATAATAATGCATATTTTTGATTAAAGGACTCCTGGAAAGGCTTTTACGATAGATGAAAAGATGATTACAGAGGGACTTTGAAGATTATTTTTCTAATTTCAAGATTTTTTGACCTATATCTCAGGAGCCTTTTTTTGCAGTGTAAAAGATAAATGTAAAAAAACAACCGATTTCTGATCGTCTCCTCTCTCCCTGCAGACACATGAGTTTCTTTGCATCCAAAGCGAGCCCCACCTCTGTGATCCTGGACTTGTGGGAGGTGCAACATTTCCACAGCGGCAACATCAACCAGCTGGCCGCCGTCATGGCCGACATTGGCAAGCAGGAAGCCATGATTTTCCTGGTGTCCGATGGCGACTGCTAACCCAGAAGAGAGACTGATGGGAGAGAAGTGCGGCGCGCGAACATACACTCATAACAGCAGGAGGCGGGGCTAAAGATGCTCCTCCTCTTTACATTTATATTTGGGCAGTGGGGGGTTTAATCCATCAATTTAGGTTCAAATCTGACCCTAATTCTTCAGACAAATGTGTTTGTGGAAGCTGTTACCTTTAGTTGAGTGGGAGTAATATGCAAAATGCAGCGCCACAGCTCACGTCGGATGTTGCAAATCCATCCTGAGTTCAGAAAGTGTTGTTCCATCCGAAGTGCCAGCGGATGGCAGCCGGCCCGTCATCTCCCGCTTGTTTGTCCGTGCAGGTCCGAACTGATTGTGCGTCTCCTCCAGTCGGCGGTGCTTTTCGGTCCGGTCGGCATCACTGCTGTGAATGTAACATCTTGACATCTTGATTCGGCGAGACGCTTCACAGCTTTCCCTGCTTCTAAATCAATATTTGTGAGGTCTGGGCTCTCTGAACCCTTCTGTCTAAGAGAGGAGGGAATAATATTGTATTTTCACCTCACATTTCAGCGTGGAGCCTCTGATTGGGATCCATCAGGAGGTTTGTGTTCCCCTCATCGTTCATCACGCTCTGTTCTGGTCAGACTTACAGCTAATGAAGGAGCCATAGTGCCGAAAGGCGTTCTAGCTGCATATATGTGAACACTGAATGTCGTCTCGTTTCTAAAAATGACTTTTCTCTTTTTTTTATTCCTTTTTTGCCCCGTTATTGCATTAATTCTCCAGTATAGGAAAATGGCCAAAAGGGTTATTTTAGCATATGAATAATGCAGAGCACTTTGCCGCTGAAAATCTGACAACAAATTCTTCACAATCTTAATGAATCCTCGCACTGAAAGGGTAATTGTGCAGCTTTGTTTATATCATTTATGAAGCAATGTCGGTGGGGATTCAACATTTCCACATCAGGAAGAAGCCCCTCACTTAGATAAAGTGGCGTTTTCATAAACTCTGTTGTTGCTGATGCCGTTTTATTTGGCTTTTTTTATTATTACTTCAAACCCAGACAGCAAATATGATCCAGGCAACGATCCATTAGCCGCAGCTCCGCTCATTATATTTTTACTGCGTTACGTTTTCACAGTAATTCCTTAGTAATGGATCTGTCAAAGCGGGCAGCGTAAAGAGAGTTTGATTAAAGCCCACTGGGTCAGCAGTGTATTTGGTGATGGTGTGAGCAATCCCTAACTAGCCATAGTTGTGTGTCTGCCTCAGGGTTGCATGTGAAGTCGTCTGCCTAAAAAGAAAAGCCCTTTTCACACAATCTGTTCAGTTTTTTGACAGCTGGAAGAGTCCATTCTGTCATTTGTTTCCCCCCTCCAACCTTTAAGATGAAGTGGAGCCTCGTTTATGATTGTCAGATATTTGGAATGTAGGGTTTCCTTTAGTGGGGAAAAAGACCTTTTTTTTTACTTTGACTTCTGCAGGTTTTGATAGTTTGTAGATTCCTACATGGCATCTTAGCAGAATTCATTCTCTGAAACATGCGTTCCAGTTTTCTACAGATGCCATGAAATCAAATCGTCACCTTTTTATCTGAGGAAACGATTCCCCCAAATCCTCGCCACATAAATGTAAATATGTTTTTCTATCTCAGCGATGTGCTGTTACTTTGCATATTGTATATGGGCAGAAATGGGTAACCAAAGTTTTCGGAACCTCCTTTGAGTCCACGACACCTTTGTGTTGATGAACGCGTCGTTTCATCGCCGTTTTTACGAACCGTTTAGGGTAGCGTGAGTCATCGCCGTCGTCTGAAAGTCCGACTCGTTTCTCATTTTTGTCCTGGAGTATCCATGCTGTCAGCAGTTTTTATTTCAAACACTTTGTAAACAAATGTAAATTATATTTTAATATGAAGCCAAAAAAAGACACTTAAGTGGCGCAGCATTTGTCAAGTCTAAACCGTGACGTGTTTGCCTATATACTGTTCTTTGGCGATCTAGCAGTGATTTGCAGTGTTAAGGGTTTAAAGGCTGTTTCTCTTTTGTTTTTGATCCAGAAGTTTCTCTACACGTTCTGTTCGTCCTGCCTGATCATTTCCAGAATTGTAAGCATTTAAGTGACGCTCAGTGCACCGGAGGAGGAAGACATCAGTTGTTGGACATGCCCGTGTTGACACAGCATGTTCAGTCAGATGGTGCGAGACGTTTTATCGCCGCCGTCTTTTGTCTTTGACGTGATGTAGTTCCACCGGGACGGATCAGACTCCTCCTCCTCCTCCGGCAGGTTCTGCGATGCCTCAGTGACTTCTGGATTCGATGGTTTCCGTGTGCAGCTCATGTCAGTAACACGCGTGCTTTCTTTAAGGGTTTATGGTGTCAGTTCACTCTGTGTTATGAGGAAAAAATGATGCATCCCAGCACTGTACTCTGTGTCACTCATTAGGAGGCTGTGCGCATATTTCAGTTCGTGTGTGTGTATTTGTGTGTGTGTGTGAGGCTGGGCGTGTGCATCCCTCCCTGTCACTGACGGAACTGTTTTCTTTCGGAACTGAGAACAATAGACTCCTGTGCTTGTAAATGGTTTTCTATTCGGTTCTTTGGTTCTATGTTCCTTGCCTTTCTGCAAGTCAAAAATGCTGTATTTATTACACGCCACAGCGCTTATGCAATTGTATATTCATTCTGTTGTTTTCTTTGTTTGACCTTTTCTTTTGGTTTGTTTTGTTTCTTATCGTCAATGTAAATGGTTGTCAAAATTTTTTGTGGCGACGGAAAAAAAAGAAACTTCGGAGGGAAGTTTTTCTGTACTTTTTGGACAATGATATGAATTTGTGGGTAGAATTTTGGAAATTCGTTTCTAAGTGCTTTCAAGTATTTACTTGGCCTTATGTATATATATCTATGACATTTCAGAAAGGTATGTATAGTAATTCAATCCAAAATTGTTGTAAATAAATTATATATTGCTAAAATTGAGGACTGGAGTCTTTAATTGCAAAAAGAACATAAAATGTTGAAGATTTTCACATTTAAAAGCACTTTAACCAATTTTTTTTTTTTTTTATCTAAAAATCTGCTAAATCATCTTTACTGAACAAATTTTAGAGTTTTTTACAATTTATTTTGTGCATTCACTTAAATGCCATAAGCTAACTTGTTTAAGTCTTTATAAAATAAAAAAAAACTTTAAATAGCACCATCTAGGGGTGAAGTGATAAAATGCAACCAACTAAACAGGAATCCAATTTGTGTACTACCCCAAAAAATAGATAAAATGTGTTTTTGTTTTCCTTTAAAAAAAAAAGAGTTTCTTCAGTCTGTGTTGCAGGTTAAAGGGTTTTATTTGAAACTTTCAACATACAAGCGACAGAAAATAAAATCACTTTGATGAAAATGAGTGATGTGGAAAATACATAATAATCTTTACTCCCCGTGTTTTTGACCTATATTTATCTGAACAAGAACACGAGATGGAAGAGCAGAAAGAAATCGTGAGGTTTTGTCAACGTTTCAACGATAATGTTCTGCTAAACCGGCCTTGTTGTGGGCGGAGCCTTTCAGGATCTTCTCTGCACTCAGTACTGAAGTTTATAGCTGAAATTTGTCCACTGCTTGGTGGAAAAACAAAAAAGTACTTTTTTTTTTTAAAGAATCAAGAAATGAGGAGCTGAAATCATTTCTCTACTAGTTCCAGTAAAGCAGCGAAATGTTAATTTCAAAGTGACATCTGGAGTGTTTTAGAATCCCTAAGAAGGTGACAGTATGTGGAGCCAGAATGAAGCCTCTGAAATGCACAAAGTCTGCAGGATACAAAAAAAAAGAGAGAGTTGAACTTGCTGTGTGGTTGGCAATGTTGAGCGTGTCAGAGGGCGAAAACGGGGTAAAGAGGAGGTGGAGGCAGAAGTTGTTCTCTCTGCAGATGCAGCTGGCATCTCTCACACTGGAGCAAAAGCGTGGCTTTTGCACAGCGGCTTATCCTTCTTCGAGTAGAACGTCTTACCCTCAAGGTTGATTTGGCAGAGCTTTAAAGATGAAAGAAGACAGACAGACAGACGGAGTCAGATTGAGCAACCGGGTTGGAGAAGATATCAAACTTCGCCGGTGCCAGTGTGAATTTGCACAGTTTGGTACGGGCCAGAGCGGACGGATATCTCCTTTGACTGTTTTCACACAAGCTGAAGAAAAAAAGCTTTGGGTCGGGTTCTGCAGAGTTCGAATAAAAATTGGGCCTAAAAAAAAAAAATCAATTAAAAGGACTCACAGCACAGACGAAGCACGTGTCATGCCAGCTGAAGCCCAAGGCCTCCAGGAAACGATCGCCGGCATCAATCTTGAAGTCGCAACCGTGGCATTTGGTGCCAAACATCTTCTCGTAGTCTGGAGAGGAAACAGAGCGGAAATCAGATCCCAGGGAGACTTGACGTCTCCAGAACCAGGCCAAATTATGTAAATAAAAATTAACTTCTCCCCATGGTTACGGCACCAAGGATCTCCGAGAGCTCTCGTCTTTCAAGTTTTAAAAAAACCTGCAGGTTAGCGCCCTTAAAGATGAGAAGTACGACTTCACACGAGCACTTAAGGGATTGAATGGAAGCAATAACGCCGGATGAGATGCTGCGGATGCCAAACGTTGGCTCCGCTCCTCATTGGCCATTTGATAATGTGTTGGTGTGATATTTGGTGCCTTCACTGCATGCAGGGATTAGGAGGAGAGGAGGGGGAAATTGCTCCCAATACTTGACTGGATTTGCCAGTCTTTTCATCACGAGGACTCTGGGGAAAGTGTCAGGTTATAATGCCGCTTCTCAAGAGCCAGTGAGAGCGGCACAATTCCTGCAAAGATGCTGAGGCAGCAGAATGTTTATCAGAGCTGAAGGCATTATTCAGAAAATGAGGATTGGGGTTTCTGCCTTTGCCTCTGATAAAGCAGCAATACATGTCAGGGGCTGAGCATTGAGTAAGAAACACATTGCCCCGCTAAATCATTTATAGCATAATAGAGGAGCGTGCACCTTTCATAACTGCCTACAGAGGACTGCATGGAGTAAACTGCGGCTAAATACATTACAGCAGATGAAAACATCACACTTGGTGATTGACTGCACAGAGCGCCAATTCGCCAGACGGAAAGCCTCGGCAGTGCTGCAGTTCACACCGAGCCTGGTTCGGAAAAACTTCAGATCCACTTCTGTTGCATCATTTAAGACAAACTGTGTGGGATCCTTTGTACTTAGCAGAGCAGATTTACAACGAATCATAAAAAATACACGGGCCGGAGAGGTCCCCCTACGTGCACTGGAACTAATCAATCTGCACACTGGGATTTGGAGCGCGCTTTAATTTCTGCCAGTTTCATTTTCTACCGCTTAAGCATCGCAGACGCGAACGCTCCGGCTTTAGGACGGGTCTGGAATTAAACTTTCCATTAAAACTCTGGTTTCTGGGGGTGAAAGTGATTACTTGACTCCTTTCTAACAGCGCTTCCATAAACCACACGATTATGACTTGTCTGCAGATGATTTTTTTTTTCACTCTTCAACAGGAATACTTTTGTCATGAAAAAAAAAAAAAAGTGAAGCAAGAACTCCCTGATCAGCAGTAAAGTAGAAAAATAAACCAGCAGGAGCCCCCTGGGGTGTCAAAACTGGCTACAGGGAGTAAAGTTTATGAGAAAGATGCAACACAAGGGGCCAGAAATCACAAGTTAAAGTGTGGAACTAAAAACAAACCGAGAAATCTAGGAGTGAAGGTAAATCTGCACATAATGCACATTTAGGAAGGTATAGTTACAGAGCTACACTTTGTAAAAGTTTATGACACTTCAGTTCCTTAAAGTCCCAATTATCATTTGGTACAATTTTTTCATCTGCTCCCGATTTACAACAATTTAAATATAAAAACTACTCAGAAATTCAATTTTGAGCTTAATTTTCTCCATTAATTCAGAAAAAAATTACACCAAAATGTAAAGTTTGTCTTTAAAATTCAGAATACATCATTGTATTACACAAAGAAACATTTAAATCACTCTATTTTTCTATTTTTTTTTTAGACATTTTAGCATTTTTCACCACACCAGCAGCAAATTGGAGCAATAACTTCAGATGTTCTGGTTTGGTGCTGAGGCCTTCCTCACCTTTCTCACAGTAGGGCTCCCCCTCCTCCATATAAAAGGCCTGGTTCCTGATGGGAGTCTTGCAGGCGGCACATTTGAAGCACTGAACGTGGTAGGTCATCTTGAGGGCGTGCATGATTTCCTGACAAATATATTTCATGATTTTTTTTTTCCTCCTGTTCTATTTTTAACAGACATTTTTCTGGATTTCCGGTTAAATTTGGCTCTCTCACCCCTGTGATTTTCTTCTTGCACTTGGCACAGTTGGGCGCGTATCGGTTGTCGTGGCACTTGGTGCAGTAGACGGAGCCTCTCTCCTCAAAGAAGCCGCCCTCCTCCAGGACCGCCTTACACTGTGAGCACGTGAACTCTTCTGGGTGCCAGGAGCGACCCAGCGCCACCAGGTACCGACCCCTGAAAGCACATCAAACTCAAGAGTTTAAACCACATGTGTCAAAGTCGAGGCCCGGGGGCCGGATCCGGCCCTCTGAGTAATTCTATCCGGCCCTCCAGATCATTTTATTTTATTGTTAATAATAGCCCGATGTTATCTTGCACTTATTTTTAACTTGTATAATTTTGGCAAAATATATTTTTGTGGAGACTGAAAAATTGAAAGTTATTTAAGGTTTAAGTTGATTTATTCTGGAATAATATTCCTGCCTTTTTATTACTAATAATTATGTTAAAAAATTACGGTTGAAAGTTTAAAAAAAATTGCATTCTGTTAGCGTTTTGGACTATTTTGGCATTTACTAAAATATTTTTAGGCTATTCTGGAGTTTAGCGAATATTTCTGCTACATACTAGCTGTTTTGGCTAAATTAAGTTTTTTTCAGTTTTTTAGGCTATTTTGAAGATTAGCTATTTTTTCAGCTACATGCTAACTTCAGGTTATTCCGTTGTGATCTGCTTGCTTTTCTATTTTATCTGTTTGTTTCTGTTTTTATAATTATGAGGGGCTTATCTTATTATATTATTGCATGTGTGGGGTATAGTTTTTCTTGTATTTTTATTTGTTTTATGTACAGCACTTTGAGCTGTTTTTTAACTGGAAAGGTGCTATATAAATAAAATTAATTTGGAATTTGAATTAACTGTTTAGACTAACCTACGTTTTTCTTTTTTTTTTTTTTTTTTTTAAGGCCAATTTGGTATTTAGCTAATATTTTATCTGGCTATCAGCTTCAGCGTTTTCAGCTATTAGCTTCAATGATTCAGCCATAATCTTCAGTGTTTTTAACAATCAATTTCAGCATCTACAGCTATAGTAGGGACCAGCATCTTCAACAGCCAAATTCAGCTTACAGCATTCACACTAGCATTATCACAGGTAATGCTATATATTTAGTTCATAACTATGATAAAAACTTACGATTTTAAAAGTTTTAAAAATTTTGTTTTCAAGTGTTCAATGAATGTTCATCCTGTTCAGCCCGTGATCTAAGGTGTGTTTTGGATTTTGGTCCCCTGTGTGATTGAGTTTGACACCCAAATATGCAAGACTGAGGTGCAGCAGAACGTGAACGTGAAAAGAGTATTTGCATCGTATGTTTTTAATAAAACGGTCCTGCAGTAGACTGGCGACCTGTTCGGGCTGTACCCCGCCTTCGCCCAACAGCAGCTGGGTTGGGATTGGGTTGAGCGCAGTCCCACCTGATGATTTTATTGCAGGCGCCACACACTGGGGTCCTGCCGCTGTCCTCGGGTGCCTGCTGCGCCGCCTGCATGATGGAGCTGCGGTTCTGCTTGGGTGTGAGTTGGGCAGGCTGCTGGTGTTGGGTCACCACGGTGCTGGTCTTGTCGGGGTGAAAGCGATCGGCAAAGCCCGGGTCTGTGACCCAGGGCGGGCGGGAGGTTGGTCCAGAGCGTGGCGGTGCCGCTGCAGCTCCGGTTTTAGATCCTGTGCCACAGGGGACGGGTGGATTTAACAAAGGCGTGTTTTGTGTTCTTTTCTTTCACCACAACAGAAACCCACCATCTGGTTTCTCCGCAGCCTGGGTCTTTGGAGAAGAGGTAGTTGGCTCAAGGCTGTGGAAAGAGAAAATAACTACTTTGAGAAGATGCAAAAAATAAACACCTTGGTAGCCATGGTTACACCTTATTGAATGTTTAGATATCAACATTCATGGTTGTTTTTATTATACAGAAGAGCAAAGCATTGGAGTGTTATGGCAAAACAAGTCGATTTCCTTAAGTGGATGTCGCTGGCTGTTAAGAAAACACACTAAAATGGATTGTTGTGCTGTGCTGATGAAATTTAACAAGCCGTTCCCATCAGCTCATGGTGCCTGCAGACCATTTACATGATTATACCAGCTTTTGTGGAGGGAAGAAGAAAAAAAAATCAATCATGTAATGCATTTCCATTCAATAACCAAAGCTGAAAAACAGATATGCATCCAATAAACATATCAGCTCCACTTGAAAATCGTTCAGGAGCTTTTGCCCTAATGAACGAAGAAAAAACAGGGTGACTGACATCGCTGGCAGGCAGAAAAGCAGTCAGACAAAAAGTCATCCTGCATGTAGAGCCGTCAGATTTAGATGCAGGAGTTCACTTCAAACCTGCGTGAGGAGAAGCGATAAAAAAAGAGAGTTTTCTTCATTTCAAAGTTCTGTTACCCGCAGCAAGCCAGGCTATATTCAGAAAAATCTTCAAACCCTCCTTCTCAGAGAGGAAAACAACATCTGAGCCAACACCGAGAGCTCTGGAGACGTTTTATCCTGAGAAATAAAATAAAATAAAAAAAACAGGCGCCCCTTTAGGCATCACTCATGTTTACATCATCAGCTGTGCCTTCAATAACACACTAATGAACGGTGATGAAATCATGTCTCATTTGCTCAAATAAAGAGCGAAAATGTGAAATGAGTTACAGCATCTTTTTAGACCCCATGTGAAGCAGGTCAGTCCATTTACTGTTAATAACAAAGCTAAGGAGGAAGTTACAACAGGAGGAAAAGTTTGACTTTTTTCTGAATAGTAAAAAGGACACCAATTCCTTTTTTTTTTCTTTTTTTTTTAAACAGTCGTAGAGCAATAGCCTGCAGGAAAGAAGCTAAACGACTGCTGCTGCTGCACTTCTGGAAGGAAAACTAAATGAAAAGATTCCTAAAAGGGAAATGAAGCTTCATAAAAAAGGATGTGAGCATCCAGGTTAAGCAAAGGACACAGCCTGTTTCTCTCCGTTTGACTCACAGACCCGGGTCAGCTGCCCTCTGCTCCAGACACGTTTAAGCCCGCCTGCTGGGACTTACCCCCAAACAAATACAGCAGCATCCTGGTCAAAAGTGCTGCCATGGCTTCACTTCCCCTGCTAAGCTGCCCTACATGGCATCAGGCCAGTGCGGGGTTCTCATCCCACATTAAGAGGTTACGCCAGCCGCTCCTCTCAGTGGAGAAGGGTTGGAGGTGCAAATTGGAGAACATCCTCCATGGCAGCTTTTTCCCATCTGGAACGACCTGCATGGTGTTTTCCTGACGCTTTCAACATCCCTCTGATCAGCCAGAGGCGTGAGGTGATGCAGGTGCACAGCGCTCACATTAAAGACTCACAAGAAAGAATCTTCCTTTTCCTTTAATGTGAAATGTTTCCTTTTAAAGTACCTTTCTATTCTCGCGCTTGTGATTTCAGATTCACATCTGTCTAGCTTGCACTCCGGAGGGAGGCATCGACCCGAGCCGTGAGGGGAGCAGAGGAGTTTGTTGACAGTTCAGCATCCGGCAGAGGAAAAGCACATTTTCATTTTATTTTTATTTTGAAAAGAAAAAAGTGACAAGTGTCACTCTTCACCTTGTGAGGAAGTAGAGCCTCCTAAAACCTGCACAAGAACTGTGAAAACAGGAAGAGACTCTGCTCTTTAAGTCTTTTAACTTTTCATCTTATTTTCATATTTATAGTGGCAGGATAACTCACACTTCACCGTTAATGTTCAAAAATGTTTTCTCAACGTACATTAGGTATAAAAGTATTAAAACACTTTTGAATTGACAATTTAGGCTTTTCTAAATTACTTTCAGCTGTGTTTTCAATCTCCAATGTGAAGAGAAAACATTAAAAATTAAGTTAATGCTATGCTTTTGTACGTCTCTGTCAAACGGCGTGCAGTTACATCCCCTGACCTTTAGGGAGCAGCATTGCTCAAAAAGAGCTCTAAACAAAAGGGGGGAAAAATAAATGATTAGCATTTTTTTTAGCTATCTGCCTCAGCGATTTTATCTATAATTTTCAGCATCTTTAGCTATTAACACTAGCATCTTCAGGCCACATTCAGCTTACAGCATTCACACTAGCATTATCGTAGCAAATGCTATATATCCAGTTTGTAGTTATGTTAAAAAGTTATGGTTTTAAAGTTTTAAAAATTTAGTTTTAGTGTGTTTAATAAATATTTATCCTGTTCGGCCCGCGACCTAAGCTATGACTCCTTGTGCGATTGAGTTTAACACGCCGGCTCTACAGGATGGTCTGTGGAACTGTGCCATGGTTCACTTGCAACAGAACTTGGGTTCCCATTTTCAGGTCAACTTTAAGCCAAACAAAAATGACTTATCTGTGACTGCGACCTCCGGTGTGGACCAAACAGCGCAGTGTGAAAGCGAAACTGATGACGACAAACATGAAGCCTCAGAAACCAGATTAAACAATCCATGTCCCTTCCAACCATCAAGAGTCAGTATGTAGCAAAAATACTGGAAACAAATCCCCTTCAATTTTCTTGTATAATTTAAAAATCCGTCTTCTGCTTATCCAGAAAAGGTTGCATCTCTCCATCTGCCCTTCTACTTTCTCCAGTTCCTTTTTATGGATGCTGAGCTGGAGGAAAGTCCATCAGACTTCCTCCTGTGAGAGTCTGATCTGAGGATACCTGCTCACTAAGATGTTCAACTGGATTTAGGTCTTAGGGACAAATAAGTAAAACACCGTTTCAGAATATAATTTCTGATTCCATGGGCATATTGTTTAATATGGAACCCACTCAGGTTCCTTTATTACTTCTTTCTTAAATGAACAAACACTAAATCCTTGAGTATTTGACTCTGGTCCGCTCTGTGCTGAAGTAGGTTACTCTGTGCTGTGTGACCACATGTCCTTAGTAGGGACATGACCTCTGCACACAAATAGTTTCTCTATATTCCTTTGAATGGATTTTTACATGTTTACAAATTCCACAAGACTATAAACTCATATAGAAACCAGGCTCTGTCTTGTGTACTAGTTAGCTGGCTTAGCATTCACCAGGAATCAATAATTTGACGAATCGCTAAAATCTTAATTCAGATATAAGATAAGGTTGCATTTCTTAATCTGCAAGCACCATTTCTTATCCTAGTTTTTTTTCTATGTCTGATTAAACTACAATTGCCATTATAAATACAGTTTTAAATAGAAAACTTTGGTAACACTTTATCTTAAGATTCCACAACAAGATTACAAGAACATATTAACAAAGGTTATTAATGTGTTTACAAGACATTTAAAAGCATAATAAGTCAAATAAGGTTTAATAACACACTTGGTAAGATGCATTACCATATAAAGTGAGAGCATTGTCTATATTATTAAACCGTTAACAAGCTTAAGATATATTTTAACTATCTTTGTCAACATTATACTGAGTATTTTACAGCACTTCATCTAAAGTGTTACCAAAACTTTAATTTTGCAAAAACACCAATACTTTGGAGATGCATTAAAGTGAGCCCCACTTTCAAAAACAGAAAAATCTACAGATTTTTAGAAGATAAATTCAAGACTTTCCTAAGAGAACTGAAAATCTAAAGATCTAATAATTGATCTAATGTCTTTAGCAAACATACTTTGATGCACACCATGAATAACTTCAGAATAAAACAGAAAAAATCAATTAGAAAGCAAATTTTCCAAAAAGAAAACACATTTTCTAAAAGATTTTTATAATCATTGTTTGCCATGTTATTATTAAAGGTAAAATCAGAACAAAAGTTGTTTAAAGGTTTGTTGGCAAACAGAGCATTTTACTTCATATGGATTTTTTAAGCTTTTTCTGTTCAGTTTGTATTTTTCCCCACATTTCCTTACACTTGATTACATTTGCTAATGAGCTAACTGGTGAAAAATGAATTTTTACAAGTTCATGACCTTATGATGGCGCATCCCAGAAGTTCTTTTAATTTGGATGGACATTATATTGCACTGACAAGCCCAAAAAATAAAACATATATATTTAACACTATATTTTTATTTTGAATGCTAAATACATTAAAGATTTGCTCTGATTTGAGAAAGATTTGCTAAACGAAAAAAGGGAATATGAAAACAAATAGGTTTCTCATTTAAAAATCTTATGTAACACGAAAGAAAGAAGAAAAACATCTCAAAAGAACAGACAGACGAGAGATGGTTTTTCAGATTTTTTGTATTTTTAGAGATTAGTGATGACAGCAGAAACAAAAGGAACATGTTTGTCTCTTTTTCTTTAATGGTTATCTGTTAGATGAGATCAGAAATGAAAAATTAAGGATGAAGAGTTTCATAAATGTAAACAGGCAGGGAGAGAAACAGAGACAGAGAGGAAAAACAGATCAAAGGAGGTTCTGACCTTCACCATTAAAGAAATAGCTCCACCTTACAACCAGTTTACTCCCAGTAATTCAGTTTGAAATGGAAAGCTGTGACAAAGTGAGACATTCAGAGGGAGAGTTTACACTTAGGCTCAGTACGCAAGGTTCCACTTTAGGCTTCGTCATCTAAGCTATGCTTCTTTTTTGGTTTATTTTTCGTTGCTTCCCCAAAACTTCTTTTTTTCCACCCCAACTGTTAGTGAAAGGTGAATTTTGTGAACTGCCATTAGATAGCGGGCTTTGCATGTGGACTTCGTCAGCTGTTGAGGTGCGACATTCCCTAGCAGGCTCTGCGTCCGGGAGCTCCATGCGCGCCGCTCAGGATTTGATATTGAGAGCGCGAGCGGACCTTTCGTGGTGCCAATCCCTCAGACGGGCGTAGCGAGGACTCTGAATCTCAGTCAGGAACTTTTCCCTGACCGGAGGCAACACAGAAATGAAACAGGGAGAGACAAGAAGGAAGGAGATGAGAGGGCAGAGAATGAATGACACGAGCAGGAAACAAGTGAAGTGCTCAAAGTGCATGACAGAAAAAGAAAAAGAGTAGAGTAAAAAGATTTCTAAACCTGAGTAATGTGTCATCATATATACATATAAAATGTTACTTCTACCCAAAAAATAAGAATTTATTGTAGATTTGATGTTTATCTCAGATGTGTTTAGCAGATATTTGTTTTAGCTTTATTTTTAAAAAACAATATATAGTGGCATCACTACATAAACCAATACGTTTTAAGAAGGGCTGAATATTTAAAATGTTTTCAAAGTCTTAATTTAAATCAGTGCAAAACACTGAGCTTAAATAAATATGTTTCAATAATTTCAATTAACAAAAATAAATAAGGTAAAACTTTAATTATAAGATTAATTATGACATTTCCATTCAATCTTAAAGTAAACAATGAAATATCATGTTTTTACCAAGAAGAAAAAAGTTGTTTATTTTTATTACTTTGAATTTGAACTAAATATATCTATCCTCTTTTATCCCCAGTGATCACAATATGTGGTAGAAATGCTGTTCTACTAAGTTTTTAAAGTCTAATTCTGCTTTCTGCATCTAAAACTGATGCTCTGCCAACAAAGATGACCTGTGACCTACATTCTGTTAATGACTACTTACCCTTTTGTTGCTTAAATTTATCATTAAAAATCTAACATTAAAATTGAGTATTTGTTTTTTTATCATCATCATCTGATTTTATTTTTAAAGATAAGGCACTTTTATAACTTTTTGTGCCATTTTACCTTAAATAAATATTGAAAACTTTCATGTAATAACTAAACTGGTAAATCTGGTATGTCTGTTTGCATGTGTATGATTGTGTGGGCAGACGTTTGATGACAACAAAGGGTATTTAATGCTGGTGTTTGGATGTAGATTATACTGTATAAACTTAAGGTATATTGTTAGGAGAAGTATTAAAACCGCTTAACTTCTTCCTACTCCATCTCGAACAATATATTAATGTAATTTATTATAATTCATAATCTATATTAAAATTTCCTTTGTTGCTTTCTTTTGTTGTTTTAATTGTTTATTATATATTGTTTGAAATAAATAAAAAAATACTACATGAAAAGTCAAGCCTTAATATTTTCATTTGTATTTCTAAATCAAAGCCACTAAACCAACATTTACAAATAATAATACCAGAAGCAGAAGATCCTAAACTTCATAACATTTTTTATGATTTATCCACCATGCATTCACACCAGCCATGTCAGTATTTGAGGAACCAAATCTCACAAACCTTTACAAAACAGAAGCTAGAAACAGAAATGAAATCCTAAACTACTTTACTGAAGTTTCCGTAAAAACACTCGAACAGACAAAATAAACAAACTCGGCACTCAAACGTTTACCTTGACCTCTTTGAAATTTCATCGTTTGGGTCCTGCACTGAGAAATCCAAGAAAAACAAGATATCAGTTTCACTGATTAATGGAGGGACACTTTGCTACTATAAACGGCTTTTATAAAGTATATATTGTAAATTTCAGAAAGTTTTCCAAACTTTTCTTAACACAGTAAGTTAAGTTTACTGCTGAATTGTGATTGATGACAGCTGAAAACTATCCAAGTTCTCCGTCTCTGCAGGATCCTTCGTAATGTGATCAGACCAGCTGAGTAACAACGCCCTCCCTACATGTGATGCCGATTATCTGACAGACTCCTCAGGGTTCATGCTTCTTCTAACCACTCCTGCCTCAGGCCCTGACTTACTGAAGTCGGTGCCTGTGACCTGGGCCAGAATTCGGAAAGACCGGGACTGAGTGGTTCCGGTCCGAGGCTGCCAGTCCTCCGTGTCTTCGATCAGCCTCTTCTTGCTGCGGTCGTTGGGGATAAAACAGGGGATGTTCTCCATCCTGAGGCCGTGCCTGCACACACACGCAGCAGCACCGCAGCAGGCGTGGTTAACAGAATCTAATCTAACAAAGTCGCTACGAACTCGCTAATCTGGGGACTTTACAGACAGCAGACTCCCTGCACAGATCATGCTCCACTCAAAGCTTAACACCGGTTTCACACAGCAAAAGCACTGACACAGTTTTCACAGGCACACCTCTGACTAATAAACGGATATGACTAAACCAAATTCATCAATGACTTCAGAGACGGCAGAGGAAGCTTATTTATCACAAAAGTACTTTAGATTATAAAGCACAAAAAGAGCTCAAGAAGCAGCACAAACCACATTCTTTTCACACATATCCCTGAGTGCTCACTGTTGACCTCCCATCTGCAAATCCAATCGCAGAAACTTCTCAAAGGCATCTGCTCATCGCGCTTTCAAAAACAGCCTTTTCATAAAAGCAGCTAAAGCCGAGAAGACAGACAGCAAGCAGCTGCCCTTACTTGGACTGTTGGTAGATTTCATCAAAATAAGTAGGTTCAGCCCTGTGAAACAGACCAAATAAAAAACAGCAAAAAACCAGAATCAATGATTTTTGAATGAATATCAACATCTGTCTAGCATCGGATTGCAGTTTATGTTTTAAGATTTGAAAAACTTTATATGTAATCAGTACTTTAAAGGTGGTGTCATGCTAAAAAGGCGACAGAAACTTGAATGATTTGAATTTAAAAACTCACTCCAAAAATCTTTTGATCTATTTTAAGTGTTCTTTTAATTATGATGCTGCTGCTAGTAGACAGTATTTAAAAAAACGTGTCATTTTCTTGGGAAAAATGTCTACAGAACAGCAGTAGCTCATTAGAAATTCACCTCAGAGTTGTGAGTAGGACTGACAAGCCTGCTCCCACTTCCCATCACCCAGCTGTTATCTACTGCTAGCTTAAAACCCCTAAGACCTTGAATACTATCATTACCGGTGCAACAAAGATCACGAGCAATATTGGAACAATTTTGAGCCAGTTTCCCGCTTATACGAGGAAAACAAAGTCGTCTACAAGTGGATGCATCAGAATAGAGCAGAGCAGGAAGCTCCACCCTTCAACATAACAAATACCATCTTTTTCACACAGCATTTTTTCATCTGCCCCTGATTCACAATTATTTGAATAAAGAAATACTCAAAAATTCATTTTTAAGCTTAATTGTCTTAACAAAGTATGTCCTCTATCATGAGGAAAAACGTGTTAAAAACACCAAGAACACAATTTTCATCAGAGTGAGTCTTTAAAATGTTGTCATTAACATCTGTAATAAATATGTCAGACAACACTAAAAAAATGTAGATAATTTCATTTGTATAGGACTAACAGGAAATGTTAGTTATATTTATGATGAAACAAAAGTATCAGGAAAAAAAGGAACTGATTATTATTATAAAATCAGTTGGTGCACAGACTTGTTTAGGAACTAACATAGTCGGTAGCATTAATTTTAATTAAAAAACTTTTCTTTGGACTGAAAATCACAAAGAAACATACTAACTTGTCAAGTGTTTCCATCTGTAGAGTTCCAGGAAAGGAGGAAAACAGAGAAAAAGGTCAGAGCTCAGCTTTGGGGAAAAAAGAACTAGAACATGTCGATATGTGACAAAGGTTAAATACAGCGATAGATTGGAGGAGGAGAAATACCAAAATGCAGACATGAGTGGACACTACATGCTGTTATTGTCGGCAAGCGTTGTGAGAGAGATGCGATTGTTTGTCAAATCCCGTCACAAAATGACTCAGCAGATCGACACAGAACCTTCTCTGTTCTTCTTCGCTTACGCCTTCAGCACAAATGCTCTACAGAGAAAGTAAAAACACTTTTTTTCCCACTAAATAAACCATGTGCCTAATTTATGTGTGCTCCCTTTGATGCCCTGAAAACAATTAGACATTTTACATGCCTATAAAAAAAATTGGACAGCTAGAAGTAATAGGATAAATGCAACCATTAGAAAATCCTGGTTAACATGGAGGTCGATCCCAGACATAACTTTTACACTTCCTGTTCCTTTCACAATAAAATACCCCACCCCTTTAGTTCTTCACAAACCCTGAAGCAGCACTGATAGCTGTAGTGTCAGCTTTGCCAACGTGTCTGTAAAATAAGGCGTTTCCGTTGTTCTCCTTCTCAAAAAAGAAGCGGTTGCCATGGTTACGCAACCTCAGGGGCTTTCAATTGACTTCCATTTTGTTTACACACGTGCAGATGTAAAACAAAAGCTACATTGATTGGAAAAAGATGGTCTGATGCCCGAAATCATCAGCTTTTTTGAGAGAAATTTACACGTGTTTACTCTGAATCGCATGTTGTTGGATAACTGCCTTTTCTGATACATATTTCTAGAAAAATCCTAAGAAATTGGATGATTAAATATTTGGTGTGCATGTAAATGGGCTCAAAACTAATTCTATAGCTGTAATACTAACATTCAAGAATAACAACATATTACCAGTCTTTTGACTTTAGGTTTGGGCACATTAAGAATTTGGTTCTTTCTGTAGAAAATCTAATAATGAATTTAGCAAACTTCTGAGGAGGCTCTATTCTTCTCTAATGGCGTCCTCATCCATCTACACACTGACGTGAAGTGTCTCATGTACAAATGGAGAGAACTTGGCAGAATGTATGAGCAAGACTAAATACAGGGACGGACCACATCGAACTGCAGCTGCAGTCGGAGCACCGCCATTACCCAAATTACAGGATGCGGCTTGGACTGTGGAAGACTTCTCATGTCAGGATGGGTTTAGGTACACTCCTCACACTCTTAGGAGATTTTTTTTATTATTATTATTTTAAAATAAACAAATTTTAAAAGAGCTAATTCTCCATCATTGCCTAAAACAATGTTCTGCATTTTAATCCAGCTGCTTTCACACATGCCTCTCTAATTTCCTCAACGTTTTTTTGCAAAGCAGCTGTGTAAGACTGCACATCAATGTGTGAAATTCATTTAATCAAGTTCTCCAGTTTGAGTAAAGCAGGTTATTACTTGTAAGAGGGCACTTTTCTGCTGCTTTCAGCTTTTCTGTGAACTGCTTTCAAAACTCTTCGTTTTATTTCAATCTCCCTCTATTCACATATGAAAACAAACACCACAAAACAGAAAAATAGTGTAATTATAGAGGTGATGAGACGAATTATTAGAGATATTAGCTTTAGCTTTAATATTTCAATTTTGTTTTTTGTGGAGTAAACACAAAAAACAATTCAATAGTAAAAAAAAAGTTCACAAGGTTTCTTTAAAGAACTTGAAACTCAATTTTCATATTTCTCTCTGTCATTACTGGTGATTACAGATGAAAGTAATAATCAATAACCCCATCTGTTAAAATAAATTGCTCAGAAAGAGGAGGGTGTGTTTAGCAAAGAATATCCTTCAAAGTAGCGTCTTGTGTGATGCATTGTTCTGCAGTTAAAAATCAATATTACATTTCTCCATTTTTCGTTCTCCTCACAGAGTAATGTGTGCATTATTTTAGGACATAATAGGGTTTTTGCTGAACTTTAAAGGACATAAACATATTTATAGGCTTAAGAGCAAAATTTTAATATTCTTGTCACGAAGTTGTACTTTTTTGTTTATAGATGGACAAAAGTTGTTTCATCCTGTTGTGCCAAAATACACTAACCTCAGCATATATTTGCATTTACATATTTTTTCATATATTTATCCTGTGACATAATTTCGGCAACATTAAACCTGAACCTTAAAACCCTAAAGGAGTAATTTTCTCTTTTTAACGAGACGCCAGAATAAAGAGACTTCAAAAACATCATTAAAACCACATTAGTCACATTGCAGCTCTGATTTTTTTTCCACCTACCCATTCTGTGGCTGCTGTGTACTGGCATTGCCCTGTGAGTGCGGGGTGTTAAGTTTGGGCGAATAGGCCACAGGTTTAATAACGGGTCCTGAGCTGGCACTGCCACCACCTGCTGAAAATGGCCTCGCCATCTTGTTAATGGTTGTGCTTGGGGCAAAGGAGTACTTTGGCTGAGCAGAACTTGCCGTATGTGAATCCTGTGGGGGTGTGGAAAAAAAAAAAAGACAAAGCAACACAGGGCACAACATGCAGTTAAAACTCGTGGCACACGGAAAAAAAAAGCAAAAAGAAAGTTCTGCTGTTGCACAATCCCAAACTTTTCCAGTCTCTCATAGCAAAAAGATTACAACACACTCCAGTAGGAGCTCTGTGCAAAGCGGCCATCTTTTCTCTGCATAGATGAAGAGCTTCAGAAGTGAAGGCCGCTGTTTATTTGTGCTGGCTGTCAGCCAACGATGGGCCAAAGTAATCTGCTGCAGCAGTTAAAATACTCAGAGAAGGCGTCATCTATAACTGGCATGTCCCACTAATGAGATTCCTTACTGAGCATTATGCACACACTGCAGAACAACTTCTATTAAAATGGAACACTGGTTTTATGCTGGCTCGTGCCAGCTGCTTTGACTAATAACAGCACAAAGCAGTTCATGACACGATTGTACTTATAAAAGGGCAGTTCATCAGGCGAGTAGCCGTGAAAGTGTGGAAAACAGAAACCGGAGGCAGCGGCGCCGCTCGCTGCTCATCGCGTATCGGGGGATTGCACAAGGCAGAACAAAAGAAGACAAAAATTCCTCAAAACAAAACTCTATCAAGCAAAGGACTCGTTTAGCATGGTGCTCAGCTGATGCGGCGCTCATAGGTGATTTCAATTCATTTCAGCACAAAGTAACATCACACACTGTGTAATCTAACAGTCAGTGGGGGTTAAAGGACACTTCAAATCTACAGATAAAGCAGGATCTCACAGCAGATAGAAGAGCTCACCATCTACAGGGAAAACAGACTTACCTTTCGCTCTTCACCCACTTTAGGACCTCTGAGGAAAAAAAGAGAAAAACATAGGAGATGTCAAAACAACAAGACTTCTAGGCTTTTAATATAAAAGAAGAAAAACTTTTTGAATGACAAAAACATTCTTGTGAAATGGGCATTAAAAACATATTTTAGAAAAGAAGAAGTCAGTTAAAACTAAACAAACTTCTCTCTTTTTTTTTTTTAACAAGATGACAAATTCTCTAGATCATGGGTCTGTAACCTGAGAGCCACATGTGACCCTTTGACCTCTTTCTGGTTGAACAATAATAAAGTTATAGTAATTTTAAAAGGTAACTGATAATCATCTTATTTCATTTTAATTATTCAGGTTTATGAATTTAAGGCTGATGTGGTCCGATTTCAGTTGTTTTTACACCACTGCTGACATTAAATCAAAAGACTATTTGCATCAACAACCATTGAAAGAACAGATTTAAAATATTGATTTTGAAATTTTTGATTGTAAAAACTTTGTTTTAAATTGTAAAGCACTTTTCTTATTTATATTCAGGTTAGAAAGTTGGGAAAAGAATGACAGCACATCAAGGTAGGCTTAAGATATAACGAGAGAAAATGGCATTTATGACTTTTGTTGCAAGGGGATGATTTTATGTTACACAGTGTCCAATATCAGAAGGAACTAATATGACCCTTTAACAAAACAAAAACAAAAATAAGTAAAAACGTTTAGAAAAAAAATAATATTTTCTCTTTATATTTCTTTTTTTAATCTGGCGAAATGTCCAGAGTGTACCTCGCCTTCGCTTTACAATTGCAGGCTCTAAAAGCCTTTATTAACTAGAAAGGGATTTAGTAGATTTAGAAAATGGGTTTGGGATTGACTTCTGTTTTTAATAATGCCAAAAACAAACAAATAAAAACAGTTAAAAGTATCAGTAACATAAGCACAAAGAAGTCTTGTACCAACTCATGTTGGGTTTTGGTCAGTTGGCTCTTTTCATATTGAAGGTTGCAGACCTCTGCCCTAGATGACAGGTAAATGAGATGTGTAATTTGTTCTTAACTCATATATTTTAAAAGTTATCATTCACATCCAGTTTATTGTGTGATTAAAGATTAGATTGCACATGTTCCTTTGGATTCTACACAGGTTTTTTGGTATGATGGCTTCTTTAAAAAGACAATCTGTTTTGGTTGAAAGTAGAAATTGTAACAGTGAAAGCCAAAGTTACTTTGGCCTAACATGACCTTGTTAGAGACTGGCAATCTGTCTGAAGACATCACAAAATACAAGCTAGGAGAGGCTCAATACTCCAATGACCCCAAACACCAAGATACAGTTACAGCTGGAAAGATAAAATTTTTAATTAAAAAAAAAAGACGTGAAAAAAAGGGAGATGGAAAGACAGAAAAGGGAGAATGAAAGGTGGTATGAAAAAAAAACAAAGTTAGGACTGGAAAATCAGGCCGATAAAAGGAAAAATAGCATAATTAAATTGTACATCACAGTGTAACGGTTCACCAAGCATTAATTCAATAACTCTGTATAATAAAAATGGATTCTTGTTGCAGAAAAACTTTCCTTCATCCAAAATATGTAAACTGGAGATTGAAATAGCTGGGATAAATGGATTATGGTTTATAGATTGTGAACTATTCTCATTATTGTTCTCTAAATAGACAAATACCTAATAAAAGTAAACAAACAGACATAGTAGAGAAGAATAAGTGTGGTAATGAACTCTATTATGACCAAAGCTCCTATCGTGCATGTTTCTGGGATATAATTCTTAAACTACTAGGACTGCAGTGCCTTTTTAACGTCTCTAAAAGTCCATTACAGTACAAAACAGTTCCACTTTTAGCATGTAGGCACTTAGCTTTACATTGCTGTTGGTTTACAGCATAAATCATCATCATCCTTAAACCAAATGTGCAGCACAAAGCTGCAGAAAGTCCTTTGTTCCAGTCTGCAGCCACACACAAAAACAGCAGACAGGGTTTCCTGTGACAACGGGGAATGACAAACGGCTGCTGTCAGTGGCTGCCGCACTGCTGATAGAGTCGTGTCAGAGACTGACAACGGCGCTAAATGATAGAGAAAGCGCAGAGAGGGCTCTGCTTTTCAGAACCCAGAGAAACAAACGGATGTAACGTTCTTGGGGCCTGAACTCAACCCAGACGACACTTTGAAGAGCCAAACGGAATGAGGAATATTAGCGATGCTGGTTTTTCTGTATTCGTATTTACATTGGAGGAGAAGAATGGAGATAATTAAATCAGCCTTTTCTTGGAAACGATTCGTTTGTCTGGGCTGAATGTGACCTCAGTTATGACTGAATATGAGCCCTGGATGAGATCATTTCCTCCCTCATTTCATGGATCACTTGTTTTAGCTGATGCATACTTGGCTTTTCGAGGCAATGTTGGATAGAGACAGAAACTCAACCACAAAGGACTCTCCCATGACACTCTAATCAACTTTCCACACATTGCAGACATACTTTAACTACATCCCTGTAGACCAGCAATGACACTGAAACACACTTTTAGAAATGATGCACAATCTCCTTCTAGGGAAGCAAAAACCACATTGCACATATTTTTAGGAACTTTTGTTCCATTTAAAAAGCTCAGGATAAAGTTTAACTCTTACCCATAAAAGACAAGATAATCATTGGTGCTGAACTAAATGAAAAACTGAGACTATAACTCGTGATAGTGCAGCTGTCCTCCACTTTTAACATGGTAAAAAAAAGGAAAAATTAGGATGGAGGCCAATATATGATTAAAAAAAAGAAAATATACAAGTTTCCATCTAAGAAGTATTTGAGGAAAACAGCATTTGCTCCTTTTATAGTAGGAAAAAAAAAAGAGTCATCCATTATTTTGTTGGAATCCCATTCAATATAACGATACATATATTAGCTTTTGCACAGCAGTAACTTTTATTTCTGTTCTTTTTTCTAAAACTTTTAAGTGACTTAACTGTTACTTTGTGATTCGATTTAGTTTAGGTATTAAGTGCCAAATTACAACTGAGGGTACAGCTACACAAGGTAAGAGCTACACAAGAGCTACACAAAAAAACAGAACACCTAGCAGAGCTTTATGAGTGTTATACAATTATATCTACATTATTAAAACGAGGCCAGTTTACCATAACTGTTTGTTCATTACCAAAATAAGTGACCATAAAATGACACTGAAGGTTTTTCAATCTAATGTTCATTCTAAGAAAGCAAAAGGTGACAATGGAGAGGAAACATTCCAAATGGGAGAATAGGAGGAAATCTGCAGAAGAACCAGACTTAATAAATAAGACCATCTGTCATACATGGTTTAGGTCTAAGAGTTCAAGCAAGAGACAAACACAATAAATACTGGAACATCTGCAGTAAAGCAAACAAGTAAGCAAGAGAAAAACGAACACTGGAACATCTGCAGTAAAACAAACAGGTAAGAAAGAGGAAAAACAAACACTGGAACATCTGCAGTGAAACAAACGAGTAAGAAAGAGGATAAACAAACACTGGAACATCAGCAGTAAAGCAAACAGGTAAGAGAGAGACGAGCATAATTAATACTGGAACATCTGCAGTAAAACAAACAAGTAAGCAAGAGAAAAACAAACACTGGAACATCTGCAGTAAGACACACAAGTAAGGAAGAGAAAAACAAACACTGGAACATCTGCAGTAAAGCAAACAAGAAAGAAAGAGACAAACATAATTAATACTGGAACATCTGCAGTAAAACAAACAAGTAAGAAAGAGAAAAACAAAAACTGGAACATCTGCAGTAAAACAAACAGGTAAGAAAGAGAAAAACAAACACTGAAATCTGCAGTAAAACAAACAGGTAAGAAAGTGAAAAACAATGAATGCTGGAACATCTGCAGTATAACAAACAGGTGGATTAGTTACTACAACAATGAGAGAAAGGAAGCAGAAAAACAAAAAAAAATCCCTGTAGCATCTGCTAAATGACAAAACAAGCTGGTCAATGGAAGAAAGTCAGAAAACAGCTGTAGTAAGACAAAAGAGACACAATGGTAACTGCAATGACGACAGACGAAGTAACACTTGACTATCATAATAGCTTGTCTCTCTTGAAGCTAAACAATAGCTAATAATAAATTATTCACATCTAAATTTAAGTTAAAGAAAATCTAATTAGTGTCTCCCTTTCCTCATTTTTTGGTTCTAAAAACTGAATTTTCATGTTGTGTAAATGTGAAAACTTTTATTAGCTGAATGATACAGACAACTCCACATTTCAAAAATACTCAAGAAAGTAATGGTTCAGCAACTTTAAGGAAAAAAACGCTTGAAAAACCTGAAGCTATTCCATCTAAATGAGTTAAAAAAGAAAAGGTGTTGGAATTTAAAAGGAGAGACTCTTGGCAGGCAGTAGTAAGGTGAACAAGATAACACAGCTTTTCTCTTATTACTTACGAGGATCAAAAAAATCAAAATGAGTCCCATAAAAGCAGCAAGCTCATCTTTATTGCTTTAACAAGTCGATACCTTCTCATTTTCTGAAGGTTTTAGGCCCTTGAATGATTACATTTTTATCTCTCTTTGGGCCAAAAATCTTTTTTTATGTTCCCACTGCAGATGAAACATTTCCTCTAGTCTTCAGAGAGACTTTGTAAAAAGTATTTGCAGGACTAATGTGTGCAGGTGTAAATTCTGCCGACGGGCATGCCGTCTATTGCAAATTATTTTCCTAGTGAATTAAAAAAGTGTTTTTATCAGAAACTGTGCGTCTTTTTTGTGTCTTTTGAGGATGTGAAGTTTTCTTTTGGAATAGTTTAGTTAAAAGGACAGAATGTCAGCATATGCAAACACCAGGAGCTGTTTTGAAACAGAGGACAAAAGAGTTGGAGGTAGAGACAGATGAAATTGTGAGCATGTCTCAGTTAATTGTTTTTAATAAATCACATAGTTGTGTTTGACCTCCACTTTAGGCATTTATTCAACTGTGTTTTAAACACATCTACATTTGAGCTTGAATTTGTAGAATGCTAACAGAATGATGAGTCAGTCGTCAAATACGATTAGGCTGCAGGGTGATATAGTTTTGGATTTGAGATTTTAAAAAATATACAAAACAACTCAAGTGCAAGCTTAATTTGACACTATAAATGTTCCTGCACCTTTAGAATCAACAAGTTGAAATAAGCAAAAATTAAATCACCAAAAAAAAAAATAAAGCAGCCCCTCTAAAACAAATTAGCACTAATAAAAACATATAGTTTTGGGGTCAGAAAATAAAAAGGCTAATATATATATATATATATATATATATATATATATATATATATATATAAAGCAAATGTGAAGGACTTTAAGTGTCATAAAAAGTGCTGATGAGGGTTATTAGAAGATACAGGAGGAATGAGAAATCCTGTTCTGGCTCACCTGCTGAGGCTGAGGGTGAGGGAGTCTGTTGCTGCTCTAATCTTGTTCTGCGCCTCCACATGAGTCATCTCTTCAGCGTTGGCATCACAGATCGAAACCACCCAGTCTCCCACCCCAACTCCAGCCTGGGCTGCCTTTCCACCTGGAGTCAGCTGCGGACGACAGAGATGTAAAGGAGATTTAATGGAAGAAGATGATTGACAAAAATATGAATTAAAACTTCAGTAGATCAGTAAGTAACTGATAACACACAAAAAATTATAATAATAATAATAATGAACAGTTTTAGGATATTTTTTTCAAGAATTAAGAAAAATTGATTAATGATTTAGAAAAACAAATCATCTTTGTGCATCTTTGTATACTTCTCAAAACAAAATGCATCCATGTGAAGAATCCATATTTTAAATTGATACACCAATAATGAATAAAATCAAACTTTATTTATTAGGCACTTTTAATACAAAAGTAAGGTAAAGTCCTATACAGAATTTAACCATCTATAAAAAAGAAAAAAACAACTTTCACAGAAAAAAAAGGCTGGATGATGAAGGAAAACTTGTTTGTAATATCAGTGATCCATATTGTGAGTACTGGAATACATGAACAAATAGTCAAACAACATCCTTTCCATTCCAACAGCGAAATTAACGCACAATTCTTGCGTTAATTTCTAATAACGCACACTTCGAAGGGCATTATCACTTGCATAACCCACACATACAAGATAAAGTGCTCTATTTTATTTAAATGATACTTCAAGCTGCCATGAGTCTGTTTTAGCACGTGTGTTAATATTTAATGTAACCATTTATCACAGTTTACGTCGTCTTTTGTGGTATTTGTATTGTACAGGCTGCTATTGCAATAAAGATACATTTGCGATTTATTGTATAGCCCTAGTAAGGACACAATTTTGTGTATTCACTTTTGTGAAGATGAGTTTTAAACTGTAATATATATAAAATATTTGTTTTTCTATTTTTTTTGGGGGGGGGTACATGTTTTTTGGAAATTGTCTAAAAAAAAATTATTTTTTGAAGTTATCTTATCAAGAGAGATTCCTAAACAGTGTAGTAATACATCTCCTGCTTTCACAACACTACCTCACAGTACCTCATACAGAAACACACGAAGTCATGTTGAGTTGACTTTCTGTAACATCTGCTAGCACCCAATAATTAACAGGAGGAGCGTACCCGTCTGTTTCACTCAGCATTTCCACAAAACAGACATTATAAGGTCATCCTGATGTCATCCGTCAACAGCAAAGGATCTAGACCAGATGTGACTTGAGACTATGAAAGACACGCTTGATAGCTGAAGAAAAGGTCCACATGTTATCGTTAGTCACATCCTTTACTGGAATCAAATGCATTCTCACTCTTGACAGGTAATTCATTCACTGACAAAAGGGTGACATCATCCTCTCACGCCGACAGGGAGGCGTGCGAGTCAGAGCTGGAGTCCTGTTGCGACAGGAGAGCCTGACATCACTTGAACCCAACACGAGCACGCACAGCACCGCCTGATGTATGCTCTGCTACACCGAGCAGACGAGAGACCATGTAAGGGCTTAGTCAGCATAACCGTGCAGCTTTAATGAAACATGGGATTCGTGTCAAACACTCACAAGAGAAGAACAAAGAGTGCAGCATCACATCAAGAAGAAGTTCCAGGGATTTCTGGTAACTGAAGTTGTGATTTTGGAAATGTAATCTTATTAGCTCTTCAAAAGACTTAAAACATACGACTCTTTCCACTTTGATTCTGGACATTAAACTATCATTTCTTGTGATTATGAATGCAGTACAGATGGCAGCTACTAAAAGAAGATTGTCTAATCCTAAAATTAACAAACTAAGCCAGATTTAAGGTAACAGAAGGAAAATCTTAAAAAATAAAAAAAAACATGAGGAAATGCATTCCACAAGGGCAATTTGAGTTTGGTGCTAACAGCCAAATTCAAACATTCCTGCCTTTGATATGCACTTGCTGGAAGTAATTAGATGGGTTAACTAAGGGTTTTTTTTTTGGCTTTCTAACTTCAAGAAAAATTAACAAGCTTTCACAATTAAACATGAGTAGCATGTTTTGATTAGTACACCAACAGGCGTTTTTGCTATAATCACGTAAAGTGAAGAACTGCTGTAAACTTAACACATGTAAAAGTCAAGAGAATTAAAACTCAGTATGATGAAAAGATGAATAAAATATCAATAAGTACAGTAAGGAATTGTCACACAGTTATGTGAGCAGAAAAACTACAAATATAAATCCTGAACTACCAACAGTGTTTCTTTTAAGGAGTACATGTATTTGCTTTCAACGATGATGTCATGGAGGGTTTTGCTTTGAAATGTTAAACACATTTTACATTTGCAAAAAGTTTGAAAGAGCTCATCTTGTACTTTTCTCCTAAATATTATTATACTGAGAGTAGACCTCAACCATTGACTGTGGGGTGGGCGAATGGGATGCAGAGGTTAAGCGGACAACCTCTGTTTGGAAGACTGAAAGGTTTGATTCCCGCCATACCCATCCATATGTCAAAACTCAATTTGCTTCTGGTGGTTATAGGTTGGTGCCAGTGCTCGGCAGTGGAGCCACCACCAGTGTGTGCATTACTGAATGGAACTTTAAATGTCTAAGAAAGCCATAAATTACTATACAAATTCACGCCATTTACCATTTTACCATTTATGAGAACTGGATTGAGTGACCCCTCCCCCCTCGTGTTCCAAACAGGAAGTACCCACTGTCCCCTAGAAGCCAAAATCCATAGCAAGAGTGGTTGTAATGTCAAACTTAATATGTCATCTGGTTGTAACATGACAATGTCCATATTGCGATAAAAAGTTGGCAATTTAATTGACTTTTTTTTTTTGTTGGGACCGAAGGGTGATGTCACACTCACTTGGTCCAGTTCTCATTTATAGTCAATATTTTTTACAAGTTTCACATTGACATATGGGAAAAGGATACCAGGTGCTAGTTGCATATCAGTTGGTACAAATAGATTCAAGTGTTTTTTTCTACACTTTTACTGTGACATTTTAATTAGCAAAAATAACTCTAAAGCTCGTAGATTTAGCATTCTGCATGTGTGTCTGCGCCGTGTTGACGGACAAAGACACCTGTTCTCCTGGTTCAGGTTTAGAGAGCAGCTGCTGCCTCACTTGAGAAGGCCGCCATTAAAGTTGCTGCGCTCAGACCTTTGGTTGGTAAGGGGGCGGACAGAAACCCTACACTTGCCTCATCTTCTCCCCAGCAGTTTGTCAATACAGCAAAGTGAGCTGGAAAACATGTAGCAGCAGACTCGACTGTACCTCACAAAAAAATAAAAAACGGGATCGAACACAGTTGTAGGGGTATGCTGTTCCCACACTGAGAACAAGGCATCACTTGTTTTATTTGATTTTATGCAACCATGATTGGAGCTTAAAATTTTATGTATAGCTTCATATTTCAAAGTGCAAAGCTTGGCAACAGAGCAATATCAGTTTGCTATCAAATTTCAAAGCAACAGCCAACTTCTCTGAAGGAAAACTTCATGCTCAAAAGATCGACAATAAATGAACTTCCATCTCTAAGTAACTGCTTCGTAACAAATCACAACCAGTTAAGTTTTTTTTTTTTTTTTTGCAGCACTTTTACCCACACTTGATAGTTTACCAGCAATGTAACTCTACCAACTCACTTTTATTCTTTCCATGACTATTTGGGGGTTAAGAGCCGTCTGTCCTTACATCACTCACACAGCACAGCTGATGCAAAGCCATAAATATCACTCTGAGAAATGGAAAACCAAACTTGCAAGTATGTACCACAACCCCCTCCTCCTGTGAGCCTGTAATGACTGCTGCAGTGGAACTAACTCACCTTTGAGCACTGCTTATACCCCGGGTATATCCTTCCAGACAAAATGCCCCCTGCAACTCATTGATCGGAACCAACCGATATATGACTTTATCCTCTTCCCAGAGTGCAATGTGTGTGCAAAGCATTTAAATGGGATGCCAGGGATAAAGTAACGTCTCTGACAGAAACTGGCATAAGACTTGAAGTCACACCCAACGCACAAACTTGTGTTACTCACAGTGACATTATTTGCGATTTTCTTCCCAACTTTGATCGTCAACAAAGTGGCATGTGCATGCTGAGAGAAACCAGATGGCGCTCGCAATGCCAAGTTGCGGCATCATTTGTGAAATATTCATGGTATGAGATCTGGGTCAGATATGTGGACAAAAACAGCACTGCTTCCTACATTTTATGACCATCCTCTTGGAAGAGGGAAAAATATGTCTGATAAACCAATCTCCATCTTTTTAAACCCATTCTAAGTAAGTTTTTTTTAAATAATGGTCGATTATTTAAACAAAGTTGACATCAGTGGCTCTTTTTAAATCCCAAGTATTTTAGTGAAGCTTTTCAAAATACACAGACACACATATTAATTGATCTTAAAAAGCAAGTAGCTGTTTAACTACACCCAAAAAGTGTAAAATAGTAACTAATAGTTTATTATCAACTAACCAAACTCAAAATGTTAACCAAGCAATCCAGAGTAACACAAGTTAAAAAGAAAAGCTATGGAATAAATATGGGATATTTTTCTCATAATCTGTGCAAGTGTGAAGAGCCAAGAGAGGCCGTGTAAATCCCACAGGAGTATTCAACTTACACCTCCGACTGAAATGTTGGATCGCCAAAGAGGAGACATATCCAACCCACCTTGAACCGATCGGCTCTCATTTTCACGGGGCTGCATGCTGACTCCTTGTCAAAGCTGGAGGCATCTCACACGGTGACGCAACGTAAAAGCTGATGCAATGCTTGACACTTGGAGTAAAACCTATGTTATTTTGAAGCAGTTTGTGTTAGGAGCTGAGAGGAATCACCATCTCCAGCATTAAACTAGTTTTTCTTCCACTCGGTTTCACCTTTAAACCAAAGTTTTTGTTTCTATTTGAGCTAAGAAAAAGAAGTTGGTTTCCAATGTTCAGTCAGAAGTAGTTTTAAATACAAACACAGCTTAGAGCACAACCCTATTTTTCATTTTGATTTACTTAGGAGTAACGGCCATCATTCCTCTGATCTCAATAGGAGGCTTATTCCTTTGAGACTGGAGGAGTTCATCACACAGGTGAAAAAAGCGGAGAAAGATAGACGCAGAGCGGAGACAAGAGGATTGTCCGCCGGCAGTGGGAGTGGGATGATATAGGAAAAATCTTTGGAATGCCGAGAAGGTACATCTCTATAGATGGAAGAAGAAAAACAAGAGCGTTAGCAAAGAGCATAGATACAAATAAACCCAACTCCCTGGCAAGGCCTGACAAGCTGTAGACTTTTAAATCAATACAAAAGCAGGAGACTAACTTGTAATTCCTTAAGGGATAAATGATGACATATAGCTTTACGTAGACGGCAGGCTTTCATTTCCTGCTTCAAACTGTGTTAATCATGATCTAATCTACATAAAAACTGCCACATTGATCCTTCAGGAGCCATCGCCTGCAATCATGTTGCCTCACTGAGGTTCTAAAAGCTCTTTGTCCTGTCATTTTACATGTTCTTCACTTTGTAACAGCTTTTAACTGTCAAAGCTAAGATCCTTATCTCATCAGCTACAACACAGACCACCCGCTAAACCCCATGTAGGCCTAATACTTTGAGGCTGTACTATTTCTTGCTGTCATTGAGGGGATGTCGTATATTATTTGGACATTTTCATTCCTTTGTGACTCTGGATTTCTGTCAGTTCCTCACAAAGAAAGAGAACAGCTGCTTTTCTCCGACTATAAATTATATGCTTTCCAGCAGTCGTAAAATGTATTACACAGAAGATACGTTTTATATGGAAAAGTGTGTAGTTTCAGACAGAGTCCAATTAATTTGGTCTGGATCAAGTCCAAGAACATTGCATTCGGTCTGCATTCAGACTACCTTCAACCGGATCTTTCGGCTCCGAATCAAAGCTTGTAAACAAAACCATGTGACTAAAGACCTCTTTAGTCATTGGCCAGGAATTACGAGGGCGGGGCAAAGAAAAGGGTGAAGAAATAATGGAATCTTTGCAATCCTTGTTGGTATAGATCACTTATTCAAACTTTATATTTCGCCGACCAATATTAAACGTCTTTATCAACGTCAGATATAACACTTCTTACTTTGGTACAGCAGAGGCATGCTGCAAGGCAATTACAGAGGAGACGGCCACTAAGAAGGTACGCTGATAAGTCCTTATGAGTGAAATGAATGAATACAATTGTTTATTTCAAGCAATCGGGTCATAATACATGAAATAACATATCACTTAATGAATCACAAGTAGATTGCTTGAAAGGGAGTGGAAGGAAGCGAACTTGTATAATCCCACCCGACCGTACCATTTTCTCTACATGAATTATCAATATCCGCTTCAGGACTTAGTATCAAATATTAAAAAATATATATTTATGACATTTAGGTTGTTGGGAAACCAGTGTGAGAGGCATGTGTAGCTCGTTAAAGTTGTTTTATGTGCTGCATTCATCCAACCAAAATTCAATATGTTTCTGCATCTCATCGCTGCTCTGCCACTGTGTTTACATCCCATAATGCCCACTACAGAGGCTGTTTTTGTTCTGTTGTTACGCTCCGAGCACGGAGTCTATTCAGACTGAAGAAACTCAGAGCAAACCTGAGCTCAGTCTGGTTGGAAAAGAACTAAGATCAACTCAAAAGATGGATCCGAGAGCGGTCCCTGGTTCCGAAGCAAAGTCCGCTTGGGTCCATTCAGGCTAAAAAATGTGTTCTGGATTATAGAGGTAAGGAAACTCTGGTTCACCTTAAGCAAAATAAATGTGTGCTGTCTGAATATACCGTAAATTGCATTGGAATATAAGTTGCACTTTTGGGAGAAATGTATTTAACAAAATACAGAAACAAAAATTGACATTTCTTCCTGAAAGGAGGAAATTATGTGCATAGGAGGAATCGTGTGAACAATTTTTACAATATACATATCAATAAGTCAACAAAACTCTTTACATCACTAAAAACAATTAATTCTTCCTCTTCTGTGTTGTTTGGAAAAACTCTGCCGAGCCCAACAAAAGACGTTACAGAACTTCTTCTGTGTTGCTGTCAGTAGCAAATACTGATGCACATATCTACAGTGCCCTCTACTGGTCGTTGCCATTCTTTAAAAAAAAAAAAAAAAAAAAAAAAAAAAAAAAAAAAAAATCACACAAGTCGTAATCGCGGTCGAACCATGCAAAAATAAAACACTTACGGTACTAGTATTCTGACAAGAACGTAATGAGAGAACACGAACTTCATTCTTTCATTTCTTCATGTCTGAGGAAGAAAACCACAGACAACCAGAGAGAGAAAAACCATTAACTACATATCCGTCATTGAGCTGAGCAATAAAGACATTATGCACCTGGGCTGCTGATCAATCGCTCTCTCATTGTTTAGTGACAAACAGCACGAATGAATGACTCCCTCTGATGTTCACTCTACAAAACATGTTGCCTGTCTAGACATAAATCCTGAGTAAATATCCATATCCCGCCCAAAAGGCCTGCTTTCTCTGGAACCCCCCACATGAGGCTTCTGCTTCCACAGCCAGAAAATCTCTGTTGAAACAGACCGAAGAGGGAACATGTCTTTTGGCAGTGCCAGCCGGTAAATAGAGCGGTATAAGACACGTTCTAACACGGCCGGCGATAACCACTGCCGTCAACAGACAATTACATCACACTCCTTTGAACACCCTGACCTCTGTGGTCCAGTAAATTGAAGAAACATGCATTACATTGAATGTTTGTGTCTCATTTTAATGATCAAATGTCAACAAAGAGAAGTGCTTATGATTCTTGGGTCTGTGACAAAACTCCAAGATAGAAAAAGCACAAAGTAAATAACACCGAACTGTGTAAATGTCCACTGATGGATAGCCAGAGTTTTCTGAGGTTTAACAAGTCCGATGGAAAACTCACACAGGAAGAAAAGCAGATCCCTCACTGCAAAGCTGGAATTGTTTTATAGGTGCGTGCGCCTGCAAGTGCAAGCCTGCAAGACAACACTGACAATCTGTGTTCTTAAAAAGCCTGGAAAAGGCTTCAACTGCATCCCACTGAGAAATAACTGTACTAAAAGTGCATCATCTAAGATAAAGAACAATGTTGTGAGGCATATTAAGTCATCATCTCGTGAAAAATGAATCCGACTCACCAAAAAAGGCTCTGCACAGAGGAAAAACATGAAACATCTGGAATGCACTGCACAAATTTTGAAAAATAAACACCCCAGTCTGCAGACAATACCCATTGTGAGAGTGAGATGATAAGCATGCACTCAGGAGGGATCATTATGTGGTAACTAGGCATGTGTTTAACACTAACAAGACTCTTGTTAATCGACAAAAGCTTCAAATGGGAGCTCAGAGGAACAACAATTGGCTTCACAGGGTGATCCGTCATGCAAATAATCTAGAGCCCTGCCAGAACCCTAGTGAAGCAGAAATGCACAAGTTTAAAAGCTGATTACAACAGTCGGGTGAACGCTGAGAAGCGTTTACACTCTTTGGATCCTTCTTCTGGTTCTTCTATAGGTTTTTCGGCATATTTGAACGACTTCATACTTTCAGCTGTTTCGACCGATCTAGAGTCAAATTTTCAGTTTCTTCAAGAGATGGAACTTTTATTGCTTCTGAGATAATAAGACTTTGGGGCTCATTAAAAACAAATGGAAAGCTTCAAACGTTTACAGCCTTTGTGCTCTTTGAGAACCAATAACCTCAACATACTTTCAGCTATAAACATCATTCAAACTTTTAGAGCTTCAGCAGACATGGGACTTTTTCCGTTGGTAAAAGTTCTTTGTAGTTTTTATATAAAGGCACTTTTAGTTTAATAAAAAAATAGTCTGGTATAAAAGCTATTTTCCTTCAGTCAAAAATCAACTTTAAGTTTAACAATATTCCATAATCTGCTATTTAACATGGCAGCTTTTGATATTGACATTGAAAGTTTTAGCATTTGCTTAAGAACTTTTAATGTTTTTTTATTTCCCTATGCATATTACAGCATCTTGGGTGCTTGAATTTTCACAGTAAAAATGCAATCCTCCAGTTGGTTCTTCTTACCCTTGACACGGTGAGGGGCATGCTGAAGTCCTTGCCTCCCTGCAGCCTGAAGCCCCATGGCGCTGGGCCACTGAGGGTAACAGTGTACAAGTTCATAGCCTTGAGGAAGAGGGGAAAACAAGGAAAAGTCAAAATTAGACAGAAAGACAGGAAAAGAGATCTGAGGCCATATGTTCTTTCCTGCTACTGGCTTTTCCTGACACATTCCACACAGCAATCAATTCTGAGTGTTTTTCTTCATGAGATTCTAAATAAAGGAGGTCTATTTTTTAACAACAACTAATTCAAGTCTGCTAAACTACACTCAAATGATTTACATGTAGTAAAGCTGTGATACAAATTGATTATTTAATTGTGCTACAGCCCAGGAGAAGGCAATAAAACCCACGGATGCATCTACATGTCATCACATTCCTACTTTTATCAACACATCTAGAGGAGCTTTGTGGTTTATAAGCTAAACTACTGGACAGTGGGAAAAGCAACAACACTTAAGGACAAAAAAATGTTGAAATATAATAAAAACAAAGCGTCTCTCACTGTTGCATCTAAACTTACATGAATCCTACAACTGCTCAAGAAAACTGGAACTCAAACAGCAAGACACTTCACAGGAAAGTCCTTCTACACGAGCATGTCGACGTCACCCGCTCTCACCGTGACCTGACCGCTGACCTTTACGCTCCTGCTCAAGCACTTGCTCCTCCTCCAGCTCGATCTTACCAGCTCCTATTGTTCCCAATGATAACCCAGCTTTCCAAGCGAAGCCTTCAACCGCTCAGACCTACCTTACCCTCGAGGGCCGGCTCGTAGCCCAAAACCTGAGAGAAAGACGGGGAGTCAGCGAAGCAGGGCGAGCTGAAAGTACCCCCCCAATGCTGCTGCTGCGTGCGACACAGACAAGTCCTAGCCTCTGCTCTCTCCTCAGAGGCTATATAAGGAATGTAAAACTACACCAAACTATTTCAGCCCAACACCCACATGAGTCACAGGGGAGGGGGGGCAGTTGGAAGGAGAGAGGTAACATCAACTACCCCTTCATTTTGACAAAGGCTCAAAACATAAGTCATTTTCATTTCTGTATCCTTCTTTTCTTTCAAGGATCACACTTGGGAAATGAAAAACGGCCACAGCCGTGGGTAAAGCGTCTGGTGCTGTAAATTCTCTGGATAGTATGAAGCATATAAAAATCTATTTTATCGTCCACTTCTTTAAATTACATAGGATAAGTACGGTTAAGATCCAAACACAATTTCAAAACATCAAATTTATTTTTTTCTAAAAAGTGGTCAAAACTAATTAAATCTATTCATAACTAAACGAAAGTGAGTGATTTGGTGTGTTTTTATCCTCTGGAGTTAACACTTTCCTCCTGCAAAAGCAAAAATAATCATTCTAAAAATAAAAGCCTAAAAAGTCAGTTTAGGTAATTAGGATAAAACACAGACCTTGACAGCAGCAACAGGTCGAAAACAGCTTAACTTTTCATGCAATGACGACAACAGCTTCTGTATCAACCCAATGAACTAAGTCACTGTGTTAATAAATTTGACTTTTTCTAATTTATTGTCACTCCACTTCAAAGATAACTTATGCTAGTTTTTAAGGATAAAAAAATACACTAACCATCTAACACTGCACATACAGAGTTACGAGCTTTAATCCGAAACTTTTACGTGATTTTAACAGGAGGGGTAATTAAAGAGCATGCTGGGAACACTTAAAGACAGCCAGCCAGACGTTCGCACAGAGCAACAAGTAAGCTAACCGGACTAGGCAGTCCAACAATATCTGCTCCAACTCGAACGTTACAACTTGACTTAATTCAACAAAGCAAGTTAAGAAGAAAAAAAACTAATTTTGGAAAAGAAAAACAACCGGAGGAGAAATAAAGTTAGAAAACGTTGTGTTGAAGTTAAATGACAACCTCAAGGAAGCGACATTCTACTCACCTTTTGTCCCTCCTTGTATCCGCTAAAGACGGGGAGTAAAATGTAAAAATAAAATATATATTAAAAAAATAATAGCTACTTTTTGGGACTTCCTCTCAGCCTCGGGAAGCCGTTGAATCCCCCCTTGAGCAGCAAATGCATTCTCCTCAAAAAATTCTTTTACTAGCGTGACACGTCACAGGTCACGTGGGAGGTGCTACACCGATATCTGCGACCCGAGCGATTCGGTGCCCGCACGAGCCTTGTTTATTTGCAAAACTACAACAAACTGAAATGTTTGGGATAAAACTGCGTCTGCGGCTAAAATCAGAAGCTGCTGTGGGGAGATGGAGTTGTTTGTCAAAGGAAACGCATGCTAAATGAGCATGTCATGACCATTTCCAGTAGGTGATAAGGGCACAAGAAAGTGGGACAGATTACAATTAAGATGACAATCTCACTTTTTAATGTCAGAACATGAAAATTTGACTTTATTTTTAGAGAAAAAATAAATGAATACAAGCAGAAGACAGTTTTGGTGATTGTTATTTTTCTACAGATCTATATTAAATTTAATAAAGCCATTTTTTCAAATAAATTTTACAAGACAACAATAAAGGTACACCGAAAAGCCTGCAAAATCATAGAATAAATACTCTTAAACAGATGTGTTACTTCATGATTATTAATATGATTTTTTTAAATAATTATCAACTATCCAACCAACTTGACCAAAACCCAGCACGAGCCATAAAGTCCTCTTATAAAAATAAACTTTTTTGTGATTATTAAACCATTCATTTATAAATTATTGTTTCCAAATGTTTACATTAACTGAGTGTAGAATCCAGTTTAAAAAAAAACTATACATGTTAATGCAATTATATACTTCAGAGATTTGCTTCTGAAAAGCAACTAGACATTGCTATGTAGTAGAATATAATATGTGCTTCAAGCTTATTCTAATAAGATGACAGTAGCTTAAATAATTTTCCTCCGGAATCTGACATGTTAAAAATTTTAACAAAAATGACAACCCTTAACTGAGACACATTTTACCCAAACTAAACCCTGCTTATTTTAAATATTTATCATTTATCATTCAAAGCCAAACAGATACAATGGATGGATAAAATAACTGCATGTAGCCCCAGAGCCTCTGGTTACAGAACCCTCGTTTGAATGTCGCAATAACTGCATTTTTTGTCAATTCCATGTATGGCCACCAGATGGAGACAAACTGCAACAAAAGTGAGAGCTCCTGGTTGCTGCCCTTGATCTATCATCACAGTGAATGAACAAGTGGAGAAATCATGAATCACCATTGTAGGCCTTAAATCGAAGCCTTTTTTATTGTTTGTTACATACGGTTTATTAGCTTATTGTGCTTTTAACAGTAGTTTGCCAAGATTATTTGGTGTTTTTGTCACCAGATTTTCAATCCTGTGGCGCTCTCGTATAGCTTTTTGGAAGCTTGCTGCAGCTACTGGGCTTTGTTAAACTTGCACTTTTTTGTAAAAGATGGCTGACAACGGAGCACACCCGACCGAAGAGGACCCGGCTGCAGCTTTTCTGGCCCAACAGGAAAGTGAGATAGCGGGGATTGAGAATGATAACGACGGGTTTGGGGCGTTGGAGGAGGCGGATAGTCTGCAGGCGTCTCATCCGCAGACTGTAAACTATGGTAAGTTTATGACTAAGCTAATGCTAAAATCAGCTAGCATTCAAGCGTACAATCTGGTTTATTGAGCAATACTTGCAGTGATTTTTTATTATTTGGTTTTAAAAAGCCACATTTTAGTGCACAGTAAATAGAATTTCCACAAATATAAATAAGTGTCTACTTTGTAATATAGTTTTTTCCCAACGAACACAACTAGCGTTAGCTTTGTAGCCTAGCTAGCTGGTGCTAAATCGTTTGTTTTTAAAACCGGATACAGTAAATAGTTTCAAATAATGCAGTTTTTCATGTTAATGAATGTAAAAAATGGGAAAAGGTTCACTAGCTGTGTTAGTTTTAAATAAAGATATCGAAAATGATATTAGAACCAAATTAAATGACATTTAGCACTACTATATCTACTTTCGACGTGTAATGTCCATTTCTTTTGGTCTCAAAGTTCAATTTAAGAATAATTAATTAGCCATTTAGGTTTACTAATGTTTTAAATAAATTTGTACATCATTGGTAGCCTAAATAGGAAATTAACTTTGTTTTTTATCGTGATATTTAATTTACAAAACAAAAGTCATAAAAAGACAAAACAAAGTTGAGAATCAATAATACTGTAACTACCTCATCAGATGTATCTCTGCTTTTGATTTAAACTTGACAATCCTTCTTTTAAAAGGGATGTGGAGCAAAGATAAAATCAGTGCCCAGACAGGAACTGCTTCATTCCTGATGTCTTAACCGTTTCAAGAAGTTGATACTAAAGCAGTCGAAGTTAACATTCAGTTCAATCTCGAGCGAACTGAAGGAAGGAGTGTGTAGACTTCCAAGAAGTCGGCTTTTAACTGAAACCTTTTTTATTATTTCTTTCCTCACAATGTTAGAAGACTTTGAAGACGAACCTGCCACAGTGAATGGAGATATATTTGAGGTGAGCTAAAGTCATTCTGTATTTAAAAAGCTGGTCATATGTACGAATTACACAATTCTAGCATATAATGTCATTCATTCTAAGTAATAAGCTTTGGTTTCTTCGTTTAGGTACTGTGTGTGATCAATTTGTTTGTTCTTAAAGGAGTCCAATGGCCCAACTGACAGCTATGCAGCCATCGCCCAGGTGGATATTCAGAGACAAGAACCGGAAAGTTTGCGCAAGTGGAGGGAGGAACAGAAGGCCCGCCTTGAAGTGCTAGGTAGTTGTTAGAACTTGTATGAAAATCACAACACAGTTGGACTATTCTATCATATAGCTTTCATTATTTTATTTTATTTTTTCCACCAATAGACTCCGCTTCAAAGGCAGCAGAGGTGGAGTGGAGAGAGAAAGCCAAGAAGGAGCTGGAAGACTGGCATTTACACCAGAATGAGCAGATGGAGAAAAATAAAGCCAACAACAGGTGAGGCTCTGTCACTTACTCCGTTGACATGCAAACATGTTATGGCTGGTAATCCACTTTATTACCAAAATATGAGTCAGATGAAATTATCCTTAAATTTGTCCATGTGAGCCGACTCTTAAGTTATTATTTTACTGCCTTAAAAGTATATGAGAATCAAATCTTTACTAGTTGTGATCACAAATATTAATAGCTTTTTTGTTAAATGTGCAACACATATTTTTATCATCTTTATACACCCACAAAAACTCTCTAAAGTGTTCCTCTTCTTAGCCCAAGTTAACCTTTTCTTCTCTCACAATTTCCAACAGACTCTGTCCATCTCTGGCACGGTATCATTCTGCTTCTGTAGCTTCTTTTTTTTTTTTTTTTTTAAAGCACTGGCTGACTGACAGTGTTCTGATGAGATATTAATCCTGAGCTTTGGAAAACAAACACAGGAAGCTGCTGGAGTTGAAAGAATGCAAACAACAGAGAAAACTTTTTCCCTTTTTATTATTTGCAACTGTGAAAAATGGAATTATAATGAAGGGTTTTTGGACTGTAACTGCATGAAAAGATTCCTCATCAGAGCTTGTCTCAGCTCTTCTAAATCACCGACTAACTTTTCTTTCTCACTCTAACTGCTCTCCTCTCCCTTTTTTCCTGCCTACTTGGCCTTGCCTGCCTGTGCACTAGGATTGCTGACAAGGCTTTCTACAAACAGCCCAACTCTGATGTTATAGGCCTTGTGTAGGTTTAGAACCCTTCTGCTTTTTAACGTGGTCTGCTCTATTCTTTTGAGTTACCCTATGCATGCCCTCACCTTAAATTTATTAGACTTACATAGTATTTCTTGTATTTTTTCATGAATGTTGTTAAAACTAGTGAGTGTGTTTGTATGGAATAAGGATGATGGGTTTTTTTTCTATCTGATTCGAGTGATTTACAGTAAAAATGCATGTTTTTATTTTATTTTTAATCTGGTGTGAGTGAGTTTTGTGTGCTATACGTAAAAATTAAATAAATAAATGCTGCAAATTCTTGATTTAATCATTTGTCTTCGACTTTCAGGGCATCAGAAGAGGCTTTCCTGGCAGAGACCGATGGCGACACCCCGGGGTCAGAGTGGGAGCGAGTAGCTCGTCTCTGCGACTTCAACCCGAAAACCAACAAGCAGGCGAAGGATGTTTCTCGAATGCGCTCGGTCCTCATCTCCCTTAAACAGACGCCTCTCGTTCGCTAGATCACCTCGAGTGAAATTTCTCCTCTGAAAATTGCCTTTATTTTTAACCTCACAATTGCATTAAGAGAAATTTGTATTTCCCATTAAAAAAAAAAAGTCCTGTTATGTTTAGAACCTTTTTAAAACATCCTGCCTTTTATGTATTCTACTGTATTCAAATAGTATATTTAACCCGGCACTTACGAGATATGATATACTCTGTTACATTCTCATTTAAATGGTCAATTTGATTACTATTTAACCTTGTTTTTTCCATTTAACCGTTACAATAACCTCAATGCATGTCAAATATTTTTGGATGAGCAGTTTTTAAGATTATTTTGAAACTATTATTTCAAACACAGACTATAGATTGTAACTACTTTTTCTTTTTCACCAATTGAGGCATAAATACTGTTCTCTGGTGTAGCTGAAAAATCGCCACATGTAAAAAACACTTTTTCTTCACAAATGTAAGCTTGTGGCCTTTCTGATCCAGCTCTTAAACCAGATGTTTCCAGGTCAAATTTAACTAAAACTCTAGAGAATAAGTTTATTTATATATTTATCCGAATTTTTAAAAAACATTGTTTTGGATAATTTGATACCCATATTTACATTTGTTTTTCCATTCACTTTTCTCCTTTTTGTTAACTTTGTGATTTCTGCACATCGGTTCACAAGTTGCCTGTTTGGACATAATATTAAAGCAACGATTGTCAAAAAGGGAATTGGAAATAATAAAAGCAGTTTGTTCACCTGACTGTTTATTTTTATTGACTGTTTAATAATTCCTCACAAACATGAATCAAGTGGTTTATCACACCTCGTTTATTCTGGCATATTCACATTTAAAATAAAAGTCTGGCAACACTGCAATATGCTGTTAAGTTCCAAACTTAAGGCAAGTTTTCACTATTTCAATCGTTTTGGTGAATCGGAATTTCACGGCTGCAGCTCACTTGTTGGGATTAGAAGCTGAATATACACATTTTCTTCAGGTCTCAAGCAAAACATGTTCAAACATTTAATGTTAAAAGTTTTACAAAATACTCTGAACACGTGTGTTCAGTTGAGTTTTAGGTTGCATTTCCCCTCATGTGGCTGGAAGATGGGCTGTCTGGCCCATCCTCACTGCTTGGGTTTCAGAGCTGTGGTAAAGACACCCACAATGATGGCAACGACAGTGAAGCCTTGAGCAAAGATGCGTCCCCTCATCAGCATCTGGGATTGTCTGGTCTTCCCTTGTTGGAAAGCGCGGAGGCCATACATCAGAGCCCCTGCAGTTCCCAAACAGCCTGGAGGAGATGGAAGACACAAACAATGACTAAGGGGAATAGAGTTAATGAGAGCTGAGGATGCCAGTGAGGCCAGACTGACGGAAACTAAACAAATAAAAATACATCTTACTTTGAAATCTTGAATTACGACATTTAAACCAATCAGCTCCAGTTAGTGTCACATACTAAAATTAAAGCTGAAAAAAAATCCTTACAAAAACAGGTAAAGTTTGTCATTTTAAAAGACCAACAATATTTACACCCCAATAATAATAAAACACTAAAAGGACACAATTGAGTACACTTGTATAATTTCCCTGTGCAGCGTTCCCCTTGTGTAACTCACCTATCGGGACGAAAGGGTTCTCCTTGGTTTTCCTGATGAATTTCTCTTTAAAAGTTTCATCCTTGGTTTTGGAAGAAGGGTAGAAGCCTTCAATGACAGGGGGCTGAGAAAGGTCAAAGGGAATGGGCGCTGACGGCGGCGCGGAAGGCTGCTGCTCCGTCACCGCTCGGGTCGACGCAGCCGCCATACTTGCATCGACTAATCAGATACACCATTTCCGGTTATGCGTTTCCCCCATTTCAAAATAAAAGTCTTGAGTTTGGAATGCTTCCGAGTTTTTTGAGACAAGTGACACATTTGTGCAAATTTTAAATAATATTTTAAAAATAACTTATTTACAGTTTGTCCGACTTGTTTCCAGATTGTTAGCAACTTATTTGATTGAACTTGCATTGCCATTAAACTGTTTCTAATATGATGTTCCTCGTAATTGTGTTATATTTTGATTTTTAAAAACTTTTAAAATGGCATAAAGAAACAAATAGTTTAAAAAAATGTTTTTTGCAGATCCTTTAAGTAGTTAATAATGCAAATAAATAGCCTTTCTAAGATATTAAAACAAAATGCTTAGCTTACACCCACAGAAAAACTAAAAAAAATAAAGAAAAATTAAGCAGGTTTGTTGAAACCATTATCCTTCTTTTTATATATATATTATTTGATTTTGTACCTTAGAGTTTGACTTAAAATAATATCGGTATTGTGAGAAACATGTTCTAGGACTTAAGTTTTTAAAAAAAAATTAAGGGGTGTTAAACGGCCATTGCATTTTTATTTAATGTTGTTTATTTTATCAACAATTTCTAGTGATACTTTTGATATGCAAGACCTACATATTATAGATCTATCTTCATTGTCATTGAATTTCAAAATTTCAAATTAAAAGCAGTTAACAGATTTTAGGAGAAAACAAAAATATCCTAGGTTGTCATTGCAATATTTTACCACTATGTAGCAGACTTGGGTAACATGTTGCCAAGAAAACATCTCAAAGCCAAGGACTACAGATGTTACTTTTTAAATATCTTCTTAAATTGTGCCCTTTTGGACCCATTGGCGTGTATCTGAACTATTGTGGCAGTTTTATATTGCAAATTATTGATAAAATACATTTAACAACAAAATTCTGTAATACAGAAAAACATTAAGTACAGATCCATAAATCCCTTGAAGTGTAGTTCTATTAAGCTAATACTAAAAAGAGTCATCAAAACAGAAAAAAAGCTTTTAGTTTCAGAAATATTAATGTGATAAAATGAAATGATACGAGCAACACTTTCATAGAAGACCACCAAAAACATTTTTTTCAATCTTTTTATTGAATATTAAGGTAAATATTTCACATTAATACAGGCTACATAAAGTAGAGCCACTATACGACATGAAATTTACTCTCATTTTAACCCTTTTTAGTATGTAAACAATTATACATGTATTTACCACTCTAAAAGGTTCTGATTTCTCTCTTTAAGTAATCATCATCTAGATCTGGGCCGAGTTTAAATAGCTACTTCATGTTGAGACCCCTGCATCCCAAGAACAATGTATGTGGGTTTAAGTCATATTTGCTAAACTACGCAGAGAATGGATCCTGGTGAACAGGAAATCGCGCACGACTGTTCGCCTCATCAGGACACCGATAACAGCTCTAGCCCAATTTCCTTCATGGGATAGGCACATCAAAGAATGGTGTACTGGATTTCCCATTCTTCAACCAATGCTCTGAACTCTTAGGTCTACTGAAGTTAACAAGTACTTTTTATCATTTTTTTTCTTTGTCTCATTCGGTCAAACTCATCAGTTGGTAGTACATGTTTGTTTTGTGGGTCATGCTGTGTGCGGCAAATGTTTGAACTCTCGTCTAGTTGACGTGGTTCAGGTGCACGTTGCCCACATGAGGTGCCCAGGTACCAGGCCAGACCTAAAGTAGATGAGACGAGGCAGAAAATTAAAAAACAGTAACATTATCACATTCTATTATTTTATGCGAGTACAAAAACTCGTGAAGTTTAACTAAAAGAGGGCTCACCTGCTGCTGTGGGTCAGAGTTATCTGCACTGCCAGGTACAACTTTGATGATGGGGCTCCATGCAGGGTCACCTGCATGCAAACCATTGTACATTGGACCCCCTGGCCCCTCCGCCATGGGAGGATGGGGAGTCAGCATGGTGCCTCCATACATTGACATAGGCATACCCTAAACAAAGAACAAACAATTAGTAAAAAAAGAAGGAAAAAAATGCAATAAATGATCAACATAGCAATCATTTACCTTCTGGAAGTCTATGTAATTGCTGGGCAAATGCTGAGGCTGGTGGTAGTTGTTAGCAGGGTTTGCAATGCCGGTATCGTCCTGTTCCATGAGCTGGTGCTGAGAGAAGGCTGACTGATCGGGCTGCAGCTGCGGGTGCATCATGTGACTGCTCATCAGAGGCTGGGACCAACCAGACATGGCCTCTGTACCCAAACACAAAACAAAATTAGCTTTTCAATGCATGAAATCAAATGAACATCAGTGAAATTTGAAAAATGTGACTCCTACCTGAGCCGCTACCAACTCCAAAAGACCAAATGCCCCCCTGTCCAACTGAAGCCGGGTAGCTGCTTGGGAGGAGAGGTGGATTGACTGTCTGTCGGATTCGCGCTAACCGTTCTGTGCCAATAGGTGGGGGAACTTTCCGGTCTTGATGGGAGGAGTTTCCCGGCTTCGGCTGGGGAGGAGGCGCCATGGCAGAGGAGGACACTGTAGGAGGAGGCAGGACGAGGGATTCACCTGGAAGAAAAACAAAGCCACAGTGAGATTCAGAAAAATAGTCAAAGCTCAAAAACCTTAAAGACTCCTGAAAATAGTCTTTTGGTGGTTTCAGCATTTAAGGCTGCCACGACTTAGTCGCGACTAAATCGACTATTAAAAGGTCAACAACTAATTTGCTAGCCGACACGTCGTTTTTGTTTGTTTTTTCCTTGTTTTTATCTCAAAACTACAGTGGGCGCGTTCTAATGCCGGGTTTGCCATTCCCTTTGACACACATGTGCAGTGGTGCTGGTACGGGTGAGTTGTGATTTCACAGGAAGTTCTGAAAAGTGATCTTCGTCTAGGGAAGCGCAAACACAGAAAGCTCTGCAGCGGCAGTTTTACGGGTTTGAATGGATCATGTGCGGCTGTCATGACAGGCTGAATGAGGATAAACCAGAAGGGGCTTTTATTGCAGCAGGGGGCACAGTGAAAGAATGAAAGTAATACATTCTAACATCCCCCTGATTTTCTCCTTTTTTTTAAATAGATACCCCCCTTATTTTTTAAGATGCAATGCTTCAATGGGCATCCTGAGGTTTTTTATTTATAGGAATATCTTGAGTTCATAGATGTCCTTAGTGTTTTGCCTTTATAAATAGGCCTCAGTGAGCAAATATTTTGAGTGTGTTTATATGTGTCAATAGGTTTACAAAGACTTAGATATGTTTTAATATATATACGTTTTAAAGCTTTAAAAAAATAATTGCGGGTCTTTTTTTAGATTTTGTTATTGATTCAGATTGCCAACCTCATTTGATTTAAGAATTGTTTTAATGCAAAAAACAAATGAAGGAGAAAAGCTGCATGATTCATTAAATGCTTAATAGACTATTGTCTTCATTTTTAGTTAGCATATAACTTAAACACTTCCAAGTTTAAAGCTAATGATGGTAAAGATGAGTGTTTTATATCCAGTCAACACACAACCCGATTAGCCGACTAATCAAAAAAATTAATCGGAGATTAGTCGACTTAAAATAATTGTTTGTAGCAGCCCTATTAGCCTTTCCAAGTACCTGATGTGGACGCACTCCATGGGTGAGGCGAGAAGTGCTGCCTGCTGATGGAGGGTGTGCCGACCCCTCCATGACCCTGCTGCACATACATATGGCTGCCAGATATAGCTGTAAAAAAAGACAACACTTTAAATAGAGAAACACTTTAGCCTCATATGCATTTAATTTCCAAATTGATTTTTTACTCTTAAATACTTAGTGTTTAACTTTTCTTTACAACTAAAAGTTCATTTCAAACCATAATGCATCACAATGACACAAAAAGGAGAAACACCTTTTTTTAATTTAGTATAAATTAAGTCAATAAAAGGTATTTGTCACTTTTCATTCATAAAAAGGTTTGTACAACTCCATGTGAAGTAAAAATAAACATTACCCTGAGAGACAGGGCGGTAACCAGGTGCTTTGGAGCTGTCTGGTGGTGGTGGGGGCATCATATTTTCCATCTGGCCCATAACAAAGGGTGGATGGGCTGAATACGACTGCTCTGGTGGTGATCGAGTAGATAAATGGCACCCTCCCCACACTTGACTGTTTCCCCCCTGCAACATCAAGCACAAATGTTTTTTTTTTATTTAGTCAAACTGAAGCAGATTAATCAAACATGCACCCCCACCCAAACAGATTACTTCAACTCACTTGGGTGTCAAAGATGCTGCTGATGCTGAAGAGACCTGCAGGACCGAAGTTGGGGGGGATCTGCTGAGGCTTCCCTGCACCAGTGACGTGTGGCATCTGGGAGCCGTTGATGATCCCCATGTTCACAGAGACCTGGAGGGAGCCTGGAGCCTGACCTTGGGCGTGGGGTTGGGCTTGAGCGGATCCACTTGGAGCCTGGGACGTCTGGTTGGGGGTTTGTTTGAGGGACTCCTTGTTTGGGGGCACAAAGCCAGACAGCTGTTGCTGCTGCGTCTGCTGCTCAGAGAGGGAATAGTAAGGCCCTGATGGCTGCATACGATGAGAGATCCTGGGAGCGGGGGCTGAGAAGTGAGGAACTGTGTTGTTGGGGTGTGCAACCCTGGGGGAGAGGATGGGAGCCGGCGCTGTAGGAAGGTGAGAAGTGGGCTGTGGATTAAGGAGGGGAGGAGGAGCTTCAGACGACGGCACAGAAGATGGAGGAGGCGGCAGCTGCTGTCGAGGCTCTGACTTGGAAACTAAGGTCATGGCGGGAGAACTGAAGCCGACAGAGTTGATGCTCTCGCTGACGGACACCGTCTGACTCTCTCCATGAAGAGGCAGCTTGTCTTTCCCAGGAGGGGCAACAGCACTGGGCTCCGTTTTAGCGGGCTGGGCAGGGGCCTGAGAAATGGGTCCTACTGGCTCCAGAGAGGTGTTTGCCGTTGTGGTGGAACTGTGATGTGCAGGAGAAGCTGTGCTGGCTACTGTATTACTACCACTGCATGGGGCAGCAGAAGACACAGGGGTGGCACCAGCAAGTTTGGGGTCAGGGGCAAAGAGCTGCTTCCGAACAGACGAAGGAGTGGGGACACTCTGCTGTGGGTTATACGGAGTAGGATTTGTGGGATGAGGCGATGCTGCGGATGTGTTGGGCGCACAAGTGGTGGTCATGTTGGAGGTGGTGACTGCCGTTCCTGAGCTGGCTGTGACGCTGTGCTCGCTGTGGGCTGAGTTGGATCTGGCCTGGGCACCTGCGTTGTTGGCTCCTCCGTTGTGTTTTGGGGAGCTGTTAGCACTGCCGGGACTTACAGGACGGACAGGGAAGGGACCCCAGGTACTGGATTGGGGGGAGAAGGTGCCACCAAACTGAGCCATAGGTAGACGAGGATGTCTGATTTGGTGCATCGTCTGAGCCAGCAGGGCCAGCTGAGGGTGCGCGTATGCCAGGGGAAGAGACACTGGGAAAGGCTGTCTGATGTTTGACGAAAGCCCCTTCCCAATCTTCCCTGCAGACTGAGAGGAGGATGAAGATGTGGAGGGGGGCTGGAACGTAACACAGGTGGATGTAACCAATGAGCTTAAAGCCTTTGTGCTGGTGGTTGAGCCACTGGTGGTCCCTGCGGTAGAAGAAAAGGATGCTGGGGCTGCTTTAGAGCCTGGGGCCCTGATGTGGTTTCGGGGAATTAGATCCTCAAGCTCCTTGGCTGGGTCTTGGATTAGAGCGTTGATCAGCTGGACTGCATATCGTGTAGACTCCGTCCCTCCTCTGAGAGGACAAACACAAAAGTTTTTTTTTTAATATGTTATGACTATAAAGAAAGTACATCAAATGTCTGAACAGTAAGGAATAAACTCCAATTCTAGGGGGGTTCCAAACCAACCACACTAGTAAAATGACCACGGTGCACAATCAGCACATAAAGAGCTATTCACTAAAACAGAACTAATATGACCAGAGTAAAGCAACTTCTACTGTTGATCTGAGCTGAATTTGGTCGTAGTGAAGGTGGAGCACAGTAAACTAATTGTCTACCCAGGAGAAAAGGCAGCGTAAACTTGTACAACACAAGGTAGTCAGAACATTTTGTAGTGTTGCATGGATAAGACACTTTTCTTCAGTACAACTGAGTTTTGTGTGTTGGTTGTTTGTTAAACAGGCACTGTGAGTTAGCATTGTGTGGCTGTAAGCGAGTTGTTTTCAAATAAATGGGTACAGCTAGTAACATCTAGTAAAGTTCATTAAACTTTCTGGGTACCAGTAGCTGTCACACTCCATATTCTTTCATCTATATACTAGGTGACTCTGTCCTTAAGAATTTTCTAGAGTTTTTTCAAGTGTTGTAGCGTAGAGTGCGTTTTATGAAAAGCAACACCTCAGTTTCTATTGTCTTAGTGCTTACATTCAACAAAACCCAGCAGATAACGTTTTCTGGATTGTCCACTGCTCTCTTTTATCTTACAAACTAAACAGTCTGCACACAAATACAGAATGGATTTACTGAAAATCTAAATTATATTGTATGCAAGCTTCTTGTTAAATTGCCATGTCTTCCCTGTAGTTAGTCTTTTTTGGTGCCCACATTCATGCTGCACTAGACACCTGCTCAACTGTATTATTTAGCGTAAACCTCTAAAGACTAATATTGGAACTCTGTGCCAAGTTGGTACCGGTACAGACATATGTGGTTCTACCAGTACTGTATAAAAACTTGGATTTCAGTGCTTTATTTCAGCCTTTTGCTTTAGACACATCACCTTTCAGTTTTACTGTACAACTCTAGCCAATCATTTTACTGTATTAAAAGTGCAAAAAGATCTGATATCCAAAGATGACTATTTTTTACCTGATAGTAATCATTCTCTCTCCATTCTTGTCCTTCTGTTTGTCCACGTCAATATGAGCTCCTGTCACGTCTTGAATAGCCGTGATGTTGCAGCCTCCTCGACCCATGATCCGAGACACAACAGAAGCTGGCACAGAGAGCTTCTTTGATCTTAAAAAAAACAACAGCAAGAGGGAAAGGTTAACTGCAAAATATATGCTTTATTTTACTGTTCATTCAAATTTAAGGTTTTAAGTAAAAAAAAATAAATAATAATAATTTTTGTTAAAAATAGCTATCATTTTGTTTTTAGGAAATAAAAAATGAGGACAAAGCAGTGAACTGACCTTCTGACCACCTCTTTCCACCCTTCATCTCTTTTTTGGATTCTCTTTGGACTCGTGAGGCTGTGCTTGGTGTTGGGCGACGTGACGGGAAGAACCATGGTTTTGAACGGCGAAGGCAAAGAGTTTGAGGTGGAGTCGTTTGCATCTGGAGCTCTGTGAGAGAACAGACAGGGCGTGTCTTCATTTTGCATCAGCGTCTCATGACCCACCGTTTGCAGAGGGACTGACACAATCAATAAAACATCAGTTTCGGCTAAGCTGGCTTACTTCTGCAGAGGCTTTGAGATGGAGACCGTGATCTTATTGTCCACTTTGCTGTCAGCTTGCGGCTGAGGACAGTGTCTCTTCTCTGGGCCAGGCATGGGGGCCTGGGAGGGCGCTGCTCCTGAGGAAGGGGCTGAGGATGAGGAGGATGAGGAAGAAGAGGAAGAGGAGGAGGAGGAGGCGAAGGAGGTGAGGTCAGGGAGGTAGTTGAGCTCCTGACTCTTCCCACCACTGCTGCTGCTCTCGCTGGCACAATCGGTGCTGTCCAGCGGGTCAGAATCGCTGTTGCCACCCGTCACGCCCCCACCCCCACCACGTGGCTCACCATGGATCTTGTTCTTGTCAGCTTTGTGTTGTGCTAACACAACCTAAGAGATAAAAAAAAAGTTACATTTCTCACTTAATTTTTACACTTCATGACACCTCAGTTTGTAAAACTGAACAATTGGCTTCAATGCAAAAAGAAGACTTATTAATATTTACCTGGGGGTCTTGTAATATGATCGGTTCACTTGGTGCTGAATCTTTAGTCTTGTTCTTTTTGTTCTTGCGATTGGTGCTTGGGGTAGTAGCCACGTTTGCTCGCTTTTTACCAAAGGCTGTAGTGAATGTGGGGGAGGTGGCTGATATGCCAATGGTGGTGGTGGTGGTTGCACTCGGAGGTTCGATGGGAACATCAGCTTCTGGAATTAAAATCACACAAGCCAAAATATGAACGTTGTGCTCAATGAGCTCTACATATTTTACAAACTGACAGTGATCACTCTCTATTATGTGGTTCACTTTTTGCGGCCCTGTAGTTTTGCATGCTTTTTTTGTCAGCTTTTCACAGCATTTTGTATTCTGCGACCTTGTCAGTTTTATTTCCTGTACAGATTGGTGATATAAATCTCTAATTGTCAGCAGATTTTTGTTTTCCTTATAAAATACTGAACTTGTTCTTTTATAACAGTTGAACTTTGAGTGCTAAAACAAAAGAAAAGCGTGAAAATATCAATGTATGTCTGAGAAATGTGTATAAAATGTGTAGTGGGAGGTTATACAGCCTTTAAACTACTATTAAAATAATAAAAAATACAAATAAAAACCAGACTACTTCATATTTTAAGTGTTGAAAGTTACTTTTAGAAAGTAACCCTGCAATAAATAGTGAAAGGTGTTGGGGGTTACCATCAGCTGAATCTTCCTTCTGGTCCTGCATCTCAGAGGACTCCTCCTTCGTTTTCTGTCCCTCTTCTTCCTCCAACTTCCTCTTTTGCTCCTCCTTTTTCTTCTTGCGTTTCTCCTTTCTCTTCTCCCGCTTTGCAGCCAGCGCCTGCTTCTTGCTCTCTTCTCGAGACTGTTACGATACAAAATAAAAAGTAATTAAAAAAAACACATCATTCAAGCTATTAAAAGTTTTAAGCAAGAAAGATCATCCAACGTTACCTTCTCCAAGTCCAGCTCCTTCAGAAGAATGCTAGCATTTTTGTTGGCTTCAGCTGCTTGCTGATCTTTAGCTTTGACAATGGTCTCCATACATTGGTGGCACTTCTTTAACAGCTCCTGCAGGAAACATACACATTTATTGATCTGCAAAGGTCCTGATAACATCCTTTTTTCTTGATAGAAAGTGGAAAAAAGAATTCTATTTACCTTGTCAGCGATGGTAGCGATGTATCTCATACACTCAATGTCTGATGGGAACTGGTTGACTTCCTTCACAAGATACTGAACCACCTTTACGTGACCCTAAAATAATAAACACTAAAGTTAACCACAGGACCACCATAATGTAACCTGATGCAGCGCTTCCAGTTTACACCCTACATACCTTGCGAAAAGCAGCCATAAGTGGGGTGATTTTGCGGTTGTCAGCTGCGTCCACATCGGCACTGGCGTGTACAAGGAGCTGAACGACTTCAAAGTGACCACCGTTTGCTGCCAACCAAAGAGGAGTGTTCCCTTTCTTGTTTCGTACATCAATATGAGCGCACCTAAAAATCAGGAAAGAGGAAGCACAGGTGAAAACTTTATACATTACTATGCAGAATCAATGTAAGAACTCAAGTGACATTGAGCTTGAAGGGAATTCAAGGCAACTTGGAGAAGGAGAGGTTGATAATGCAGGAAAAAGGCAATGGTAATGTGAGAGAATATAATTCCAATAGCAAAAAGTTCTATTTATGAAAAAAATATGTTTTTTTGCTAAATAGAACAAGTGTTGCCGTCCTCACCTGTTAATGAGCAGCTCACAGAACTTGTAGTGGCCCTTGTCAGCAGCAATGGTTAGGGCAGTGTCTCGAGATGAGGGGACAGGGGGGGCATTGACGTCAGCACCTTTGTCCAACAGGACACGGCCCACTTCCGCATAACCTCCAGACGCTGCTTCCATCAGAGGAGTCAAACCAGTCTGTTTGAAACAAGAATCAATTATTAAAATGTGCAGCAGATATACACTAAAGTAACAATTCAACTTGAATATGATCTAAATCAATAAAAGGTCACTTGTGCAAACGCATGAGGAAGACTCCTCCCCTCACCTTGGCCCGATGCTCAACGTTGGCCTTGCGATCGAGCAGCAGGCTGACAACCTCAGCTCGCCCCTGAAAGCAGGCTAAAGTCAAAGCGGTGTTTCGGTTGGTCTCAATCTGGGCGTTGATGTCCGAGCCCATATCCAGCAGGAGCTTCACCGCTGGCACATGACCGTTCATCGCAGCCAGCATCAGCGGAGAGATCCCCAGCTTACTGCCGGTCCTGTTAATAGACAAAATAATTAACACAAATAATCATATTATTGGTTTGATACAATATTTGGATTTTAAATGTAAAACAGAGATTCTGATCTACTACAATAAAAGTAAATGTACAATATTTCTGAGCAATAACTACATTAAACTTTAATATTTAGACTGACACTAACTGGTGTCTCCTATATTCAAATGTGGTGTGTAGTGAAGCGCTGAGTTTTTTTAACCTTGCAGTGGGGTCATCATGCTGCTGCTAACAGTGCACAGTGACATGACCTTTTCTGATAGTACCCTAAAAGCATACTTGCTTTTGCAATCATTTAGGTTATTTTATTTATATCCAACTCATTTGTGCATTTCTTCAAAATGTCACTTTGCATTGCAGAAAAGGTGATTATGGGTAAATGCTGTGATGTTATGCCACAACTGTAATTTGGCCGTCATCACTCACCTGGAGTTGATCTCGGCTCCAGCGTTCAGGAGTATCTTGATGATATTGACATATCCCCCAGAAGCAGCCAAGCTCAGAGGTGTGTAGTCTGAAACGTTGCGATGTTCCTTGTTGGCTCCACGCAGCAGCAGCAACTCCACAACCTGTTTCAAAGCAAACCAACGTAAACAAATTTGAAAAAATATTTTCATATGGAGCTCATTTTCTCAAGTTTATAGAGATTTTGTATTTCACGTGTCATAGTTGAGGTCCATCGGAAACACCCGGCCTGCTAGACCATTTCATATTGTGTTGTTACATGTGTTATATAGTGTGTCAGCTGCCTTGCTTCAAGTAAGAAATTGTCAAAATTGATTAGATTGTGTCTACCTCTTGGCGTCCCCCAGAGCAGGCCAGCGAGAGGGGCGTGTCTTTGGTTCTCTCCGACTGGGCCTCGATGTCGCCGCATTTGTCAAGCAGCACCTCAACCACTCCCACGTGGCCAGCAGTGGCTGCCAGGATCAAAGGGGTAAACCCTGTGGAAAACAAACACACATTTATTTACGATTTATCTTTGACTTCCAAGAAGTTTCTAACTTCACAATTATAATGAATTGGAAATTGCCATGATCTGGAATAAATTTGAATTGTGTCTGTTGTAGTTATAGTTTGATTTTATGTTTTTATTTTTACCTTTCTTATCCCGGTGCTCAATGTTGGCTCCCCGTGCGAGGAGGACAGACACTAGCTCCTCGTGTCCCCCTGCACACGCTAGCGTCAACGCCGTGTCGTGATTACTCTCCGTCTGCGAAGAAAAGGTCACCTCTTTAGAATGCAGGTTTCTGTTAGTTTAAATCAAACATCAGTCATCTTGAGCTGGCTTTGCATCTTACATGTGCATCAATGTCGACAGACGGGTACAAGGGCAGGACAGAAGGGGGAGATGTGATGTTTGCAGGCGTCTGCGCAGGTGGCTGGGAGAGGGGCGTGGGTGAAGTTGTAGTGTTCAGCATGGGCACGCGACTGCTCACAGCTGCAATAAAAAAAAAAAAAAAAGGAAATTATCACTTTAGTTTTACCTTTAAGTAGAATTTTATTTGTGCTTGTGTAGAGATTCATACGTACCTGCCATGATGTCATCCAGTGTGTCTGTGAGCGTCTGCGCAGGTGTAGCTACCATCAGCCCATCCGGAGCCTGCTGCGGTATCATTCCTGGACCAAGCCCAGCGAGTTGTTGACCCTGACCCTGCTGCTGACCCAGCATCTGTTGCCCCACCAGCACCCTCTGCAGCTCTGGGCTTGTACTGCCTGTGTAGTCTGCAGGGTTGTAATCCGGCAGGGGTTGGATTGGGACAAAAGGAGCCTGAAGAGGTGGAGGAGGAGGCTGAGGCTGAGTCTGTGGCGAAGGAGGAAGAGGAGGCTGCTGCTGTGGTCCATCCCTTTTGATGATTGAGCCAATGTTAGGAAGTTTGGGATAGTCGTCGTCCTCGCCGTCGTCATCTGAACCCTCCTCTTCATCGTCATCTTCCTCTTCCTGAGAGCAAACAACATTCATAAAAGATCTGTCGAATTTCAAGAGGGTTTAGTCTACAAAAACAAACTAAAGCGTTTACCTCTTCCACATCCTCCCCTGGCTGGTCTTCTAGCTCCTCATCTTTGTTGGCCTCTTCATCCGTGTCGGAGCCAGTGTGCGCCTGAACAACTGCCGTGGAGAGAAGGAGCCCGGGGTCTGTCGCTGTGATCCCAGGCCCCGGGCCCGGGCCCTGGCTTTGCCCCGCCTCCTGATCTTCCTTTAAGCCCTTTGCCTCCATGTACTCTTTGGTGAACTGTTGCTGTGTTTTCAACTGCAGCCGACGTTCCACCTTCTGCAGCTCCTTCAAGATTTTCTTCTTCTTCTGCACCTAAGTAAATAACACTCAGTTATTTCATACAAGTATTGTGGTTTTGTTTTCTTGTGTGGATACTCTCAAATAGAAACCAAAAATTCAGACTGGTATAAGACGAATTGTACCTGCTCCTCTCTGCTCTTCTTTAGCTCCTCAATCTTGTCTTTGGTGAGCGGCTCCCCCTGAATAAGCTCTAATGATTGTAGCTGAGCCTTTTCAATAGCGCTAATTCTCTGGCCCAGCTCATTTAGCTTTCCCTCCGTTTCCTCCACAATGCACTCCAGAGGTTGGCACAAGTGGAAGGGTGGCAGAGGCTCTGCTTCAGACCCCCGTCCGACAGAACTGGGGACACCGGGCTGCAGGGCTGCTTGTCTCTGTTTAGACACGCCTATATTTATAGAGATTAAGGTAAAGAATTAGAAACACACAAACAACTAAACACATTTGAAGTCTGATTCCTATATCATTTGCAGTAGTTTACCTTTGCTGGAAATGGGTGGGGGTGTGGAGATGTTTGATGGGGCTCTGTCGGGCTCCTGAGGGGGTACTACCATGGCGAGAGCTTGGAATGGAACACGAGGAACCTGCAGCAACACACATGTAAGTATGTCTCTACAGCAGTAAAATGATGACTGCTGGGTAAAATGAATTATCCTGCAAAAGTACCTGAGAGGCGTCTTGTGATGGGGGTGTGAACTGGGATAGGTCAGGAGCTGGTACAGACAGGATGTTGTTGGGGTAATCCAACAAGTAGGACACCACATTAGTGTGGCCACCCTTAGCAGCTTCAATTAGCATGGTTGAACCATCCTAGAAGAAACAACCATCCAGTTTTATTTTTGTGTGGCTTTTTTTTTTAATATTGCAATTGATATTCATAATTAAACCCAAAATATTTCATAATGTGTAAGTAAAGATAGCATTACTTTGAGTCTGTGCGTAGGATCTGCCCCGTGTGCCAACAGCAACTCCACCACAGCCAGATGCCCTCCAGCACAGGCCAGGGAGACCACTGTGTGATCATTGTTGGCAGTAGCCCTGTTGACATTAGCACCTAAAAAGTAGAAACACATAGTCAAGCTCAGAAACTTCCCACAAGATAAGCAACTAAAACATCTTTTTTTTTTGCATTTTTAAGACAATTGCAAGAAGTAACTCAGAAGTTGTCATTTATTTCCCTAAAACGTTCAGGGTGAAACAAGAAATCTTTCATTTTTTATATTTTTCTTAAACTAATATATTCATGCAACATTTTCAGCACACAAATGAGAATGAACGACATATTACATTTTGATTACTAATCTCTTTAGGCATAAATTGACATTTTTAAGGGTTTTGGGGTTAAATCTATGACAAATAAAAAACTGTAAGTGCAGGGTCAACCCAGAAACAACCGCCAACTTACCTTTGCTGATAAGAAACTGCACAGTGCAGAGATGCCCCGCCCTTGCTGCCTTCATGAGGGGTGTCCGACCGCCTTCTGATTCATGCTCCTGCAAAAAAACATGGAAGATGCAGCAGTTTTATTATATAATAATAACTGTTTTTGACATTTTAACAACTAAAATACCCTCTTGCGCTTATAAACTCAAAAGAAAGTATTTATCATATTTTATTTCACATCTAAGATGGTATAATGATCCACTGATTAAAATATATGACGCTGTTTTGTCTGAATGGAGGAGTTCATACAGTCCTAAAGCTGGTTCTACTATGTTAATATAACATTATACACATTTTTACCTATTTGTCAAACACATAGCAGTATAGTTGGATTCTTGAGAGTAAATATTTAAACCAGTAAAGGATTTGAAAACACTCAACAGTAAAACTGACATTTCAGAACGGTTTAACAGTTAACCTCTTTTTAACCCAACCCATTTAACGCCTGGTGTAATTATATCAATTACTTGGTATTGTGTTGTAACAAATCTGTCACTCTCAAGAGGACCGCTGTTATACGTGGTAATTATCTGATGTCCTTCCTCATACAAATAAAAGAATATTAAATGCAAACCATCGCTCCATCCAGAGCAACAATAAACAAGTGAGAAGCTTTAAGTTTCCATTCTTTAAATTTTAGCTTTAGTCAAAAAATGGAGGGGAATTTAAAATGACATACCAAGTTGGCTCCAGCTTGCAGCAGCACATCAGCCACATCAGTGTGCCCATTCTCACATGCATAGGTCAATGCTGTGTCCCCTGTTGCTGTGGTGGCATGAACATTGGCACCTGAATGAAGGGGGGAAAAAAGGCAAGACAAATATTTTAGCTATATAAACAAATTGCATTGTTTAAGCAGACTTCTTCACTTTTTGGGGTCTTTTTCTCACCTGCAGCAAGGAGGTACTTGACCAGCTCCAGATGGCCTTCCTGTGCAGCTTCCATCAAAGGAGTGGAGCAGCCCAACTCAATATCAGCTCCCGCTTTAATGAGGAAGTCGGCTACTTCCAAAAAGCCTCCGCAACATGCCAGAGTCAAAGCAGTCTCCTGGGTCTCCTCTGTCTGGGCGTTGATGTTTGCACCTGGACAACAGAAGTGAAGTCAGCAACTCAACTTTTTTGATAACAGCTTGAACACCACAAAGATAGTAATAATTAGATGTATTTTTTGATAAAGAAGGAAAGGTTTTGTTTGTAGATGTAACAACAAAGCTTCTCACCTTGAGCTAACAGAAGGGCTACCATCTCTTCGTGACCTTCTCTTGCTGCTTCCATCAGTGGAGTGTAGCCTTCATCATTAACCTGGACATTAAAATATCCATCATTAGCTTTGAAAGTGAACTCACAAAAAAGTTAAGATCAGAAAAAAAGGTTCACTTCTGTATTACTAATAGTAATGTGGTATGTGGCGTCATCACATAGGCATTTTTTTCCATTTTTCCTCAGACACAGCAGTTTAAGCAGTCCCCAGTCATGGGACATTGACAGACAAAGGCTAGGAAAACAAAAAATGTGATTTCAACTTCTACAAAATTAAAAAAATCCTGTTCAAAGCTGCAACTTGAAATAAAAGGTTTAAACTTGCACCCTCCTAAATACCGCCCTCTCTCTCTTTTGTCAATCCTTTTAGGGGTGAGTCCCTTTTTGTCTTTCTTTTTACCTCTTCCAAATTGGCACCTCTCTCAATGAGCAAGGCTGCTAGCTCCACGTGTCCTCCACACGCAGCCAGGGTGAGGGGCGACTCAAAGGAATCAGCTGGCATGTTGACCTGTGCACCGCTGTCCAACAGCAGTCGCGCTACCTCCACGTGGCCGTCCTGGGACAGAGAGACGCATGAATAATGTAGAGATAAGCACCTGAACAAATGTACAGAATAGTCTCTGGAAAAACCTAAAATTATGCCCATTTTAAGGCTTGACCACTAAACAGTTTATTCTTCAACAATTCTTGCAGTTTTGTTTCTTTAAGCAATAGTTGGTTTATCTTGGCCTTTTTTCCACATTGATTTACTATTGAAAACAGTCACAATCCAATCCACAATATACTTAATAATGATCTTTTAGATACTATAAATGTAACATTTGGAGCATACCTACATAGTTTATTTTATGAAGTTTATGTTAGAAAAACGGATTAAAACTAATGGGCTTTACAGAAGAGCATCAATTATTTCCTCTACAATACAAAAAAATCATGAAAAATTAACGAAAAATATGAGAATTTTAATGACAAAAATTATGTTTTAAGCTTAAAATCAACTCAAGTTTATTTTTCCCTAATCAAGTTTGTTTTTTCAGATCAGAGACTCACCATGCAAGCCTCCATTAGTGCTGTGTGCATCTCATCCGTTTTATGCTCCTGATCCGCTCCAGCCTCCAAGAGAAAGCGCACCATATCCAAGTGACCTAAAGAGGAGAAATTAGAAACGTTTTAAAGCATTAGCAAAGATGGGTGGACATATCGCATATTCAATTTATACAAGTACTATTAGGATCAAATGGTGGGTTAACAAGATGCATATAGACACATTAGAGCTCCCACCTTTGTAGCAGGCAAGTGTGAGGGCACTCTCCTTGAACTCGTTGGAGTGTGTGTTGATGCCGGCGCCGTACTCCAAAAGGACCCTGGCCACTTCCACATGGCCAGCGCTGGCCGCCTCCATGAGGGGAGTGTGTCCGTTCTCATTGTGATCTTCAATGTTTGCACCCTCCTTTAGCAGCACCTTTACCACATCCACAAAGCCGCCAGCACATGCATATGTCAGAGCTGTGTTGCCTGGAAAGAAGGAAAGAACGGAGACAAATTAACCAAACAGCAAAACGACAAGTAAAAGATCTTAATTTGAAGGTTTTAGTTTACCGGTGGAAGATTGTGCATTAACATCTGCTCCATGGACTAGAAGCAGCTTGACAATGTCCACATAACCTCCACTGGCAGCAGCCATAAGGGGGGTTATGTCCCCCTTGATGCCCCGATCTTCTACATTGGCATGCATGGCCAACAAAACCTAAGAGTGAAAGGTGAAATGTCCCAGATTATCAAAACACACTGGGTTTATGTTAAAGACAAAAGATCCAACTACAAATGTAAAACGACAGGTTTTGTTGGTGCAGCGGTAAAGCTTATTCTATAGTAAAATATGTGCCATGCCTTCTTCATTCTTACCTGTGCAAGTTCATAATAGCCAGCAGAGCAGGCGAGGCACAACAGGCTTTCTCCCTCTTCTGTGTGTTCGTTGACGCTCCGGCCTTCATCCAGCAGTTTGCGCACAGCGTTGACATCTCCATCTGAACACGCCTCTGCTAAACTACGGCTGAAAATAACCAAACTGCTACAATTACTGCCACTGTGACAAGTGAACAAAAACACACCTCAAATTGAGCTTCTAAGAAACAGGAAAAATCAGAGAAAGTGTGTTGGCTTTTGGAGGAGAGGGATTCATATGTAAAGTATGGATGGGATACATACTTGTCAGCTTGACCAGCGTTGAGGGTGTTTTCTGCTCTCATACGGGTCAGGGCAGCCGCAGCCTCATCCAGGGCACAGCTCACTGATGACGTCAGCCGCCGTAGCACTTCGGGGTCTGCAAAAGCTTTGCCATCGGCAGTGGACAGTTTACCGATGCCTGCCGAACACCGAGAGGGCAGAGGTGCAGAGGGCAATGCAAACCACAGGGAAGGCATAACCACACCAGGCCAGGGGAAGAAGCAAGTCCAGTCCAGCCAATCCAATCCAAGGTTAGTATCAGCACACACATGAAGGAAGAAAAAAACACCACACAAAAACACACACAAGCTCTTGTTAATATGACTTCATAAGTCTGTCACTACCTTCAATGCATCAGTAAAATAGAGATCTCTTACACAATTATTAGGAGTAAATGATGCATTAAACACGCTATAAAAATGTAAAATCAAATTTCAAGTTTGTATTTTGCACACTTTCAAATGGCCCAAGTATTTTTGGCAGTGGTAAACAGCAAGAAAAGAAAATGACTAAACCTTGTCAAATAAAATGCTGCAGATTTTTAAGAAGAATAGCACACCAGTCTAACTAACCACAAGTCACCAAGACTCATTGTAACCAGAGGTTGATGACAGGCTTGTGTGTCAGACACAAAAACCTTTTAAGCGCATGATCGAGCAGAAAAACCTCTACTTTAATACACATTTGCAAAAGTTTTAAAATCTAAGTTTGAAGAAAAAAAAACACATCAAAACCTATTAGTATGCTATTTCCAAATATTAATTGCATGGAAATTTAATAATAGACTTCACAGGTCAAATTCGACAATTTTTACTACCGTTTAAAAATGTTGGCTTCAACATACTTGGATCAACATTGTACAGAGTATTACAGATTGGCTTAAAAATTCTAATACAGGATTTAGAAACAGGTTTTCATACTTGTTCGCTAATGTACAAAATTCTACAACTAATATCCCAAACTTCAAGAAAAAAAAACTAGGAATGCAAAGGAGGTAGAGCCTTGTCATTAGTCACCATAGATTCAAGTTATTTGTTGAACTTTCAAAACCAAAACCAAAAACAAACAAGAAAAATCCTCATACGATGCAAAATAAAAATGACCAGGGAGAAAAAAACGTGGTTAAAAGCCAGTCAGAAATAACTGTAAAGGCAGCAAACTGGAGACAAACAAAAACTTGTGTTTGAAATGGAAGAATTAAAAGGTCATAACACAAAGGAAACTCTACAAATCCCCCAAAATTGCTTACTAAAGAAAATCGGTTTTATTAAGAAGTCAATAAGGTCAGACAAGACAAGAAACTTTTCCCTACAAACAACAGTTAGGCATTTTAATAAAAAAGTAAAGAACCAACGAAAGTCATCTTAAATTCACTCAGTAAATTTAACTAAAACTGTCGTCATAAATCTGCCTAAATTTTAGACTATTTTAGACTTAATGTTGTTTCTGTATCAACTGAATTGGTCCTAAAGAGTAAATAGATATTACATCTAATATCTTTTTATAAATTTCACTTGGTATTTTTATATTATAAATAATGTAAATATATATATATATATATATATATATATACACACTGTATATATATATAATTTATATCAAACATAGCACAATGATATTTTTAACTTTTTGATTTAGCTAACAATATTGTATTCCACCAATACAGATTTTATACAGAACATACAGTGTTTTAAAGTCAAAATGGACATTAGTACCTAATGTAAACTTGCTGTCTTATTTATTAAGGTGGAGGGATAAAGACTGAGGTTCCACTGTAAAGTATAAATCTTTTTATTATATGTTCACTCATACCCAGCTGCTCTCGCTCAGCTCCACCCTAAACGGTTATGTTTACACAAACAACACAACCTTTCATCGAGATGTCCTAAGATAATATGGATAAGGACAGATATATCTAGCACATTTCACAAATAAGAACACTATTCATATAAACTTTGCTTATTTTAGGGTGTAAAACTATATATTTATTAGTGAATGTACGTGTGTAGTACTTCAAAGTGTGTCAGTCCTCAGTGGGTCAAGTATTTCTTCAGTGCAGTCATGTCAATAAGGCATAGGGGCACAACCAACAAGACAAATACTGGAATAATAATTAACTAAATGAAATTACCACCCAACTACTTCCAGAAAAAGCATGTATACTTTTTTTTATTACATTTAAAAAACGTAGAATTTAGATAATAGTCTTATCTGTTAACAAGAGTCATCCATTAAATATAAAACCTTAAAAAGGGGAATGTCACTGCAATCTCTTTTTTTTTTAGAGAGCTTTGTGTATGGTATGTGAATGTATGGGCACAGGTCAGTCAAATTATACCCTACTTTTAGCAATTCTCTGGCTATGTTTCAACACTGCAGTCAGTGTACTATGGTTTAAAAATTGTGATTTCTTGCTAAAACCCCACTTTTTTCGATTAATTAGAATGACAAATTGCAAAAATGTTTACGGAATTGAAGAAAAACATTTTCCAGCAACATTTAAAATGATAAATATGAATGTGAAACAGTGTGGAATGTCTTACAGAACTGCAAGTGGAGGTTAAAAAAAAAAAAACAAGGCTTGTAATCTAGAGGTTATGAGTCAAATATTTACTGAACTGCCTTGTTGTTCTATTGAGACGCTCCACCTACAGTTAATTTAAAAAAAAAAAAAAAAAAAAGGAAATCCCTAAAATCCATTAACAGTTTACTGTTAACTTTGGGAAAAACTAAATAGATGCGATTCTTGTGGTTATCCTACATCCACAAGGGACCAGGTAATTCAAAATAACATAACAGTTATGAAAATCTTTAGCAACTTACAACTTTTTAATCCCTACAATAAGAATGAAATGGTTTTATTTATGAATAAACATTCTATGACTATAGCTGACATTGATTTTTAGTTCATGAAAGGAGGTGAAACCTTGTTTATTAATAGACTACTTCTCAGAAGTTATATATGTTAATGTCATGCTGATAAAACGTATGCAATAAAGATAGTATTCCTACTAATTTACCGCTTCCTCACTTGTTTTTGACAAAATGATTTCCTAAATATTGTGGTCTTACTTGTTTGTTCAATTCTTCTAAAACCAAGAAATAAACCATTATGTATACACTGCAGTACATCATTTAAAGATGTGCCCCAAAGGTAAAACTTGAAAACATTCAGTAATCAGAATACACTATGAAGAACATTCATGTGTCAAAGTACAAACATACAGCTTAAATATTGGCTTCAAGGTTTTTTGTTTTTTTTAACAAAGGTATTTAAAATATAAAGAACATAAAGCTTATATCACAAAATATAAAGTTTAAGATTATTTAGTGAAAAAACGCTTTGCATCTGCAGTAAAGCAAGCGTGTGACATCAAAATGCCAAATAATCTACTCCTTCATCAACGGCCTATTGAAGTTTAAGTATATTATGTTTACATTTTGTCTTTTTGGTTTCCATGATAGCATCTATCTTAACTTGTACAGAGAATAGAAGACAGTGGTCAAGGTCATCGTAGTACCAGCAGTGGTAAGAGATGCAGTCATTAATAATCCATGTCAGACTTGTCTTACAGCTGGCATGTGTTGTAATTAAGTCTGCATGACATGGTCAGTTTACTAAATGAATGATAATTCCAACAAAACAGTGTCTTGTTTATTTTTTTGTTTTATTATTCTAGGTTTAGATTCTAATTTCTCTATAATTCAATAGAAATGTGCCTCTCTGGGGCTATTTAATAGGAAAATGTGGCTCAATTAAACAATTTTATGGTACAGTTGGATACTGCTTATACTTGATTTTTTTTCAGTTTTGCATTTTTTTTTACTTTATCCTTTATTTACTCTTACCTATTACATGTGACAATTAAATTAAGCATTTTCATCCTGTCGTATTTTTAGAGCTTATGTTCGGAAGATAAATTTGGATCATACCATTGTGCAAGAATGTATATCTAAGAAAAACAACAAATAGTTTTAGGCTTGCAAACAATTTTTTTCTTAAACAAACTAAGCATTCTTATTTCATCATAATTTAATCTCTTAAATCGCTTTAAACATATTTATTTAGTTATATTTTATTTTCCGGTTTATATTTAGCCCAAATCAAAACAAACTATTATCATTTGGCAAGAAATTGACTTGTGTGCGAGAAAGATAAACCCCTCTTGCTGATCTTCACATTTCCTGCAGCTGGTTCACATGAAACTAGCAGTAAAAACTGGTAGAACACAAAATAATCAAGAGACTGACATCGATCTTAATAGGAAGACATAAACTAAATCATGTTTTTAAAAAGACAAAGCTGAAAGAATCAAGTTCAAAACTGTACCAGCTTAGGAGCAGCAAAATCTGGTGAATACTCCATATATTACCTATACATTTATTTCACCATTAGTCAGTCTAGTTCCTTCACAGCCTATGTGTAAAAGACAATGGGATAACAGTCCTAATTTTTAAATATTGTGACCAACTATACTAAAGTTCAAATTGATTTTACCAGACAAGGGCTGTATGTGTTAACAAATTTACTGCATTTTCAGAAATGACAGCGTACTTCTACTCTGACATTTATATAAAAATCCATTTCATACTATAACTTACAAAAGTAAAAGGGTCAAATCTCAACTTTTATTGTCAAGATTCTTTTTTTAAGACTTAAAAGTTTTGTTCAACAGCAGTAATAATTGCTCTTCTCCCACAGTTTTGCCAAAATTACAATTTTGACAGATTTAATTTAATCCCAATGCCATTACTCATAAATCTTTTTTAATGAACAACTGTCCCAACAGCTCCACAGACACACAACGCGTACTTAAATGAAATTTTAAAAAAGAACCAAAAAAAAATGTAATACGTATTTTTCTACTTTGCTCAGAATGTGAAAGAAATTCCAGAATCTTATAGCTGCAGCAATTCCCAACAAGGACTTCCTATATTTAACAACAAAAAATGAAAATACTCTATATTCCATAAGACAAAGATTTATTAGTATCACTGTAAAACCTTTGAAAACTCATGAGAAACAAGATTATACAAATTTCACCTCTTCTGGTACCACTAGCCTCAGAGAAAGGAGACTACAATGAGATTAGCCGTTAGCCTTTCAACGCAAGCTGTGTGCATGCTGTGGAGGCTCAAGCGTGCTTCAACGTTAATCTGCATGGTAATGTTCACAGGCCCAAACAAGGCCAGGACACCTGGCCCTACTGGATTATTCGATGCAGACCTACTTTAACTGTGATTACAGGTGCTAATTAAACATATTTTTACAAATCCCTTTCTAAAATGAAAATCTATACAAGTTTTATGAAAAGAGATAAACATACAAGAAAAAACATGTGATTTTAACTCTTTAAAGCACATGTGATAAACAAGGTGTGTTCATGTAAGAGCAGAAAACCGTTCACACAAAAGTCATACCTGCAGCTTCCAGTAGAGCTTCGAGTCGGGCCTGTGTCTCCGGATCAACAGTCCTCAAATCCACTCCGTCTGTGGCGCTGGACAAAAGCAGTTCTGATGCCGTCTTCATGATGGGGTTGTCCAAGTCCTCCTGGTCCAAAATGAATGACTCCACCTGGGAGAGACACAAAATGATCAGACATCAATTCTTGTCCTTTGCCAGCTTAAGGGTGTTAAAGTCGATTTTGGCTGCACTAATGTATTTGACAAACCGGTATTAAAAGCAAAAATAGACTTTTTGTTACCAAACCTATTTTTACTAGCTATTATTTGACCACTTAAGAAGCAATCTGTACTAAAAAGGTTATGCAAGTGTTGTCTAAATGTACTGATCTGACGAAACAAGGACTTTTTTGATTTAGTTACATCTATGAGAAGGTAATCGCCTCACAAAAGAATAATTAAATAACTAAAACAGAGCTGGTTATCTTAGATAATAAAAATATTTGCTTAAACCACAAATTACTTTTACTAAAAAGTCCATACTTAAGTCCAGCAGGGTTGATGACTGGCTATGAGTGATAATGTTGAAAGAGTCAGAATTCAGCAGTTTGGAGGAATTCAGCAATACCAGAAGCGCAGAGCACCAACATTACGTTCAAGCTGTTGTTCTGCAAGAATCTTTGTAATCAACAATGGATATCAGTGTCATGATTAATGAACTACAGATCCAAGCGTGTTGGTATCCAGAGAGCTGGAAAGACCCAGAATGGCATCTGTTTAATCCTGAAGCTCAGACTTTAGCTACAGCTCTAAGCTGAAAGTTCTCTATTGAAGTAAAAACACAAGAAGAAATGATGAATTGTCACTTTGTGCTACCAAGGAGAGAAATAACAGGAGGGATACACTGTCAATAAATTTCAATTTGTCTTTTTGGGTGGAATTAACTAATTGGATATGTTCTTATTGCTTCTCATCTACAGGGGCCAATGCTCAGACAAAAACTGACTGTCAGCTGACATCCTTGTTTGACTGTCACAGCTCTGCTTTTTCAGATGGATAATCCTTGGGACAAATGTTAGGAAAGCATACAAAAAGACAGTTCATCAAGTCCAATTGTCAGTAGTACAACATCACCAGACAATTTCAGGTTGTTTTAGACCGCAAGCTGTACACCATCCTCTTTTTATTGAAGAAAACCACATATTGGCCACTAAATATTTATAAGTTACGTGTATTTTACTCACAACGCAGGTCACAAAGTCCACTTCTGTGCTCATTTATGTTTTATTTAATTGTAATCAAATTGTTTTGACAACGTGGACAATGTGTCTCCAACCAGACTGTTAGCATTAGACATGGCTGCACAAAATAAACTCGCGTGAAAGGTGGGGTTACAGATCCCCTTTTGCGCAGAGATCAGTTTTCTTCTAACTGCGCAAATGAAATTGATGTCAACACGCTTGCAAGTATGTTTAGCAAAGATGACGAGATGCCATCACACCTGCCCTGGTGGGCGACATGGAAAGTTGAACACCTCACGACGTAAAGTCAAGTTTACAGCAGTGTTGACAAAATGATTTACCGAGGCTGAGGACCAAAATCCCAACAAGCTTATTTATAAGAACCAAATGTGGAAAATTCCACTAGCCGTGAATACGGGGGAAACTACAGAATGATCTGGACGTATATAAAAGTTAGCCGAGGGGCCATCGGAGTTAATTTACATGATTTGATAAAGTGACGTAATTGCACCACGGAAACGAAATAGCGTATATTTAGGTGGCCGTATCCGTCCGTGGGGTTGTGAGCACCATCCATTTGCTGTGGCTGAAAGGCTTTTGGAGGACTGCAAACTTGTGATGGGGTGTAGCGAGACGACAGAACCAAACGAGGCCGTCGTCGCTTCCACCCGAACTAGGCCGTGACCACAGCCTGAGCTGCATAAATAAAACATTTCAGCCGTTTGACGTGGAAAAACTGTTCGTGTCTCACCAAACACGGCCCACATTAAAAAGCCCTTAACTATCTGAAGTTACACTGGGTTCTTTTATATTACAACAAATGTTAATTTTACGTAATTTCAGCGGCCTGGGAGGGGGTGGCTGCCAACTGCGAGCTAATGTGCTAGCTAGCAATCAGCTAGCGCCAGAAGAGGAATGTTCTCTGGTACGGTTTAGCTAACTAGCTTAGCGTTGCTACCTCTGAAACCTCGTCTTCGTCGCTGCCGGATCCTGGACCAGAGGAGAGGACGGCCGCAGCCGCTAGTTTGAAATCCAGTCTTTCTGTTGCAGGTCCACCTGGTTCTCCGTACAAACGCACTTTCTTTCCACCTACACCAATCCCAATGCCCCCTAGTCCGACTCCTCCTGGTGTCGCTCCTACCCCCATCTCTGCCACTGGGGAGCGAGGAGTCACCGAGTCAATCTCGTCCTCAAAGCCGTCCGTCAGCATTGCTGTCCCGGCTACAGCATCCTGCATACTTATGTTCACGATGCGTGCGTTACAGAGCTAGCTGTTGACTCTAGGATCCGTCCGGGCGCTTTCCTGTAAGATATTTGCTTGATTTTACTTCAGGGAATCCAGAAACTCTCCCGAAGCGAGGGTTGAGGAGGATCTCTTTCCCCCAGCCATTAACTTTCTAACAACCTAACACGATTCGCACTGTTTCTCAGAAACAACGCCTCTGTTCTGAACTCGCGAAACACCATTGGCTCAAACGGAAAAAACGTCGTCGCCTATTGGCTAGAATTTTTGTCATTCACCAGTGAGACCGCAACGTCATGTTAGGTTTACCAATATCACGAGGCTGTAGAACGAACGTCAAGCACGACATGGTAGACTAATAACTTAACTAGTTGTTAGTTTCACTAGTTTGTCTGAGCCTTAGAAGGGAATTAAGGCATATACTTGTTGTATTTTTTGTATATTGTAAAATTTAACGATTAATTCCCCACACACTGTCATGTAATCATTGTAAAAGTAAAACAGTTTCTTGTGATTCCATGTGTGCTGTGATGTTATTGCAAATGTCATATTTATTTTTCGAAAAATAACGAAAAGATAAACACACTTAAAGTAAAATAATCGTTTACTTTAAATTATTGGTAGGTTTAGTTAGGACTGTCAAAAATCTTAAAAACCTGAAAACAGATATAAAGTTATAAGTTGTAAAATGCTTAAATAAACAAAAATTAATTGCCCCATTGCGATAAAAAGTAATTGGTCCCGTTTTCTGTTTCAACTGGGCCTTGTATCTAAAATGTATTATTGTTTAAAATACAAAAAATAATGACTGATGCAATGCACTATATTACAAAATATAATAAACTTATTCTTGATACTATAAATATAAATATAACTTTGTCAATTAAAATGTACACCATTAAATGTGTGATACATATGTATATAATAAAACAAACTAAATTTACCTGTAGTCAAAGTAAGCTCCAACTAAATACAGTTATTTATTTGTTCTTTTGGGTGATTTTTTTAAAGCACCTGTTACTACTATCTATCTAATATCCTGCGTGTCTAACATATATATTAAATGCTATACTGGTGTTCTCTCTCATCTTTACTTCTAGACTAGAGAATTAAACTGCTGCTTAATTTTGGTATCTGGATTTGAGCTAAAAATGCTTAATTATAATAACCACAGAGTATGTATAATTACATTCTTGCTTAATAAGACATTAAGATAGGCACATGATTAAAACAACACAGAGCATACGGTTCTTGGCTAATTAATAAAAAGCAACACATATTTTAGGTTGATTGTTTGTTAATCTTCCTTTTTTATTTTTGTTCTGAAATGTCTTATATTATATACAGGTGGAGTTGCAGTGTAATTTGCAAAACAACAACAAGCCTATTGTGCTTAAGCGAAGAGCTTCTCCCAGCTCGGGCGGGCAACACAGGGGGTCTTGCGAAGCTACGTTTTCCTCTCTGGGCGTGAACCTGAACGTAAGCTACTCTGCCAGTTAGGTTAAGTCTGGATTGCCAGATTTGTGTAAACCCCTCACCCTGCCTATTTGTAAAGATTTAAGAAATCTATGAGTAATCTTATTATTTTATCTAATAATCATGGAAGTATATGTATTTTATCCAAATACCAATGTGTTATAATTTGTTTATTCTCTTAACAGTGTAAGAAAAAGAACACAATCCATCATTTTGAAGTTTCCAAAAGGGGGGTGTGTATGTGAAACCTGGCAACACAGCGCTGGGTTTCACCCGCAGCACACAGGTCCTACAAACTACGGCGTGTTGTATCTTCTCGTGACTAGGTAAATACCTTTGTACATCTAATACTTATTTTTATATTTTATTTATATCGGCATACCGAAATGTTTTAAATTAACCGAATAATGAAAGCGATGTACTGTATCCACGAGTTTACTATAATGCCGTAATATTAATTAAAATGCTAGTTAAAGCTAGCCGCCAAGAAGCTAAGAACATGGCGTAGGCCGACAGGGCCGCTTTTGTTCTTGTAACCGGGCGCGGTAGTTGGCGTTATTTATTAGACAAGCGCGTGGGCACATAAATTAAGCTTCTTCTGTTCTTTAAGCACAAGCGTGATTTTGTGATAATTTCATTCCAAAATCTCATCCTCCTTGATGTTTAATTTCAAAAAGGCTGGTTTGTCTAGAGAATTGTGGGTATGGCTCGTCCCGCGAGCGCGCTTTTCTCATTGTAATGCTCATTGTTTCCAAATAATTTTATGTTAAACAGTTGTGGCGTTTCCTCGTCCTCGCTAAAGTTACTTTCGTTTTAGGGTAGAACCATAATGAGATTTACGATTTGACGAATGCCGGCTCGTGCTGCTAAATTAGCTCAAGATGGCGCTGGTCTGCCACCTTAAATTAGGTTCAAAAAAAGGATTTAAATCACCCTTTTTTGTTGTTTCAAGGAAACGCCTAAAATGTCATTTCCAGAAAGTAGATTCGTGGTAAATATTAGTATCAAGCTTGAGAAGGAAAATTCAGATGCAGCCAAAGTAAATGTTTTTTTTTTCTGCATATACTTTTATTTATAATATTGCTCAAGGTGTAGGATACATTTGGTTTTAAATACAAGCACACGTTTTCGTTCCTGAACTTTGTAGGAAAAACTATTTGAGAAAATACTATATTTTCCTTAATACATTAAAAAGGGGACGATTTTAAATCAAGTGTGTTGCAAAAGAGTAGCCACAAAATGAATGAATTTTCTGTCTACACGTATCTCCTAGTGTTTGTGAGCAGTTATGGCCGATGAAGGATATGTTGTGCGCATAAGGGGTCTTCCTTGGTCCTGTTCAGTGGATGAAGTACAGAGGTTTTTCTCAGGTAGGTACACCACAAGTCTATAAGTGACACTTTTCCAAGTCAGTTTCTTGTCAGGCGTGCAGAATGAAACGAAGCTATTACAATTAGGTACATGAGTAATTTATATTTTTTCAAAATATGAAAAAATATAGGTTTCTTTTTAAAACATCTATTATGAATAATTGTTTTAAGGAGAAATTTATTTGGAGCATTGAAATGCTTTATGACTTGTATCTAATAATGTAAACATAATAAATAGCTGGTTAAGTGACTTTCTATTTTATTGTGAAAGTCTTTGATTCTATTGTTTGGTTAGTTGGTGCAGTTTTTCTTAATTTTCTCTACACGCTTTGGTCTTGAAGTTGAGTCATAGCAACTGGAATTAAATACATTTATTTCCTCTTCCTTGAAACATCAGATTGATAATGCCACTTGGGTGAGAAGTAAAACATTTCAAGGAATTTTTTTTTTTTTTTTTTTAAAGTCCAGTTGCTATGACTCATGTTTAAGACACTGCCACCTGAATGAATGATAACCCAAACTATTACACAAATGATTAGAAACTGGCTTTACATATATATCTTAATGTGGATTTATCACCATTTATATCATTTGTATGAAACTCTTGTCATTGCTTTATATTACAGGGAATTGTTTTCTTTTTTTAAGTTAAAAAGTCTAAACACAGTGGTGTGTCTGTTTACAGGTTGTAAAATTCTCAACAATGGAAGTGGGATCCACTTCACCTACACACGAGAAGGACGTCCCAGCGGGGAGGCATTTGTGGAGCTGGAGACTGAAGAAGACCTTAAGGTGGCTGTGAAGAAAGACAGAGAAACCATGGGTCACAGATACGTTGAGGGTCCGTTGAACAGCTAAGAAAAGTCAAAACCCTATTGATAAGTATTTAAGTTGTTTTAATTGCTTCATTTTTCTTCAATTTAGTGTTTAAATCCAACAACGTGGAGATGGATTGGGTCATGAAGCACACTGGCCCAAATTGCCCTGAGACAGCTGGAGACGGACTGGTGCGGCTCCGAGGCCTTCCTTTCGGCTGCAGCAAGGAGGAGATAGTCCAGTTTTTCTCAGGTAAGAACTGTCCTGTAAATTATCTTTTTTTAAAGTTCCCTTAAAACATGTAATTTGCAGATTTTCTTCCATTTTCCTCTCCCGTTCCTGCTCTTACCGAAACTCGTTTTTGTATTCAATGTACATTGGGGACTGTTTGACTAGTTGTTCCACAGTGTTATGTGACCATGTACAATCACAAAATAAAATGGACTTTGGCTTGAAAAGTATGCCAGAAAAGGACAGCTGTTGGTGTCTTGAATCCTACATGATCAAGGGGAACATTTAGACACCCTATGCCAGTGGTGTCAGACTCCAGGTCTCAAGGGCCGGCGTCCTACAGGTTTTTGACAAACACAGACCTACGTTCTGCTGATTGCCTGGATCAGGTGTGTTTTGCCATTTGAAAGGTACAATGGTAGGTTAGATGGAAAACATGTAGGACACTGGCCCTCAAGGAATGGAGTTTTGACATCTGTGCCATCCTCGCACATCGTCTTCATCTTGAGCTCAAAATCATCCCGATATGAAACTTTGTCTTAAGATGTAGTGTTACATTTAAACTAGCAGCTGAAACACTAATGAATAGAGATGCACTGATTGCAATGTGAAAGGCTGGGTTTGATACACCGATCTCATTGAAAAGATTCTATGTAATTTCACAAAGCCCCAGTTTCTTTTCTTTTTTCAGCTTTATTATCCCTTTTCTCAGATGTTTCATTTCATGCCGTAGAGGTACCAAACTAATCCTACGGAGTTTGATATAAAGTTTCATGAATGTTGGGTAACTAAAGGTGGAATCCTGTAGTATTAACTTTTTTAGCAAAGATATGGAGGTGTAAAAATGTTCAATTAAGCTAATTTCAGGGTTAATGTGCTGGTACAAAGTAGAATTGTACAAAGTCACAGTATCTAAAAAATAGTTTGTAGTTAGACTTTGGTGTTTCAATAAAAGTAACTGCTTTGCTGTAAAGTTTGTGTAATAAACATGTTATTTGTATAACTCATAAAGGATTTACTTTTGTCATTAAAATGTAACTAATACACTTTAATTGTAATCAAATCAGGAAGAAAGTAATGAAAGCAAGTCATATATTACAGATTAGTTATAGTCATAAGGAAATTGGTATTTATTTGTATTGATGGAGTAGCAAGTCATTTCTGACTGTTGTTGGTACCTCTCTGTTAATGAAAGGAAAAACACACAATTACCACTGAAATAATGTGAAACAAATTAATTGAAATGAACTACAACTTACAACATTGCTTTCAAATTGATGCTCATTGGAAATGTTAAAGAGAAAAAAACAAATTAAAAGATTCTTAGAGAAAAAATCTGGAACCTTCAACTTAATAATTTTTATCACAGTCAGCAGGTATTTTAATTGACTGTGCATAAACTGCTCTAGTTGTTTCAACAACTCCACAGCCAGATTTATTGCAGATTTTCAAACAGGATTTAAGTCAGGCGACTTCTTCAGAAAACTGTTTTGCCTGTGTGTGTGTGTGTATTTTCTATCATTTTCCTTAAACTCGATATCACTTCAGAATGCCTTGAGTCACAATTTTTTTTTCTTTCACAGAGGGGAACCAACAATTTTATGTGCTTAAATCTTAATTCTGTCTTTTATTAAATTATTGATTACACATTTATTTGATCTCAGGCTGAAACATCTAGTAGTTGTTTGCTTAAGTTTTCAAAGGTGACAGTAAAATATAAACATTATGTTGAGGCTCAACTGCAATTCTTTTCTGCCTGTTATTCAACAGCGTAATGGGCTTTGGAGAGGACTTGTTTACCATGTTTTGGGTAATAATCTGCACTTGGGATCTGGAAAAATGGGGCAGCACTTTAAGTAGACTGTTTTGTTTTTAAATCACATTTTTATTGTTCAGAATTAACTGTTCTTGTGGAAGTTAACTGCTCAGCTGAGCAGATGAGTGTGTTTTGTGTTCTAGCTTCTGGCCTGCTCCGGTATTCTTATTAACCCTGTACAGGTATTACAACTACTTTTACATCAGAGTGGGTCAGTGCTGCTCTTGAGGGTGCCGGGCTGAGCTACTTTCTCTACAGTGATTTAAAAAAAATAAAGATTTCCGAAATCCATCACTGGTCAAGATGAAAAGAAAATCACAATTTCAGCACCTGCTGAGCAATCAGTGCATCCCTACTAACGACAGAATGGGTCCCAGATAGAACTTCCTCCCAGTTACCCCAGAACTATTTCTTCTTCTTACTTTCTCACCCCCAGTTTCTCTCAATAATGTTTATATTAATTGATGTTCACAGTTTGTGTCAGACCTCGGATTTGTATCAAATAGCCAAAAGGTAATGTTCCCCATGTCACCCACCGAAACCTTTCTCTCTCTCCATCAACACACCGCTACTAGCCTGGTGCCCCACACAATGCCCCCTTTCATACTCTCCTTCTATCCTGTCATTTCTGCTTTAACCCCACAACACAATAAGTGTAACTCCTTGAAAGAGCCAGGTAAAAAAAACTGAACTGGTATATGTGTGATGTGTAAGAATTTCCATAAGTTTTCTATCTCTTTAGAGAACGTTCTGTGATTGGGCATGTGATTTAATATGTCCCCTGCTGGGGTTATCTGTCCTTGGGTTGAAGGGTTGGAAATCGTGCCAAATGGGATAACATTGCCGGTGGACATCCAGGGGAGGAGTACGGGGGAGGCCTTCGTGCAGTTTGCTTCACAGGATATAGCTGAAAAGGCTCTAAAGAAACACAAGGAAAGAATAGGGCACAGGTGGGGATGGTTGGTTGGTTGGCTGGATAAGTTGCTTTTCTTATGGTGTGCACCTTCAACAACTACCACTACATTTTTTTTTTTCAATAACTGCCCACACACATTTACACATAAACACTGTATTAAAAGAAACGCTGCCAGACATTCACACTTTCCAGTGGGGAGGTTAGTGCTTGGTCACCATTCAAAAACGATAACTAAATTGGCTGATATAATTTAAAAAAAAAAGCAAATGGTGTCTCAGCACTAAATGTGAGTCCAGGTTGATACATGGTAAGGAATCTCCCTTGTGGTAAAAATCCGAGGGCCATTGTACACATGGATCTGGAGCCCACTGCCTCAGGTAATGCTTAGAGTGGGTTACAGAGTGGGTAGCGCTCTCTTTAGCCTTCTTAAACCAGGACACTGGCTGCTGTGTCACGGTCAAAGGAAGCTGTAACAGTAATATGCATCCCATTTCTAATTTGCCTCAGGTAACCATAAGAAAAGCTAAGTTACCAAGGCTTAATGTACAGAGTTCTTGTCATTTCTTAAACACGAAGCATCAAGTAATGCTAGATATTACCTTTAATTGGACTACAACATGACAGCAACTGCATAGACCAGATTTAAGAAGATTCTAACCATCCCAAATGCCCTAATTGTGATACTTTTATGCACTTAGGTACATTGAAATCTTCAAGAGTTGTCGTGCCGAGGTGCGGACTCACTACGAACCCCAGAGAAAGCCCATGGGCATGCAGAGACCCGGGCCCTACGACCGGCCCTCTGGTGGTCGCGGCTACAACATGATGGGCCGAGGGGGATCCTATGACCGAATGCGCCGCGGCGGTTATGGAGGAGGAGGTGGGCGGACTCATGTTGGGTTCTGTGCTTTAAAGCTGCGCAACTGTTTGAAATCCCTCGGCCGATGGCCTTTCATGCAAACACTGCATTATAGAACTAATGGGATTAGGGTGTAAGGTACTTGGAAGACTGTGTTAATCTCACCGTATATGCAGGTGTGTCAGACGGACGCTATGGCGACGGCGGCTCGTCTTTCCAGAGCACAACGGGTCACTGTGTCCACATGAGAGGCCTGCCGTACAGAGCCACAGAGACAGACATCTACAATGTGAGATAAAACACATCCATTAACAAACCACTGAAGGTACACGTTTGATTCTATTAATAAAAGTGTAACCTTTGACTTGTGTACTTTAGTTCTTCTCTCCGTTGAACCCTGTGCGCGTCCATATTGAGATTGGCCCAGACGGCCGAGTAACCGGGGAAGCAGATGTTGAGTTTGCAACACACGAAGATGCTGTAGCAGCCATGTCCAAAGACAAAGCAAACATGCGTGAGTTTCTTAACGTAGGTTTTAAATGCATCGTGTCACTTAACAAACACCCTTTTAGTTAAAGGACGGGTTTTGGGTTTTCTCTCCAGAGCACCGTTATGTGGAGTTGTTCCTCAACTCAACAGCAGGTGGCAGTAATGGAGCTTATGGCAGCCAGATGATGGGTGGCATGGGTAAGTGACAGAAACCATTTTGAACTTTTAATTTTATGAAAATTCTTAAAACATAACAAATATTTATGGGAAAGCATTTCTTTAAAGGGAAAAAATTATAATAATTTGTTCTTGAACCTGACATGATTTATTTTTGTCCACAGGAAACCAGTCTTCTTACAGCGGGGGGCAGCTAAGCTCGGGGTACTCTGGTGGGTACAGCAGCCAAGGAAACATGGGCGGCTACAATGACTACAGTGAGTGCCATCTCTGTTTTTTGGTGAAGGCTTAACCCTAAAACATTTCAAGGGAGATGTAATAATGCTAAAACCTTGAATTATATATTTTGTCTGTAAGCCTCTCAAAAGGTAATTCCTAAAAATAACAGTTCAAGCAAATCTAAATCTGATATGCAACTTAAATTATTACATTTGTCAAACACATTGACTCTATAGGAGAACTGGACTGAGCAAGTATGATGCCACCCAAAGAAAATGCAGTGCTTCCGGCTCCAAGAAAAGGAAGTCAATTCAGTCTTTTTTTTTGCGATACGGTTTGAAATCTGTCAAAGGTTTTGAATGTGGGACGTGGGGGCCAGCAGGACTACCTACTTTAATTTAGGCTCCTGATTGGCCAGTTAATAACTTGAATAACTTACACTGTAGAAATAAATGTGGGGGGGGGGGGGGGGGGGGGGGTAGCAAGAATTGTTATTCTGGTAAATAAGCTGTTTATTTGTCATTAAAGTCTATGGGATTTTGGCTTCTTTGAGACGGCAGGTACTTCCTGTTTGGGGGAGAGAGGGGTCACTCTGCCCAGTTCTCATATATAGTCGATGATTGAAGTTTTCCTTCTCATTTGAACTCTTTGGTCCAATAGTGTGTATTTTCTCTTTCTTGTTAGGTAACCAGGGCGGGATGGGAAGCAGCTACTATGGTGGTGGTGGAGGCGGAGGAAGCAGAGGCTCAATGAATGGACTTGGTGGGGGATGGGGAATGTAGATATGTTTTGGTTTTTTCCACTTGTTAGATTTCTTTTTTTTTTTTTTCTTTAAGTCAGCATTTTTGCTAAAAGGACTGAAACTTTGAGCTTCGCCTTGTAAACTCTGTAGTCAGTTGAGGTTTTGAAAATGTTGAGGGCGTAATTTTTTGATTTTATAAGAAAATGACCTTCAAAGAGAAGCTGAACCGTCTTGTTTCCACGAGAAATGTCTGAAGTGTTAACCTGACCCGTTCCTCAGATTTACATAAACCTCGCTTTCATTTCTACGACCCAAAGTTGTTTTGCGTTGCTGATCCCCAAACGCCAGTCTAGGAATCATAGTGTACACTTGTTAAGTTGGTGGGTTAAAACACACCTTGCAAAGTCTGAATGCATGAGCAGGGAAACTGCAAATGTCTGCTGTCCTTTTGATATTTTACTTTGTGTCTGCCTCTACAGCTTTTTATTTCCAGTTAAAATGTTACCCCAAATTGAATTTTGGTGTGGTCTGAGCGTGCTTTCTTTTTCTACAGTTATTTTTTTTTTTGAAGGAAGTCTGTATCACGGGCAACCCAATTTCCAATTTGCTACGATGGAGGTTTTTACTGCTTCAAATTCTATTTGTATTTTCTGTGCACAAAGTGAATAAAAGTACTCTGGAATATGTCATTGAAAAAATGTTGCAAGTTTATTTAATAAATTCGTAAGAATGTTAAATCAAAATTCTCCAATTATAGAAACAGATTTATGGATCTACAAAAACGAAACAAGTTTCTGTCGACATTCCACGGTCGTTTACACAAACTTACATCCTTAGCAGAACTGTTAAAATAAAACAGCAGCACATCAACATTAAGTCTCGAGTTACTAAGAAATTCTCACAGAAGTACCATGAAGGGATTTTAAATTGAATCGTAAAAAAGTTTAGAAAGTTGTAAGCAAAAAAGTGTCACTGACTTGAAAATCCATTGGCTCCCTAATTAAGTGTCACTAAAGCCGTTAAAACTCACTGGAAACCCAACCAGAGAAGTTTTAAAAGCCAGATATGAACCAGAAGCTGAATCCAAACTGCAATTAATTAAAATGGCAGAATTGGTAACATACTTGCAAAGATTTGGTTTTGTGAGTCACAAGTTTCCTTGTTTAACAAGTTCTTGTAAAAACCATCCGATCCTGAATATGAGCCTCGAAGACAAAGAACTGAAGCTGATTTTGTTTAATAAAATGTGGTGAGTTTCTGTCAAAATTAATTAAAAAAAATCAGTTTTAAAATGTCAATTGGTTCTGTGTGTCATTCCTGCAGAGCAGCAGTCTACCAACACAAAAGTAAAACAACACAATTGTATATTTGACTGTATATTGAAGGTGTCGAAACAATTTTAAGGTGGAGCTCGTTGGTTAAAAACACTGGACAAAGCATGAAGTGAATATCAGAAAATGAAACAACAAATCAACAGTTTAACATAATGGTTCTAATTCTTTGCGATTGGTGTCTTCAGTGTTCCAGCTAAGTCTGTGGTGTCAGGAAGCCGTCGAGGAGCTTCTCTGCAGCAGGAGGGAGTGGCACATGTCGCACACTCGCACAGGCCGAGGATAGGAGGGCAAGGCCAGCTCGTTGCTGGAACAACTGTTGCAGTAGATGTCTCCACAGTTTCTGCAGTGATGCTGCAAAAACAATCATCGTTATTGATTCATATCAAAATATATATAATTGAAGAACATTAAAAGTGCCGGACCTTTCTTCGTGAGATGGAGAACTCCTTCAGACACTGTTTACAGCTGGTGGCTTCATCGTCTTTCAGCCACGCGTGGCCCTGGAGGAGCACAGATGTGAAGGATTCAACTTACTTTTTTTTAATTTTCCAAAAAATTAAAAGAGTCGTAACACAAGTTTGACTCCATCGGTTTACCTTCAGGGCTTTGTTGACTTCTTTAAAGTCCTCCATTTTAAGTTTGGACCTTAAGCATTAAAAAAGGTAAAACAAGAGAAGATTTGTGCTAATAAAAAGGAAATATTTGATCCTAAAAGTAAAAGCGGCTGATACTGACTGACTCAGATGCAGGCCCATCTCCTGCAGGGCCTGTTCCTGCTGCTCACACCTCTCCTGCAGCTGCTGCTTCTCATGCTTCAACTCCTGAAGCTCCTGCAACAAACAACATATCAGTCCCTTGTTTTTCTGTAAACAGAAGGTAAAAGCATCAATGTACATTAAAAAAGTACTTAAATATTTAGAGTTTGCCTTTTGCTGTAAATTGATTTAAGTTGAAAGTTTTGACTTTTTTTTTTTTTTAGATATGTCCTCTAAATACATTTTTAACACATGATACAAATAACTCAGATTGTAAAGAATTTTACCAAAATTTGCAAATAAAGTAAAAAAAACTGCTTACTCGATTAGATTTAGGAATTTATTGCTTGTAGTTTTTTATTTTATTTTTTATTAACTATCTAAACTTGAATCAGAGCCCATAAAATGAGTGTCAACAAGAAACTACCCAAATCTTTTTTGCAAAGACTTGTTTTCCACACAGTTTAGGAGAAATCAACTGATTTGATACGATGCCGTGTTTTTGTTGTATCTTTTCCTGAGCTGACTGACCACATGCAGGCCCTGGAGCTGCTGCAGCTGCGTGCGGAGCTCCGAGCTGTTGTCCTGCTCTCGCTGCAGGGCTTTCTGCAAGCTTTGTCTCTGCTCCTTCTCAACGCGCAGCTCATTTTCCAAACCCAGCCTGCGTCGAAAAGAAACACTGTCACTCCACATTTCATTTTATTTAAACACACAAGTGTGTTTCACCTTAGTGTGTCCAGGTCTGTCAGCTGTTTCTGCAAAGCATCCACTTTTCCTTCCAGTTCCACTTTCATGTCTTTATCCGACTGGTCACTCTGCTTGCGTTCACGCTCAGAGTTCTGCAGTCTAAAAGATTAAAAGGAGCGTTGATTTCAATAGAAAGATTATAAATTCAGAATACTCGTGTACGTTTGGATACCTCTGCTCCAACTCCTCCATGGCTTTCTCCATGTCTTTCATCCTCTGCTCCAGCTGCAAGGCCTCCGCCTCCTTCTTCTCCGCTTGTCTCTCCGATTCCTTAAGAGGTGAACAAAAGTTGTAACATCCTGCACTTCCGCGTTCAGAGACGGTTCAGTCATCTGTGTCTACCTGAGCTTTGTGGAACATCTGCAGGTTGAGCGTTTTGACTTGTTCCAGCTGGAGCCGTAGGGCGGCCAGCGTGTCCTGTTTCTCGTGGGAGTCCTTCTCCAGCAGCTTCATGGCAACCTCCATCTCCTGCTTCAAGCCCACCTGGAGCTCCAGTTCACGCTGCAGCTCCTGAAAGGAAATGGAGTCTTGTGTTTGAATAAGAAACGCAGAAAACAATCTCACAACAAAATCTGTATTTGTGTTTTTCCAATAGAAACGTCCAAAATTTCTAAATAGGTACTGATAAAGAAACACAAGATCGTGAAAATCTCACTTTGAAATAACTACATTCAAACTGGAAAACACCTAGTTTTGCATAAGCATAATATATATTTAGTAGTTTAAAACAATGATAATAATAAAAATTGGTTAAGAATTTAAAATTAGGACATAAAAATGTTGGAAAAAATAAACTCCAGGTGAAACATAACACCTCAAAAATGTCATAGAAATAAAGTTTCAGCATTTAAGCTAACCTGTCGAATCCGCTTCTCCTCTTTGTACTGCTGCCACACCACGTTGTACATCTCATCCAGGCCTTGTCGAGTCTGTTTGTAGGTCTCCAGCTCCACCTGACTGTCCTGAAGCGCTGCCTGGAAACACATGTTGCTTAAGAAAATGCCTTCTACCTTGTTTGTTTCACAACAGTCCAGTTGGCTGTGTCAGACCTCTTCCTTCTTCTGGCTGCACTGCAGAATTGACTCATTTTCCTTCTTAAGATGTTCCTGTTCATCCTGCAGAGAGTTGATTCTGTCTGTTGCTGCTGTGAGCTAAAGACAAGAGCACAGAAGAGAAAAAAAAATTAGATACATTTAGATACATTTGCAGATTTTTGATAAAAAATACAATCTCTTCGTTTGACTTGTTGATTGAAAAGAAACAAAAAGGCACATACAAAGTGCACCTGACCTCCTCTACAAGCTTGCTGTTGGTCTTCTCTATAGAATCCAACTTAGCCTGAAGGTCGGTGACGGTTCCACTTAGGTGGCGATTCAACTCCTCAATATAGTGCTTCTGATCTAATATCGCCGTCATCTTAGCATCGCTAGAAGAAGAGAATTAAACAGCTCAGGAGTGAAAACTAAATTTAAAAAGTATTTAAAAGCATCCCACTTACTCTTTTGGTGTTTCAGAGCTTGCAGGATCTTTTAGGTAAAGAGAAAAGTCGATGACTCCCACCTTGATGTAAGAGATACAAATCAACACAATGCTTGGAAATAATAATAATAATATAAAGACATTTCGGGCACTGACCTGAGAATCAAGGTCCTCCCCTTTGATGCAGAGGTTTGCATCAATGACGTTGAGGCCCACAAGCAAACCACCTAATACGGCGCCTTCTTCTTCCAACATCATCGCTCCAGAGTCATAAAACTCACTGTGAAGTTTACACAAAAAATATTAACAAAATGTTAACACAGAGGTAATAGTCTGAGACTGTGCTTACTCCACCTCAGGAGGTCCTTGTGGTCCAGCAGAGCTTTAATGTAGTCCGCTATTTTTTTCTGCATGAGCGCCAAATGCAACCAGGCCCGCCCTCGACCTAAACCCGTTCTGGAAAACATCAAGGAATTAACACATTAGTGCAACTTCCTTGGGAGCTCAATTAAATTAAAATAGTTTTAAACATGTTCTTGCTGCACTTTTCTTACGATGGAGCACATATGTTAAGAAAATAAATCTTGCATTTTGGCAAAAAACGACATATTCATAATTAAAAGACCCCTGGGAATGCTTCGTAAATTGGTCAAAAGATGATTGGAGTGGGACTTTATGATGTAAAAAGGCGTGTAACAACAAACCGAATGCCAGGTAGATCTCTGGCACTGGTTGAAATGTTGGCAGACTCTGGACACAGCTTCTCAACCAACTCCAGAGGTCCCCAAATGGACTTGTTCTGACCAATGAAGGATTTCTTGGCTGTAATCAAAAATAAAAATTATTAAGTGATTGTCTTTAGTTCAGATCTTTCCAAATTATTAAAAATATGTTAGTGTAATACTCTTACTTTTCAGACCATGTTTAAGGCATTGCTCGAGGACAACAAAGAATTGCTGCAGAGGAGGGTACTCCGAGTCCAGAGTCCTGCCCAGGCTCATTGAGGACTGGATCAGAACTTTAATGCTCAGCTTCATCATGCTGAGCAGGTTGGATCTTTCTATCCCCATGGGGTCTTTAGCTGGCAGAACTGCGGAGAGAATACATGGAACAGAATTTTAAATGAAAAAAGTAAATTAAAAACAAGAAACAAAGCACAAACAACAGGACTAAGCCTCAGAAAATAGAAAAACAAGCGTTAAATCCGTCTTTACCCTTGGAGGTTTGCGTCCAAGAGGAAGTAACTAATTCAAAGTGAACTTTAACAAAGTGTTTTAAAAGCCACATATACTAGCTGGAGCCTACCGGGTAGTATCTTGGAGGAGCTGTTGGTGTCATTTTCAGACTCTTTCTCGTTGAAGGAGCTCGCAGACGACCCGTGGGAGAGCTTTCTGGGAGCAGCGTAGCTCATTCCATGGCTAATCGTTTCACTGGCCTTCCGAGCCAAAGAGAAGATAGGAGCCGACCAGCTGTTCTCTGCCGCGACAGGGGACGCCTTCCCGGCTGCGTCCTGCTCTACGCGGTCGCTGAGCTCCTCGAACTCTTCGGAATCTAAAACTGTAGGTTCTTCTTCTTGTTTTTCTACACCATCATCACAAGCTGTGTTTACGTTCTCTGCCAGGTCGGCCATGTTTGTCCCACCTCCTCCCTTCTCTGAAAGAAATCATGTGACCCGCTTAGCAATAAAGCGACAAAAAACTTTATTGTTCCAATGTTCTCCAACAAAAAATAAATAAAAAATAATCAAATGATACATTATCTGGCGTTTTAGCCTCATGATAATCAAGTGTATTACATATCATTAGTTTAAGATAAAATTTAAAGCGTTAACTAATAAGACAGTGAGCTTCCAATCGTAACTAAAGAAGCATGTTTTAACCGACATTTAAACTTTGTTTGACGTGGTATAGCCAATAAAAAAGGTTGGTTAAAAAATACATTGGTCATTATCAATAAAGATAAATACAAACAGTATTTTTTTTTCTTTGTGCAAATAGACCACAACTCACAGCCAAAATACAGTCTTATAGTAGTTAAAAACAACAAAAAGGATAATCATCATCAGGATAACAATGGAAATGCATTTATTATAGAAACCTTTTGAAGATTTTCTAGGTTTTTATCTATAATTCCAGACTGTCAAAAACTCATAATTTAGCCTGTTTTTCCACCATCAAATGGATGTCTTAAATGTGTTTTTGTTTTAAACCTTTTAGAACCCATGTGGAAATCATCCTGACAGTATTCTGTGGTGTATTATGGTCCTTGGAGGTTAAGTAGGTCAGGGTTCCTGTTGGTTAAATAACAATTTTTTAAATTGTTTTTATTGTCATTTCATTTGCTTTTTCTCCCCTTATGCATATATGTAATCAGACATAAATTAAAAACAAATACAAATAAAACAGTGTGCCACAGTTTTTCACAGAAGTCTGGCAGATAATTTCATTACGTCAATTTTTATAGTACCATAATTGCTGTTTGCTTTTGCCTTCTAATTGCTTTATATTCTAACATATATGGCCAAAACCATATTTGGGTATTTTAGATTTAGAAAATGGAACAACATGTTACAATGTTATAAAACTAATGTCAATTTAAGGAGTTATGAAGAAAGTTTCTGCCCCAGTAATTGTTTTAGAAGGTATTTTATGGCAATTCTTCATCCTTCATTGTGACTAAATTGCGTAACTTCTTTAAGAAGTAATCCCAAACTATCAATGCCTACTCTGTTTTCTCAAAAATAAAAGGATAATTATCTTCTTTAAGAAGAGCACATGCTATAATACACTGTAGGGTTTTGAAATCCTGTGACATGCCTAAAAATACACCCTTTAGTTTGTGAAAATTCATTCTAAGCTGCCAGACCAAAAAACCTCTGCTTTATTAAAGGCAGATGCTGTGTAATACACTCTTTCACCAAAAGATGGCGCAAACAGATTTTGGTATTGATTTCCACTAACGACTACACTTTATTTATGATCAAAATAGCAACATTTTAATTATTTATTCATATTTACAGGACTAAACCTTTTAAGGATTGCTTTACAGTCCCTTATTTGTGAATTTGTACTCTTATTGGAGTTTATTTGTCAGTCTGAGATACAGTTCTAAAGGTTTTCCACAGACATAAGCAAAAGTAACCTTTTGTGTTTGCAAATATCAGATGATAATTGTTACCAGGTTGTAAAATTGTACTAATGACTAAATAATAACAATGTAGTCAGTTACTAAGATGTCTGTTTCACAGATGGGTTTCAAAGAGTAAATCCATGCCACTCCTGTCAATTAAGAACAGGAAACTAAGATTATTCACCACGCATTCAGACGGTTAGATCAAAATTTAGTGTAAACAATAAAGTTATCCCTCCTCATGATGGCATAATGGACCGCCCTGCTCCTGGATACGCCTACCCGTGCGCACATTAAAACGCACGGCGTCTGGGTCCGGAGTGACCACACAGGCTGTCGCTGCTGTGCTGCTCCAACCTCCTCCTCCTCATCCGCGCTCAGGGCTCGGGAGTAGACGCAAAACAAACAAAAAAATAGCATTTTTTCTTTCTAAAGTTGAACAGCTGAAGGATTATTCAAAGCCAACGCACCTGGACGGAATATTTTTGGGTGTTTTTTATTTGTTTTTCCAGAAACTTTACGCAAAATGAGGACTTTACGCACGGTGCTCCTGCTGGTTTACGCGCTGGGTAAGTGTCAAGTAAAAAGTTGTGTTTGTTGCGCATGGTTTCAATCCCTTCTTTTTAATGTTTGCGTTATAATTCACCCATAAAAACTTTAAAGTTTCAATGAAGTTATCCCAAAGTGCGCGAGACCCATCGGGGTCATCTCTCTATTTTAAACCACGCTTTATGTAACTAGATACATTTATTTTTAACTCATATTCTTGCCATGACATTAGGAGAGTCTGACATGTGTTTTGCGCCTGTGTGTAGGGCAGTTTTTACTAACCAAAGTCTGACTCACAGGATCTGAGCCTCATTTTGAATTATTAACTCAATATCCACTTTATCCAAGCATGCGCATGCGCATTACAAAATAGTGCAATCCCTAGAAACACCAGCATGCCACCTGCTGTATCCTGTGGAGAACATGTTTCAACTTGTCCATAGGGATCCACCCACCTCTTGTTCTGAGCTTGGTGCAATCCAGAGAAATTGTTTTTTTTTTCTAATCTGATCATCCCATTCTGGTGTTTTAACTGTAAATCTCTCTTTTCCAGCGGTTTGCAGGGTGGCCAGCGGTGCAGCTGTTGACCGGCATGAGAATGACAGGCAGCAGCACACATCTGTCATAAACCTTCTGGGCACAACCAGGGGCATGAGGGAGGAGGTAAAAAACTGGGGAGTGAGCGCCACAACAGCAGGAAACCAGGAAGAGGAGGAATACGATGATGATGAAGCATACTATGATTATCTGGAAGAGGATGAAGCTTCTGGAGACTATGAAGTGGGCTTGCCAAGAGGTAAGACTTTATTTGTCATTTCGATACTTTCATGTTAAGGAAAAACTTTTCATGATTATCTTTGTGTCAATCTTTAGTTGCAATGTCAAGCAAACCCAAGGATCCGTCTTCCATCCTGGAGGCTGACAAAACAGAACGCAAGACAAGGAAAGGAAAGGGAAAGAAGAAGGGCAAAGGTTTGGGAAGGAAGAGGAACCCCTGCCTGAAGAAGTACAAGAATTTCTGCATTCACGGCACCTGCCAGTACCTGAGGGACCTCCGCGCCCCTTCCTGTGTGTAAGTATTGATGCTGCGAATTCCCGGACACCATCGACACCAAAACATTGATTCTTTTTCTCACTGATCTCTCTATTTACTTAACAGATGTCTCCCAAATTACTCTGGGGAAAGATGTGAGTTCATCACACTGCCTGTTCATTCGCCCCCGGGATACAACAGGACTACAGCGCTAGCTGTGGTGGCGGTGGTTCTGTCCTCCCTCTGCCTCGTAATCATCGGTCTTTTATTAATGCTCAGGTAAGCAGAAGCAAATCTGTCTCATTTCAAACAAAAAAATGTTTTTTTTTTAAAGTCTGACATTTTCTTTTCCTCTTTTCAGGTTTCACAAACGGGGTGCATATGATATAGAGAGCGAGGAGAAGGTCAAATTGGGGTTAGCGCCGAATCACTGAAGAAAAAGGTCAGTAGTTGGAAAATTTTTACCCAAAATTCAAATCAACTTTGTGATGCAGAATTAAGAGATCAAGCTCACAATTTCTTTTTCTATTTTTTCATTTCAGACAAAAGGTGAAGAACTCTACCTCAAAAGAAAAAGAAATGAACTGCCACAGGAGGTCCCAGGAGGAAACAGGAAAGTCTGTAACAAAAGGGGCAGAAGACGTCTGCCGGACGCTCTGCAAGACAGATGGAAGGGATGGGCGGCTGCAAGTATTCCCAATGGGCTCAGAAGAAGACCGGCCTGTCCGGAACTGGAATACAAAAAAAAAAACATGAAAAAAAAAAACGCCCTGAAGAAAGGTCTACAGGTGTTTCAGCATGAAGAATAAAAAGAGAGAGGAATCGTGTTTAGACTAAGTGCTGCCTCCTGGCTGTGTGAACGATGAGAAAACAAACATTTTTTAATGGAATTGAAGTTTTTAACAGCCGGATTGACTGAACATTTTCTATTTCAAGCATTTGTTTCGGAGCAAGGTCCTTTTTTTTCCCTGTTTGTACATTAAAAAATTATATTTATATTTTTAATTTATTTATTTAAACTAACTGTATTTATGGTGAATTTTTTAACCACCTTTAGCTGTTTTTCAATTGTTACTGTTACGTTTCATTTTATATTTCTTATTGGACTGTATTTATTTAGGAGAAAAAAAGGAGAAATACCACCTTGAACTACTCTGTAGTCTCAATGATGTCATTTTGTCAATCAGCCTTGTTTTCAAAAAGCACTGGGATGAATAATAATATTTAAATTAAATTGTTTTCCAAGAAGTTGCCATCCTAATCTGCAAAAATCAGCCTGAAAGCTTACCAGTCCAACCAGATAGACTGTTGAATTTAGCAACCACTAGTTTTGTGTTCAAGTCAGAATAATCATTTGGGTTGAGAGAGGGATACGTCGCTTTCACTTCTTCATTCTGAAGGCTCAAAGGCACTAAACGGATCACCATACGGAAGGGCTTTGTGCTGATTGTTAGAAATGCAAACACTCAAATTCATCTCTGTTTCTGTGCAACTTTAAAAATGTATTTTTTTTTTTTAGCAAGAACTGAAAGCATATATGTTGAATTGCTATGTCTTACATAATGAGAAAGCTGTCTTGAACAAAAATGTGAATTCAAGTTTGTGCTTCAGATCTGCTGTTTTGGAGTGATCATTTTGGTGATTTTTTTTCCCCAAAGCAAAAATAAAAATAGATGATCTATATTTCTGAGTTACATTATTTTGTTAAACGCACACAGACAATTTCTCTTAAACATTTCAGAAATGCCTAAATCTTTGTTAGTTTTTAAGGCTCAAGTTGCTTCAGAAAAAAAGAGACTTTTTTTCAATTCGCTAAAGCAGAATCTCTTTGAATAGTCTTAAGGACCTTTCATGATCCACTTAAAAACAACCCTTAAAGACTGAGAGCCAGATGTTTCACTGAAACCTAAGTGAAGTGAGGTCAAGTTTATTTTTGATCTTTCTTTGGCTTCCTGCGTTTGACCGCATGTTATTGCCTGTGTGGATAATGATAACATGAGTTTGTTCTTCTGGTCCATTCAAGGCTTTTAATTATAGCAAAGATAATATTTTTATTTCCTCTTTTGCTGCTGACGTACGAGCAAACCAAAACACCTGTATCCTGGCACCGGAAATGAAAAGCTCTGCGACAACGTGATGGGAATTTTTATGTAGAATATTCACCCTCCTTGAGGCGGTTTTAAAAGCCTTTTTGAGTTTGTTGACAGCATCGTCATCAGTCTTGTTGATGGATCCATCACTTGGCACACAGAGAAGAAGAGAGCTCTCACTTACAGACTCTATAAATGCAGAACAGATGTCAAGCACCTGATGTTCAGCCCCACACACCATTACTCACACACTCAACAGATGTTCAAAGACGTGTCTCCCAGTGCAACATCAACCCTCCTCCAGGGCTCAGAGAAATCAGCCGGTGCTTCAAACAAGAAGCAGCAAAAGCTGTCACGTTTGCCGGCACGCAGGCTTTATTAAAGGTGCGGAAGTTCAAACGGCCCAGCTGGACACAAAGGCAGCCCAACGTTAGTCACCCATTGAAGTCAGCTCCTTCTCGGATGTTGTTACGCCGACTGTGGGGCTTGTTTGTGTAATAGCAGGGATGTGGTGCAGTGCTGACTCCCTGTGGGTTTTACCGTTTAAATTAACTCATTAAAAGCAAAAAAAAATCCACAAAAACCGTTTGCTGAGTGATCGCTTTCAGCACAGTTGTGGCTTTGATTCCCACACTTGCTAAATATTTTTTTTTAAGTAAACACGATTCTGTCAGAGGTTCATGACAGTAAAGACGGATGTTCTAAATCAAGATGCTAACTTTCACCATCCGTTTAAACCAGAAGATGTTTATGAATTAAATATCTCAATTCTTGATTTTCTGTCTTTGATTGTTTCTAAGTTTTGAAACTGTGTTTACAGGGAGTGTGCACGTGTGTGTGTGTATGCCCATTTTCATGTGTGACAGAGCTAGTCATTTACAGTAGTGAAGCCACCTAATCCAAGCCTCTCAATGTCAAGTAGCAGAGTGCACAGAAATAGTGCCGTGTTGTCATGCTCACATAGCTTCTATTCCCAGGAAGGATTTCCACCCAAAGGGCAGAAAGCTGCTGTTTTGTACTTACTTGCTAACTTTATTTACAAAATCAAAGAACACACATTTAGTAGAAACATTTATTGCAATTTGAAAACTTCATAGCTAAAATCCTATAAATAGGTGACATTGTGAATAGATTTTTTTTAATGAGTTCATCTAAATTTATTAGCAAAGTCATGTCCCGGAAAGGATGTCCAAAAAACGTTGGTAATCAACCGTTATAGCCGCTGTGGCGGATTGAATCAGGGTAAGTTTGTTGTGAAAGGTGCTTCCTGAGAGCCAACAATGGGTAGTTTCCACTTTGACATGGAAGTGCGCACGCCAACAGTTGAAAATGTAATCATGCACTCACTGCTTTTTCATCAGCCGGAACCTTTTTATTACCAAAAACTCAAGTGTGTTGTTTTAATATTTCTTTACATACTTGATTGATTTTGCAGCACTTTGGTGAGCTACTATAATGTGCCGGTCAGTCAAGGGCGTTACACTTCTGATAATGTGATGAAATGTTTTACACAATGTTAACACAGAGGTCAAAAAAGAAGGAAAGTGGAAGTTAAAATAGGGAAAAAAGTAGATTAAATGTCAAAAATAGGGTGGTGAAAGAGGTAGAAAGTCTATCAATGCTACTATTTCAAACACTTTCTTTTAATTCATTAATTCATTCATTTCTTCATTTTCTCTTTACACTTCTAAGATTGACATGTTTTCATGACCACAAAGGGGCCCAAAATGCAAGAGTTTTTGTGACATTATTTATCAAATGTAAAGTGAGACACATATACTCCCTTCACAACTTCAGCTGAAGTTCCTTTCAGAGACACTCATTTTTGCCAATACAGCATCAATGACAAAAAAACTGTTTTATCTTAAATGTATCAAAGTGTTGTGAGTATACTGCAATAAATAAATGTAAAAATACTTGTTCAAAAAGTACTGCCTCCAGTAGATTTGTGTATTGTATGTGTATAGCAATCGATTGCAATTTTGAATCCCTACAATTGCTTCTAGTTCATGAAGCTATTACGTTTAGCGATTGGGCTCTGGGCTGATGACGTCTTTGGATAAACTTGGACCATAGAAAAATAAACACAACAGCCTTGGCGCAGATGGTGGTTGGTGCCAAAGCATCATCTGGTGGAGCATGATGTGGAGCAAAACCATCTAGAAAACAGAGAAACAACTATTTGTGAATTTGAAGTTAAAAAAAAAAAAAAAAAAAAATAGAGTGTGTGTTCAGTGAACCTCATTCTACAAAGTTTATTTGATTCTTCAACCTTTTTTTTTATTACTTTTAAACAATAATCATCATTAACCTAAAGCGACTGGGCTGAAGCGTCATACATATTGAAGCGTATCCAAAGTCATATATAATATATTTGTATAGAGAATAGAATAGAGTAGAATAGAATAGGCTCTATTGTCATTGTGACATGTAACACGCACAACAAAATTTCAGAAAGTGTCTTCACAGTCGTGTGTTTAGAAAAAGTAAAACATAATAACACAATGTACCATTTAAAGCAGGTTTAAAAAAAAAAAAAAAAAAAACAACACAGAAGAAAAATAAAAATAGAGAAAAATACTCTCATATTTGTCCACTTATTGGACACATTTTCCCACAAAATAGCCCACTTATTGTACAAAAAAGTTACATGCACATACACAAATACATATTTACAAATACAAAATTAAAGTTTACCAGTATTGATCAATTATTCAACATTTTAAAAGTAAAACTTTTTACAGTATTAACCAATTTAATGTCTTTATCCAAACAATTCCAAAAGTTTGTTCCAAAAACATTTTTGATTTGTTCTTATAAGAACCCTGCATGATTTAAGCCTTAAAACTCCTCTCGAACTTTAATATTTCATATTTTCTTAAAAAATAAGACTGGACTCTTAAGGGTAATAATAAATAAAAAAATAACATTCTTGCATGCACAACATCCACAAGTTTTAATGTTTGTTGATTCTCGAAAACCAACCTTTATCCAACAGTGCTTGGGATAGGCTCCAGCAACATTATGATGCTGAAAGGAAGTAATTGGGTTTAGAAATTGATGGATGGTGCAGAAACAACCCACCGTAATAGAAAGTGAGGTTGATTTTTCTCATTGAAACTGTGCAAGCCTCACTACATTTTCATTATACTTTTCTTTGCAAATCTGATTTATCCAGACTTCTGTAACTCAATGCTCAAAAAAAAACAAAAAGTGGACAATGGTAAAAATCACTGTTGAGAGGTAAATCAGCCTTGCTTTGTCTCAGACAGCGGAAGCAAAAACCCTTCCAACATTTAACAAACTCTAAACCTTTCATGATCTGTGAAGTTTTATCACTTAAGGTCAAATAAAAAAGAGAAAAAGGGAGATTTGACATGTGGAGTTCTTTTAGTAGTGATGAGAAAAGCATTCAACACAGATTGGTTCTGATGCCAGCAGGAGCTCAGCAGGGATACCAGCAGATTCCCCGCTGCTGATGTCACCTTACTGGGCAGACACTTGTTATATATCAGAGTCACACTATTAAATTCTCACTAAAGTCTATTTAGACCCCACTGAGACTAATGACAGCATCATGTTACTCACTGGGTGAGACGAGGAGGGAGGGAGGGATTGGAGTTGGGCCACAAAAAAAAGAAGAAAAAGCAGCCAAAAAGTAGAGAAAACATTATAAAAACGAAATAATCTACTCAATTATTTCACACACTCTATAAAATCTAACAAACAAGCATGCGGTGGAACACTGACAGGAAGTCAGAATGACTAGGCGCTTGACTCATCTGTTTTCTCTGCCTCTCGCAGGATATCATGCAGTTTTACTCCAACACACACCACGGTGCGCGTGTGTGTGCAGGGGCAGGCACATTTTGGTGGTTTTAGAGGATCAGCCCAACGCGTGCTGGCTGGTTGAGTTGACTAACACCAGGGCTTATGACAAAGGAGGGGCAAGCGGATGTCAGAGGGGACGCCAGCTCTGGTTACCTTAAGGAGTGGGCTCCAGGCATTCTTCCTCAGTGTGGCCGGCCGCTGTCGAAACAGCTCACCGCTCAGCCCCCTGTGCAAACACTTTGAGCAATCTTTATTGTTACACTTTGATCCTGAAGAAACTGTGACAAAGTAAAAAAAAAAGTGGGGTTTTTCTTATGGAGAAATCCTTTTCATACTCAAGCAGTGAGTGGACTGTCCCAGGAAAGGAATTTTCCCTTTCTTACCAGCAAATCAAGAGCAATAAATTTAATTTGTCATGCAATTTAGTTTTGATAACCTGATTTAGCAGCGTCATAAAATCTAGTCAGTAAAAATGTATATTAAGGCTTGTATGTTGTAATTCCAAAACCTTCCCAAGAGAGCATCCATGTTTTCTTATGAATATTCTCATTTTCATTCCTCTTTCATGAGCAATTTTCAAATTATTGGTCAAGTAAAAGGGACTCCTTCACATTCTACTGATAGCAAGCAAAAAGGCTCTAACGAGGAAATGGCTTAAACCTGAACCACCAACAGTTTAAGAGGGATAAACACAGTTCAAGAAATTTACGCTATGGAAAAGTTGACTTTCTCTCTGAAAATGCAAATAGACGCACTCTATAGGACAGTTCAAGTGGATGGAGTATGTTAAGCCAACTGTTACAGAGATTAATAACAAATGTGAGTCGATCTATAAGTCTATGTGAATAACAAGAAAGATGGAGGTCATTGGGCCACCCTGACACCTGCACAGTTATAATTAATTATTAAAAAATGGAAAAGCAACTCCTCGTATTCAATTTGTTGAAAAGTTGTAAAATTTCAAAATGCTTTCCCAATAAAACTTAAAAAAAATAAATAAATAAATAAATAAAAAAAAATGAAAGGGAAGCCATCCATACGTCAATACAAAATCCAAGTCCCTAATTGGTCAAAGTTTGACCTGGTTTAACTTTCAACCAAAAATGGACAACAAAACATGTGTATCTATGCAGGAACTACGCACGAATTTTGGAAGTCCAAAACGTGGATTTTCACACGTTTCCGCAGACTTTTCATTGGATAAATGTAGCTTCAGATGTCTTCCGAGAAGTCTAAATTAAACTTGTACTGATCAGAATTCCTCCTTAAATATTTTCCCTGTGTGATTAATGTGCTGTAAAATAAATGGATGAACTCCTAGTAATAGGATGTTACTGCGCAACTCTAGCAGATTTTATTTTGGGGGAAAAAATAAATGATGTGAAAAATGAGTACAAGTCATCTTTGCTCACAATTTCAACAGAAAGTTTCTATTCTAATCTGTTCAAATAATGAAACTTTGTCCCAGAGATGATCATGCAATTGAGGACAACTATAGACTTTGTTAAAGATGTTGACTAATACTTTACTAGGTGTTGTTGTGCAGTTCACATTTGTTATGTGAGCTGAAGAAATTATATGCTGCAAATAGGGATGAAAACATTTTTAAAAGATTTTTTTTTATCAAGATTGCCAATATTTAGCTCAAAGAAAGCTCTAAACCTTAAGCTGCGACCTTTCAATCAGAGGTCGACCACTGTACCTCCACAACAGAGACGTCAAACTCAGTCAACAGAGGGCCAAAATAATAAACACACTAAAACTACATTTTTAAAACTTTAAAAATATACATATTTTTAAATTACTATGAATAAAAACTGGCAGGAATATTATTCCAGAATAAATCAACTTAAACCTTGAAAAACATTAATATTTTACTCTCAATAAGAATATATTTTGGCAAAATCATTCAAGTTAAAAATAAGCATAAGATAACATCGGGCATTTAATAACAACAAAATAAAATGATCTGGAGGGCTGGATATAATTACCCTGGCTGCCCCACAATGAAAGAAAAATCTGTGGAAATGTGAGATAAATACAAAAACAGAAAAAAATGGGGCAAAAGAGAAAAAAATATTTTTATTTTGGCAAAGACAAAAAATATCCTCTCATGTATTACAAAAAAAAAACCATCTATGGACTGTAAATGTTTTACTATGGAGCTTTAATGCGTTACAAATACACTTTACACTCCACAAACCCACATTCCACTTATATAATAGCTCTGCTCGGCCTCTTGTTAACTACTGATGTGAAGCAGTGTCTTTATAAACAAAGCCATGTAAAGTTACATACCGTAGCATAGATGCTCAGAATTTTTATGACTTCAGCCTTAAAGCAGTTTGCTGAGATCTCGCATAAAGAAACTGTAAAAGGACTTGAACCAAAAGATAATTCATCAAGGACTTGATGCTGTGATAATCTAACCAGTAACATCTGAAGTGTTTCAAACACTTTGAATAGGAGTTCACCGAAGTCACTAGATGTGACTCATTTTTGGTTTTTGAATCAATAGGTGGATTTATTTGCTGGGCGCTCAGCTGTCAAGTGTGCAACAGAACTGTGAGCCAAATGCAAGATTTGAACTTCTTTGAATCTCTCCAGTCATCCAGACTCCCTGACAGATTTACATTCCCCTCTAAGGCTGCCTAAGCCTCCCACAGACAATTACAGGGGTCTGTGACCTCCGCAAGACTCTTTCCTCTGCTTGTATTCCGTCCAACTGCCTACCACTGTGTCTGTGTGTGCTCCCTCTTTCTTGTTGCAGCCTTGAGACAGTGTGGGAGCTGTTCAGAAAGCAAGAATGCAGAAGAGCTCAGCCACCAGAGGAGAAGAGAGGGAGGAGAAGAGGCAGGAAAAAGGGGGATTTTTTTTTTTTTTCCTTGGATGAGGTCATGGGGGATGGCGCTCCCAGAGCGGGAGCTGAGCTCGTGGCAGACGCACCCCTGGCCTCCCATGCCAGCACACGTGCATGCTGGGAAACCCTCAGAAGCAGAGGGATGACATCAAAATGTCTTCCCTGCCCTTAAGGCGCTCTAAATTTCCCAATCCTAACCCCTGCAGACCATTTTAGAGGCTGAGCCCCCCCCCCCTCATGGATGACGTGTGGGAGAAATCGATGATTAATGATACACTACAATTAGCCTGCTCAGCACACTCAAGCGCTGACAGTGCTAACTCATCCGCAATACTGTCTCATCTTGTTTTGACGAGTGATCTGATTTGCAACACTGAGCTAATCTGGTGACTTCTGGTTGGTTGAGCAGCCGCCGAGACGGCAGGATGATGGTTATTGTGATTACTCAGCCCCTTTTCCTCCTCACATGAGTCATGAAGACAGACGCCTGGTGGCTTTGTGCCTTGGTGTGAAAAATACCTTTCTTTCCTGAGCGCCTCTCTTCAACAGGGATTTCGGGAATGTGACATGGCTACAAAGCTTTGTCGCGGGACAATAAGCCCACAATGTGAAAGTGACACATCGCTGGTGGAGCCGCTGTTGTTTTTAGAGGTTCTCCTCCCTCAGTAAGTGGGACAGCAGCACACATTTGATAATTGGCAAGATTTTAATAGGTTTTGGTTGTATAACATAACTTAAATCAGTCTCAGTTGGTCTTTAAAGCAATATTTGTCTTATTCAGTGTTTGAGTTAATGTTGCTGAACAGAAATGAAGTTTTCGGGTTTGGAATAAGAGGCAGAATGAAGAAAGACAAAAAACTGAATCATTGTGATGATGCTATGATGCCGAACTGAAGCAGCTACTCAAATTCATTAAAAAAAACAGAAACACAGACAAAAGCATCAATCTGAAAGAGCCTTATTTATTGTTTTGCCACTTTTATCTACTTCCTGTTTAAAAGTTGCTCAATGAAAAGACAAAACTTAAGAGATTTGTATGCATCATTTGTTGGTTTACAAAGTATAACATATTTTGAGTTTACATCTTAATACTAAACTTATTTCTGATTATAATGCACAAACATGACTTCCGGGTTGAAGCTCTTTAAAAAAAAACTGTGTAGAGAAGCCAGGTTTGTTTACTCAGTTATAAGAATTGATTTGCTTCACAAAAAAAAAAGTTCCTGAAATTGTTCAATTTTGCTGCAAAAATAAAAATATATATTGCCGTGTTTGCCAAAACTGGCTGAGTTTATTTAGACACAAGTAATCAGAATAAAAGCCTGATCAGAATAAAAATGCATCATGTAAACGTGCCAATCAGAATACACAATTAGACTAATTTGGATCAAAAAGATCCAAAGCTTGTTTGTCTCACACAGCAAACACTTTGGGTTTCCTTTTGACTCAGTACAAACCAGTGTATCATTGATTTCAATAAACTCAATGTAAATGATAAGAAATGATTTGCAGTAAAGATATATCAATAATAATTTGAACAAATAAAATTTCTTCTAAGAATAAATATATTTTGGTAAATCTCCCCATATATTTTAGGCCTTTCATTTATTTCAACAGTATCTCAATTTTCATTCAGAAAATGAAACATATTGGTTGGCTTGTGTGTCTTCAGGAATTCAGATTTCAGTTTCTGATGAAACCTGAACAGATGATATCTTTGTTTACAGTTTTCTTTTTTTTAGATCTTTCATCTTTACAATGGCACACAGTTCTTCCTATCTGCTGTTTCTTATCACACTCATCGGCACAGGTATCCTCTCTTTTGAGGCCGCAGGTCTTTTGTCAAACACAGTAGTGTGATTGTTTCGGAGTACAATTGTGTTGGTTACTACAGTAATTCCCTCATAGTAATTATAGACTCCAGGCTGACATCTTTATGGTCTGTTAATTCTATCCCTTCCCAAACATTTTTTCTCTGACCTCACGTTTTGCTCAGAAACTGTTGGGTAATTATTGAGCTATGTGTCAGAACTGTGCAGACCTGAGAAAGAGGTGAGTTTGGTAAACCGGGGAACCACACAGAAACCGACCACAGCATCCTCCTGCTTCTGTTCTCATTAGCAGGTTTTATTTGGGCCTCATTTTTGTCCAACTTCACCCCCTCGCCTACCAACAGAGACCCCACATATGTTAGAATAAAGCAGGCTTTCCAGGAAGTTTCACTGCCACATCAGAGGTCTTTGTTTAAGAGGCTTAGGTCACCATGGACCGACTTCAGTCACTGCTGAGGTAGAAGAGAACTCGCTGCTGTGAGTAGGTGCCAAACCACCGTCCACTGAGGCATTCCTGTCAAGCACAAGAATACTGTTTTTCATTGTGGCATCTACAGAAAGGATAAAGGGCACATTTCCACAGCCAGCCAGCCAGCGCCAGACCTTTTCAGCTCATCTCCATGGCAATGGAAAGCAACGCCAAGCAGGGGAACAACCTCACTAATGAGGATTGTTGTAAGAGTTTTCAGTCATCATTGGATTGTGTTGCTTTCTGGGTGGGAGTAATTGAATGCAGATGTTCCGTCACGAGACTGAAAGGAATGTTTTGCGAGCGAGTGTGAGGCTGTAAAGCAGAGAGAGGATGAGCTGTAACCTACGTGGTCAAGGTTGCTTACGCATCGTAAAAATGTTTAAGATCAGCATTCCATAAATGTTCTCTTCCCATTGTTTCCGTCAGACAAAGCCAGGACCGAGCACGGTTGTCTCCATCCCAATTTGATTTCACCTTACAGCGGCCTGAAGATCGAGAGAGTCGATCTTATGCAATGTGAATCTCGGCGACGTGCGTTCAAGAAATCACTTCCAAAAATCAGAATCTATGGAAACTAGGGTGTTCTGGGTTTCTGCATTCACATGTAGATGCAGTTTTTGAACTGTACGTATATACCGCATCTGAAGTTAAACCAGGTGAAACAATCAAGGTGGTAGTGATACATTGATGTCATCCTCTTTAATTCACAAAGTGCCGACCGTTTGAAAATCGATCATGGAGGAGAAGTTAATGCACATTTCATTTATTGGAAAAGAGCTTTGAAAGAAAAAGCTTGGAGCAAATGTCAGCAGATTTGCAAAATTTTTGACATTTCGCACCAAGCGTCTTCCAACCGTGAAAACATATGAACCTGCGTTTAACTCGTTCTTAAACACGCGTCACATGCCTGGTATGAATGTGCAGCATAACAATGTGTCTAATGAATAAAACAAATCGGAATTTCTGAAATTAGAGCTGACCACACAAAATCTTTGGTCATTTTATTTGTCACGAATTCTTATAAGATAGGGAACTAGATACAAATTTTTTTATTAGAATAACATTAAAATACGATAATAAAGCAAAAAAATATATACATCAAAAGAAATTTTACAACGTCTATTTATGAATCCACTGTGTTCTAATGATGAAAATGCAGATTATTTGTTAAAAAATTACATTTAAACACATTTTTTTTGCAAAAATTGTTCAAACGCAATGCATTGTGGTCTATACTCGCTAATGTAGCGAGCATCAATGCACGCTGGTTTTTGGCAGAGATTTCTGGGAAATTTTAAGGGCACTGGATTTTGGAATTGTAGATTCAGATAGCACTACAAAATGGCAAACACACCATATAGTGCACTATATAGTGTGAAGTGAGGGAATTCGGATATACCCACAGTCTAAGCAGAGCTCTGCTTAAGCGGTGAGCTTGATACTTTCTAATCATAAATTAGCTCTTTTTCAATTTTTTTTTTTTTTGCTCCTGATTTATAATGATTTGAATAAAGAAATACTGCAAATTGGGACTTAAATGTCTTAGTATATGTCCTCCATCATCAAAAAACCAGTAAAGATTCTGCGGTTTAGGTTTGGCGTTTTGGTCGTGTTTGAACATTTATTGTCCCCATTCAGTCACTTCAGGTTCATGTTGGTAATCATCCTCAGCTGATTGCAATTCTGTTAATTGTCCTCACACTACATAAATGTCTAGCTTTTTTATTTAAATTTTGAAGTTTCTGCCACAAAACCTGGTTTCCTGCATTTTGGGTCCCACACCGGCAGTTACTGAAAACAAAAAAACATGTAAAAACACCAACTTTCCTTGGAGAGGATTTTGCCATGTTTACTAAAAGGCCACATATCTACAGTATTATGAAAACACCAAAACATAATGTTCTTAATAAAATATGAGAGCTAAGCAGAACATCTGCTTAAAACTTCTGCCAAAAAGAGTAGAAGATTTAAAAAAAAAAAAAAACAGTATTTAACTGACTTACAGAAGTCTACAACAGAGATAAGTTTAGAACCATGTATGTTTCCATTTTTAGTTTGGAGGGAAAAAGGGAAGTAGTGACAGCCAAAATGAAACATATATTTTATTTTATTTTTTTTTCGAACAGTGGTGTGAAAAGTTATTTTTTCTTCTTAGAGAGTTAGTCCTAATGCTGCCAAATATGCAGAAAAAAATAAAGATGACAGGAAAATGCACGTACTCATACCTGTCATTGAAGGTCCTTATTGGCTAAACACACCTGATCCAGGTAATCAGCAGAAGATAAGGGAGGGGTTTCTGGAAAACCAGCTGGAAGCAGGGATTTGTGGGGATCTGCTCTAAAAACACAAATTTGATATAAACAGATTTGTGGTTCTGTTATTGTAATTCCTAAAGCTTATCCCAAGGAGTATTTTAAATTTCTGAATCCATGAAGATAATTTTACACAAAATGATGCTGTCTTCAGCATCAGCATGGAGCAATTGCTGTGATTCAAGAGTCTCATGGGTCAAAAGTACGACTTCCTGGATGAAAACCCTTGCACAAAATAATGCGCAATACAATTCCTGCTTTTGAACATTTTATTTTTATTTTTTAAATCAAATCATCTGTTTTTGTTGATAGTATTGTGTATGCTCGGTTCATGTTGTAGCCATAGAAGTCGAAACAAACAAACAAACAAAACAATTCTTTTATTTTTTAAAGTTTACTGTCCTTTATTTCAACAAAGAAGTTTAAAAGTATTTTTATTAACACAAATACATGCATATACTAAAAATATAGTGTCAACATTTTCTTGAGTGCTTTTTATGACAATGTTTTGATGAACAACCTTTACCGAAACCTGACCTTGGAGGTTGGGCAGGAATTTTCCTTACACTTGTTGTTTTGCTGACATTTTCCCTACTGTTTTTCTGTTTTGTCGTCCGTAACACAATTTTCCACATCTTATCTTAAAGCCCAGTTTGCATCACTGTTTCTAAAAATAGCACTTCTGTCAAGACCATTGTGCTTATTTTTGTCATAAAAGACAATGCTGCAAATTTCGACTTGAAAACTTTATATCCCATTTCCTGTTTTTTTTTTCCACATTTCTGTAATCTAAAGCATGCACATTGTTTTATGCTTTGTGAAACAACACAATGCGAGCTTGTGTGTTTTGAAGCTTGTATGTGTGACAGACAGCGAGTGGATCCTCCTTCAAAGGGAGATATGCTGTCTGAACAGGCTTTTCCCCCCTGGCTGATTGCTGCAGAGTCATAAACGGAAACACAGAAATGGACACGTCCACCTACACACACAAAACTCACTGATGGTATGCCGCTGACCTCAAACGCCCAAATAAAGGCCTGTCTTGCATAAACACAAAGCTTGTTCTTTGTGCTTGTGTTTTTCCAGCACCCTTTGCCATACCATCATGGTTTACGTCCGCTTGTCTATTGGTTGCGATATTTTCAGGGGTTTTTGGTCAAATGACTTCTTTGCAGACTAAAGCAGGAAAAACTAGAGAACGCTAAAATTAGATGTTACTGAGTAAGATAAAAATAAAGTAAATGGGGAACCAGGAAGAACAAGTGTTTGGGTATTGACGTGCATTTTCTTGTGGTATTTTTTCTGTAAAATTGTGTTACTGAGTATTCCTTTATTCAAATTGTTGTGAATCAGGAGCAGAAAAAGAATAAATCTTGAAAAAACCTGTGCTAGAATTGGTACTTCCTGCTGCGCTACATCCTGATGCATCCACTTGCAGACAAATAGATCCATGTACGTCATGGTTTTCTTTGTTAAGTTAAGGTTTTGAGGGGCTCAAGTCACAGGGAATTGTTTAATTAACTGTGCTGCTCTGCAAAAACTATGCCCTAGAAAACAGCATTTTTTTGTGCTAAAAACAGCAAAATCAAAAATAAAATACCACTTTTAATACTGTTACAATAGGCCATAAGATGAGTAGAATTTTAAATTTGTGAGTGTTGATTGAGATTTTATGTTTACAGGTCTCACATCAGACTGTCATTGTTGCCAAACGTATTAAAACAAAAGGCAAATAGGGGCTTATGAGAGAGACATGGATCACGGGAAAGCTGCCATTCTACGTAGAGTGACTGGGATAAGGAGCAATCAAAAAACCAAATTGGAGCAGGAAGGTGAGAAGAACCTAAGGGAACCTTTTTCTGTCAGATGAGTCCTTGAGAACTCCTTGGGGCAGACATAGTGGGATTACAAGACCTGATGTGATGGAAACAGAAATCAGATAATGCAGGACATCTGGTAGGTCCATGAAGGTCAGATCCTAGTGTCACAATTTATGGTTATGACAGCACTCTCCACATGATGGATAAACAAAAATGTAGTTAATAATCTAAAGCCCCAATTTAAAGATTGAATATGTTTATTACAGAAATGAAACGTAACTCAGTTGATGTTGAAGAAACAATAGAAACTAAGGATGTTTGAGCATCAAAGGAGGAAACAAACTGATGCAAATTTACCATTATCATTACAAAACTGAACCCCAGTATTAAGAAGTAGCTGAGTATGAACAAACAGTTACGCAGTAATAACCTGAGTATGATTAACTTAAAGTGGGAAAAATCCCAAAGCCACAAAAGGGTAACATGGAAAACAAAGAGAGCTGAACTTCATAGAAAAATCCTGACAAAGCAGGGAGTTCACAGAGTTGTGATGAAATGTTCATTCTCTTGAATTTCTAAACAATTCTGATCTACTACAGATAAAGTCAAACTGTAAAACGTTCTGTGTTCAATGCCTCCAAAAAGGAAAGGGAAAGCACAAAGGTTGACCCTCACCCCTGATCTGAATATTTTCTTCAGCCAAATTACTTTAGAAACCGGATCACTGCACAGGTAAATATGGAATCCATGGAATTTCCCGTGAGAAAAAAATGCATTACTCACAGGAAGAAAATTAAAATTATTAGCAAAGTAGGAACTGCAAACAAGTTTTGTTTATTTTCTCTTGACATGCTGTTTGCTTGGTTTGCATCACTTTGCCATTCAGTCACACTGTAAATAACCTCACAGTTATTTTTATCCAGAACACGCCATATGAAAGACGTTTGAGACAAACTTCTCCTTTCACGAACAAATATTACTAAAACCAGGAACCTCCTGTTTCAGAGTAATACCAAGGAACCCACTTGTAATGTGCATGAGTGGCATTCCAAAATCTAATTTTAGGTTTAATTATTTTTTTAAGGAAACACCTCATTTACTTATTTGTCTTTCGTTTCCAAAAATACATTTGGAAGAGGAATAATCAGAAGCATCGTTTTATTTTTTAGGATTATACTAATTTAGGTTATTTTTGTTTAACTGTTCTGATCTTCATTTGTCTAATAAATTATATATTTTTTGGCTTTTTTTTTATCTTCAAACTTTGTTGAAGGTATTTGTTAGCTTTACTCTCTGGGTTTTGACAGGTCCTCAATCAATCAACCACATTTACACCCTTTTTTGCAAAAAAAATGCTAATATTTTTGGTTTTTATATTCAACTACTTATTATTAATTGTTTCAAAGCTATAACTTCATAGCTATGGTAACAAATTATTTTGACTCGAGATTGAGGCTTGGCTTAAACTTACTTGTAGATTTTTCTGTGTTGAAGCTAATTAGACCAAAACAGGAAGATTTTCTTTCTCAGAACTTGCTCTGTTCTGCAGTGGAGTTACCTGATCCTGCTTGTTAGGATTCCTGCCAACACAAATACTTTCGGCCCAGTATAATTGACTGGCTTGAAACCAGGAAAAATGACTGGCAGCCAAGTTGCTGTTGCTTCCGTTTTCACAGAGCAGTTAAAGCGAATGTTGGTGGGAATTCTTCCAGGTAAAACCTCAAGCCCCAAGGAATTTGGTTTTGTGACGGGGGTCAGTTTCCTCTCAGGGCAAATTGCACCGCTCCCTGTAACCCTAGGTGCTGTATATCAATGCCAATTTCAAGTTCTGCTCTGTTGTTTGCTTTGAGCACACAGAAAGTTTCGTTCACCGTCAGCACATAAATAGGAGTTGAGCAGTAACCCTGAAACCACATACCATTACATACTTGGATAATGTATAAAATGCAGATCATCAAGAAGCCTATCAGCTGACAAATAGAATGAGTCACTTAATCCACATTGAATTTGGAAACCACTTCCTGTCTTTTTCTAAGCCATAAAAAGCCAATAAGCATAATTATTTTCTTTTTAAAGTGTTCACACCTTTATCCATTTAAACTGCACTTTATAAAAGTCCCTCATATTTTTTTCTCTCTATCAACTCAGTTTCTCACTCCTACTTACTGGTCCTGCTAAGTCCGTCATGACTGTGGGGGAGCTCTGGTTGTGTCACCGCATTCCTTCCTGACCATTTTGAAAGCCGCATTTAATATAGCACAAAAAAAGAGCAGCAGTGACAAACAGAGAGACGTCAGGAGAATGTGAGTTTCCTGCTTCTGTGATGCCATGGAAATGCCGAAGGCTGCGGACGCTGCAGGACGACCCTAAAACTGGTCTCTCTGGTCCCCTCATTTAATGGTTGCATTCCCAGTTTTCCCTCCATAAACACAGAAAAGCTGAAAAAACACACTTTGAAGTAAATGAGGAAGTGTGATTGTTGTGAGGGCAAAAAGGCCAGACAGAGGTGGAGGATTTTTTTTTTTAAACAAATCTTGACCTTCAAATAGAAAATAACAAACAGCCCTCCTTTCTTAGCTTAGACATAACTGATAAGAAGCATTTTCAGTTTGGTTTCATACGAGCTGACTTATGGTTTCAAAGACTTCTAAGGAAATTCTACTTTAACTTTTTAAGGATTTATAAACTAAGCCTTCCATTTAAATGACTTGTATGTATGAGCTGTTCTTTCGTTTCTATGGAATTCACAGTAAAACACTTCCAGCAACATCTCATCCAAGGTCCTGTTGAGATGCCAGGAACTACTGAGCTGCATCTACATCTCAATGTAATGGAGACAGAGGGGCACCAGGCCTTTTAAACCTGATGTATGTTATGCATTAATGGTCAATCTGTTGCACTTTTAAAAACAACAGCGAGATTGCTGCAAAGATTGATATGAAAGCTGAAGACAACCATTAGTGATTCCTGGCTTTAATTTATAGGTTTACTTTGATCATACATTAACAAAGAATAACAAAGAGCTAACAGTGGGTGAGTTTGTGAAACAAAGGCTTCTGGGATTGTTTTTGAGTCCCACAATTGAAGGACCACTCCAATGAAAATTGTGGTTTTGTTTTTTTTTTTCTCACGATGAAGGACATATATAAGGAAAATTAAGCTTAAACTTGTTTTTTTCTGAGTTTTTCTTCATTCAAATGGTTAAGAAACAGGAGCTGACAAAAATGCATTTTGAAAAAGATTTATAAAATGCATTCCGATACATCCACTTGCAGACAAATAGATCTATGTACGTCCATGTTTTTCCTCGTCTGAGCTGGAATCTGCATAAAAACTGTACGGCTGGATAGCTCCGATATTACTTGCCATTTTTGTTGGACCGGTCATGTTAGGATGGTGGTGTAAGGGGCTGTAAGCTAGTGGGAGAGAGTGTAAACAAAGGTGTGATGGGAAATAAGGGAAGTTTTACTCCTATTGACTGCATAGGAGAACTGGACCGAGTGAGTTTGACATCACCCATAGAAAATGAATTGTTTCTGGCTCCAAAAAAAGTAATTAATTTTTTGCCATTTTTCATGATACATATTGTATCATTTTGGAACCACTTGTTTAATCCAAACTGCATTTCTATGGCAACCAGACCCTCCAATCAGGAGAGAGCATTTTAGAAGTCCACACCCCTATGACTGAAAGTGGGCGTTCAAATGCTTTGAACGTTCAATACAAGACCACCTCCTCTTATTGAGGCATGTGATTAAATAACTTAAATAACTTGTGCTACGGCAGAAATATCATGAAAGAAACAAAGGGTTAGCAAGAACATGCTAAGGAAAAGTAGCACAAAGAGAATGTTTTTTCTGACATAATTTCTCAATATCTATTGAGAAACGTCAATATGTAAGTCTAAGAGATTTCTGCTTTTTTGGGACCAGCTGGTTTCTCCTACTTCTTATTAGCTCATGGAACCTATGTCCTACCAAAAGAGACTTGTTTTTGAGTTTGCCTAAAAACTGGATAATCATAATTAAAATCCACTGCTAATGCTTTAAAATAGATCTAAAGATGATCGGAGTGGGATTTTAATTGAATACTGTGTGAGTAATATTTGAACTTCTAACAAGGAAAGTATAACATCCAATTAAACTCACAAAGAATTTTCTCTTTCCCCCATCAATGTGTTGCAATCCTATTTCATTGGATTTTATAAACTGAACATTCATGTCATGGTTCAGATAAAAGGTTTGACAGGAAAACCCAGAGACATGATTAATGAGGTGTGGTTTACAGAGAAACTGTAAGAGGTGGAGAGGTGACCTGACTCGAGTACAGGGCCACCCTCCTTTGCCTGCCAACAGATAAGAACTGATGAAGATTTACAGAAGGAATGACTCATTCATGGCTCAATACAGCTGTAGCCTTGGCATCACTTCCACAGTGCAGGCAGTGCTATAGAAACAACAAACGTAACATGAGTGACCCTGTCACACAGTACCGCAGGTAACATTACAGCTTCTTTCCCGTAAGCATATCACATTTCTTGTCTAGAGCGTTTCACTGCTGTAGGAATGCTTTTAACAGGTCTCAGTCAAAGTTTGTGACAAATTGTTCTTGTTATGAAAGAAAAATCTAATCACTTTGCAGCACGTCTCCACAAAGAAGGATTAAAAAGTGTCTCTTCTTTTTTTTGCACCGGTTGTTTGTTTAATATCAATAACAACATCAACACGGTTCTTCCTCCATCTTTCTGGGAGCAAAACCTTCACAGCCATCTTTTCAGTTTCTAAAAAAAACCTGCATCCACTGCTGCCTTGTCATAGTAATATTGGGAATGAAAAATGACACTGGTGCCCTTCTCAGCCACAGCCATATTTCTCAAGTGACTTTGAAATCAAATTTGTTTTTGTGCCACTTCCTAACAACACACAACCAACCTTGTTCCTCTGTTAGTTTTAGTCTTCTCCAATTTTAGGGGTTCAATATTTTCAAAAAATGTGCACACTCAAGACAAATTAATCTAAGAAGAATGGGAGCAAATGCTGCAATATCAAGGTATTTGTTTAAAAGTACAAAATCATGATGGGTCAGCTTGAACTGTTTAAACACATCCGTACAAAACTGGATATGACAACCAAGAAGACATTTAAACTGGTTTACAAAGAATGCCTTGACAAGTGTGATGCAGCATTCTTCATACTCTTCATAGTTATTCTATGAATGGTTCTGCAACATTAGTTCATGCTTTAAAACTGAGGTCCAACTTGTGCTTGTTGACAAACATCAAACCTGTTGTGTGTCTTCCTCTTCCTTCTGATGTTTCCTGTTAAACATTGTGTAAAATATGATAGGTATGAGGATGATTTGAACACTTTCACATCTTACTTTACTCAGTTTCATGCATGATGGCTTTGAATCAATTATATTTTTTAATTCTATAAAATGTGCTCAGTCATTTATGAATCTGGTAGCGCTTTGGGGATCACCCAAAAAACTTTTATGACAATAACTGAAGGCAAGTTCATTGTTTCAGCAAAATAAGCAAGAGAGGAACTTCAAATTGTAAACTCAGATTGAAAAGAAACTTAAGCGAGGGATTGGACATTATATTGGCGGTATTTTCTGCATCAGCTGATTTTTGCATAATTTGTGTAAAAATCAATATTGCTGTTTCTGTTCGCTTGCTGCCTGCCCTGACCCTCGCATAGACTCTGACTTCTCTACTCTCTTATTGGATGATCCCATGCTCGTGATTGGTTGTTGTTTTCACATGCACTTCATTTATTTTTATGTATGCTTGTTCATAATAGATCCCTGGGACTGGGAAGCTTATGCTTTGCAGCTTTGCCTAAAAGTCAATAAATGGTCTGAATGTTTTCAGATATATTTTTAAAGTGAAACTTGTTCCTACGGGATCTCTTGCTGTGTGTTTAAAAAGGTCAAGGACAATGTGATTGTACAGTAAAAGAAAAAAATGTGCATTTTTTTTTATAAAGAATCAAAGAAGAAAGCTAAAATTAGTGTTATTGTAGGGGAAATATCAGCTGTCGGCGACAGTTTCAGGGGAAATATCAGTACTGGCTGAAGAATTAGTTTAAAATATGAAAACTTTAAATTTTTAAAACTCCCAACAAAAAATAAAAAATAGTAATAAAAAAAAGTCTAACTATCAACTGCAATGATCCTACATGTAACAATGACTCCTGGCAGTCATTTTGGGTAAAAGCATAATTTGCAACCTTACAATGAAAACTTAATTTAAAGGAACTTTTCTGCTTCCTTAACTCCCATTTCCCATAAGTTCAGTTTCAGGGCAAATTTTTGAGGATAAGTGTTGGGTTTTTGACATCCTCCGATGAGAGACTCAGTTGGTAGAAGTATTAGTCACTTCACTCTGATAAGGCATAGTCATAATAAATGACAGTAGCAGTAGTCACAGTCTACCTTGTGTTTTTGGGCACGCACTCTTGTCTTCATCTGAGAACAAGACCTGACCGTGGCTCTTCTGGCAGAACAGAGAATGATCCTCGTGCTTGAGACTCCCCTGACCTTCAAACAATGCTGGTTTTGAAACTCTGCAGAAAAGACACACACACTTAGTGTGGGTGTGTGTGGTACGACGAAGGGGAATCCCTCTGACAAAAAAGTTTAATTTCATTTAACAAGCCTGACAAATTAAATTGTGAATTTTTGCAAACATATACACACTGCTTTGACTTTCTTCTTTCCCAAATAACCCTGAATAAGCCTTTTGATTTGAAGAGGGAAAAAGAGAGTAAGAACAAATTAGACATGTGAAGAGGTCTGTCTGCTGAAGTTTCCCTGGCTGAGTGCTGCCTCCCATGATGAATAGAAGCAGTTTATTTTTCTGTCGAGACCACACTCCCATCCGACATGGTGGGAATATGCAGACAGCCTCAGCTGCGCCTCATGGATTATGTGAAATATGCAGAGGATGTGTGGGAGACACAGATATTCTGTTTGATACTGGAAATAAAACCAATCTAAGCAGACAGTCTGATGAGTTGGCTGACACGCCGGAGGTGACCTGTGAGCTGATGCAACCAGAGAGAGTTGCTACATGTCCATCAGCACTTGTCAGTCATCACTTGTGCAAACTTTTATGGTCTTGAGAGTTTTAGAAGCAGAAAGCTGGTCTCATGCCAAGACTTTTTCTCAAATTCAAACCTGTATAGCCCAGGCTTCCAAGCCTGATGACCCCCGGAGCATCAACAAGCCGACAACTTTTCTATCAGCACCTTTTCAGCCCCTTCCACTTAGAGGCGTGTTTATAGGTACTGGGGAAAACTTTGGAATCACATCAATTCAATATGATTTTAAGCTTTAATAGCTGTGAGGAAATTTAATAAAAGGGAATAGTAAAATAATTTATGAAGAAGCAGATACCTGCAGTAACACATATGTCTTAAATCCCAAAGTTATTGGTTATACTGTAATTCCCATAAGCAAACAATTGTCTTATTTGACAGTAAATTATATCTCGACTTAAATTCAGTGACTGAGCTTAGAGGCAACCTGGTCAGAATTCGCTCAAAAATCTTCAGGAAAGTCCAGAACTGCTGCCGGAAATTGCATTGTGGCCCATTCTTTTTGTGCATGAGTCAAAAGGAAATCAATAAACAGCAGGATGATATGAAATAAGACAAAAGGTAAAAAAAATAAAAAATAAAAAAAAATAAGAACAGATGGAGAAACACAGGACATGGGAACTCACTCAGACTTGTAGGAACACACTCAGACAACCTGATGGCGTAGAAGGGAGTGGAAGGAGGCCATAAAGGAAACCACAGCTCTGCAAAGCAAACAAACAAACAAGAAACCTCATGTGGGGAAAATCCTATTTTCAGCAATAAGCACTACCTTGGTCGGAATTTTGTTTTTTCTTTTGACTGAAGCTGTGGAGTGTGTGTATTTTATAACATTTGAAGTATAAAAGTGTATCATTTTTAGACTTTTTGAAGCTGATTAAAAAAATCTGACAATTTAGAAATGGGCTGTTCAGTGGAGTAGTGGTTAGTGCCTCGCAGAGAGAAGGCCCAGGTTCTAACTCCAGGTGGGACCTTTCTGTGTGGGTTTTCTACAGGTACTCTGGCTTTCTCCCACAGTCCAAAAACCTCCACCCGTCTGTTACAGATTCATACTCAGGAAAATACTACTTCTAATCATGCTTTGTAAAAAATTTGTTAAAGTTTTATTTTCATTCAGAACATTTTTGTTCTGAACTAAATACAAACATTTCAAACAAGCATCTTGAGTTGTTTGATTTTTTTTTTACAGACTGGAAGTGTAATGTGACTAAAAAAAACTGCGAATATGTGAAACTGCGAATAAAAAAACGTAAATATGCAGGGGGAACACTGTACCCCGCTTTAACCCAACAGTAGCTGGGATAGGCCCCAGCAACCCCGTGGGGTGTAGCAGGTTAAGAATGGATTGACAAATTAAACATTTGTAAACAAACAATAGAAAAACATGCACTCCAGCAACTTGGACAGTATTATACTAGTAAATAATTGATAGAATTAATAATAGGGACATACTTAAAGTAAGTATTCAATATGTACAGCAAAACAAACTGTGTTTTATAGAAACACATTTTATTCATTCATTCATTCATCCTATCCATTCATTTAATTTAAAAGCTATTTTAGGATTCAGTGCTGTAAAACCAACTTAGAGAAAACTGCACTAAATTACATAAAAGAAGTAAAAATATTTAAAGATTGTTGGTAAAAAAAACAGGAAGTTAAAGGCAGTTCATCAAAAATGACAAATTATTTAACTAACTGTGAGGCAAAAAACCTTAAATGGAAATCCTGTCATTGACAAAAAATCAGGATGTCTTAGGAAACTATGTTCTGATGTGGAGGGAATAAAATGTTCATGCCTCAAGGTGTATTGCGTTGAGGCCTAACACCGATCTTTGTCTGAACATGTAAGCATGCTCAGCGTTTGAACCTTGTGAGATCATAGAGTGACTCACCTGCGATGTGGTGATTTTCCTAGCTCAGGTAATTTTGTTATGATATGGGCTGTGACAGGGTCCAAAAGTAAGACTCAGGAGGATAATACAAAAAGGTAAAATTCCATAGCAACGTTTCTACCTTGGCTAACTAGTACATTGTTGGAACTCAATTCCAAAAACACAGGACATAAATAAAACACAAGGAAACCATAGAAACTTCCATCCTTTCATTTTCAGAACCTGCTGTATCCTTTGCAGGGTCACTGGGCTGCTGGGGTCAACACAGGTACATCTTGAGCAGGTAGACAGTCTGTTGCAGGGCAACATAGAGAAGAATTAACCTATGAAGTATGTTTTTGGACTTTGGGAAGAAACCGGAGTCCCTGCATGGAGAAAATCCACACATCCAGGGGAAATCAATTTTTTTTAATTGTCATAATAATAACAATTAAAATTTGAAATTGTTATTCCAATACAAGCTTTGTAACTGTAGGTTTCCTTTCATTGTTTTTTTTAAATAAATTGTCCAGTTGCTTTGCCCTACAGCTTTTCTTTTGTGCACGTGACTGTATTCATGCCACACAGACACACTTCAGAGATTACAGCTATCCACACACATCACCCAATGATTTATAGCACCTTTGGATCTGTGCCACTGTATCTATAATTACTGCTCGTGACATGTTTTTGTCTTACAATGCATTCAAGTTGTTCACAACTCCTCAAGGTTTGTCCCAAGTCAAGTTTCAAGTTGTGTCTTCAGTGGGACTCAAGTTCAAGTCCTCTTCACTCATTCATTGCACAGTCGTCAAAAGTGGAACTTGATGATTGGAAAAATCCGGAGGATTGTGTCGCACTGAAGAAACACTCAGAAAACAGGTTGCCTAAGCGACTTTGCAGAGTAATGAGGTGGAGCAAGCAACATATCATAGCTGTGGACTGGGTTTGCATAGCCAAAATTCCATTCACCCCAACTCTGGATTTAGCAGCCAACACCCCCCACTTCATGACCAGGACCTACAGATCACCATGACCTCACCATCCAGGAGGCTCGTGCATTCACATGGTCGGGGGATGGTGGACATTGGAAGGAGGTGTTCATTTACAATCGAGGATGATGTCATTAAACTGGATGCAGACATACACCAGACTTGACCCCACTGTTGACGTGAACCCCACGCTCTGTGCTCAAAGTCTGCAAGGTGGGCGAAGGTCCAAAAAATGATTTCGCCTTATATTAGCTGGGAGTCAGAGACCGTCCTACGATGGATGCGATGGTGTTTACGGGTGTGTTATTAATACTTCTCAAAGGGGTCAGTTGGGGGGATTTGAGATGGCACTTGGGTTTCAGTATTTCTGAGCTCACAGACAAATGTCCCTACACGGTGGGTTTCTTCTTCATCACTTAGCACATGACTCGTCCCCCAATAACAGAGAGCGATGACCTAACCGACCCCACGCTGATGGGTAATTTGGTGCAACACGTACACGTCTCCGGTTGAGTAAGCATAAATGCCCAAATAGGGGAGCTGGTGGTTCAGACACAAGTCGGATGCTGACTGGACCATCAGACAGAAGGCAAACTTGTGACTGGGGTGTCAACAGTTTGCTCTGAATGTGATTTGAATCCCAAGAGTGGCTGAGGAACTCTGTGTGGTATGGATGACCATCATTGTCACCTACCTCAACAATGTTTACTGTGGCAGGCGAGATATTTCAGTCTTGGCCGGTCCTCTGGGGGTATTCAGTGACTAGCAGCAGTAAACTGCGGTTGTAATGAACTAATGACAGAAAGAAACCTGGACAGAAAGCATTCCTCTGGCTTTTCTTTCAAAAATAAGCCATAAAAACAAAGAAGTAGGAGCAAATGCATTCAAGTGTTTTCAAAATTAACACAATTGATTGAGAACAGTATTTTAAATTGTAATTTGCTCTCAAAGTGTTTTTAGTATTGCAAGTTTCTTCAGAATTTAGCATTTTTTTTTAAATTTTAGGTTTTCTTAACTATCTTTAAAACATGCTGTGGGATATGAATGGATGCAGATTTGCTTTAGCAATGAAGGTCTCAGTTCTGTCCTGTGCAGGGATGCAACATGCCTGTCAATCAGCCACACTGTGACCTTGTCCATCTGTCTGTCTGCTTCAACACCCTCGTTTGTCTGATCATCTATTTGCAGCAGCGGCCCGTCCAGCTTGTGTTTGACAGTTGTTTCGACTGTGATTTCAGTGATGTCATTCAAGGTGTAGTGTGCCAGGGCAGAAAGCCCAAGAGCTGTTTCATCAGCTGCTTGCTTTTGTTTTTATTTCTGTCACTAGACAGACTGCTGGTTGCAGGTAATGCACAGAAAACAGGGTGTTGTTTTTATGCGGAGACCAAGTGCAAAACCGGTTTTGTATCAAAATGTTGCACATTTTTGCTAAAACATAATCAAGCTTTTGTGTATCTGTAGTTGGTTTTGCATAAATGTCATATCTATTTCAACCAACAACAATGAAAATTTACTTTTTTTGTGTGTTTTTAACATGTTCTTATGGGCTGCACGGTGGCGCAGTGGTTAGCGCTCTCGCCTCACAGCGAGAAGGCCCCGGTTCGACTCCCGGCTGGGACCTTTCTGTGTGGAGTTTGCATGTTCTCCCCGTGCATGCGTGGGTTTTCACCGGGGACTCCGGCTTCCTCCCACCGTCCAAAAACATGCTTCATAGGTTAATTGGTGACTCTAAATTGCCCCTAGGTGTGTATGTGAGAGTGAATGGGTGTGTGATTGAGGCCCTGAGACAGACTGGCGACCTGTCCAGGGTGTACCCCGCCTTCGCCCATCAGCAGCCGGGATAGGCTCCGGCACCCCGCGACCCCGACAGGGACAAAGCGGTTAAGAAGATGGATGGATGGACATGTTCTTATAGGAAATTAAGCTTAAAATTATTAAGCATTTCTTTCAAATTGCTGTGAATCAGGGGATGCCTTTGGAAAACGTTTGTAGCTGTGATGTAGAAGCTACAATCGGCGTGCCACAAACTCCCTGCTCTTCTCCATTCCTATGGATCCACTTGCAGACAAATAGATCAATATTGATCATTATCTAAGTAAGGGGGGTCAAAAGTAACCTCATCAGTTGTTTGGATTAAAAGACAAAAACTATGCCTATATTTTGAGAAATTGCAGCTTTTGTATCACTACCCCACTTTTCCATAAATTTCCATAAATCTTTTGTACCACAGCTTGCCGGTTTGGTCAGTTTTTGTTGCCCCAGGGGCAACAAAAACGGGGCGGCTGGGGTTCCTCTTAGTTTGTATTTTGTTGTCTGTTTTTAATTGTAAACAGTTTTGAGTTGCACTATATCAAAATCCCTTTTGATTTGATTTGATTTGATTCGATTCGATTCGATTCGATTCGATTCGATTCGATTCGAAAAATGACCCCAAGCATTTCCTACAGAAACTCAAGGGTTGGGCCTAGGAACTTTTGATTCTTATCAACTTTGACTATCACTATATTTTTACTGTCACACATCTGATACCGGCAGTTTCACCACCCAGGAGGTCGTTTTAAATGATTGCTTTCTAATACAATGTCAAAAAAGTTGTGAAATCTTTCTTTTTTTATTAAGATAAAATAAAAATCACAAGATTTAACCAAACTTAATTTCTTACCTTTATTGCAAAAATGCAGTTATTTGTTTTGGGGTAATTCATGAGCTCACTCAAGGAAAAGTGTAGGTATTTGTAGGTCATGCATCTAAGGGTTAAACAAAAATAGTTTTGCATCAATATATTTACATAAAATTATGTTATTTTGACAAGTGGTTCTCTCTTAGAATGTTCTTAAAACTTAAAAAAAATATTAAATTAATGACCTGAAGTCAAAACTAAAGGCACTGTAATAACAAAAGGCTGATTTGCTTCAGATCACAACAAAGTAAAATCATTTTCAATAGTGTTGTAAGTTTGCAGCACATCTTGCATTATATTTTACGCAATAATTTAGATGTTTGTACACAGAAATCAATCAAAAAGTAGGTGGAACCAACCATTCTGGCTATGATTCAGCAAAATGAGCATGTTCATGCATGATCTGATGTATGGTCTAACAAAGCAGGTGTATAATGCTTAACTGTGTGGTTGCAGTTGTATGGACTGACCTGTTACACTGTTGTGGTCACATTAAAAGGTGTTTTAAATAGGCAAGCCCTGAGATTAACTGTGGTGATGGATGGGCTACACTTTCCCTTCCTTGCTCTCTGACTCTCTGCTTTTGCCTCACTATGATGGATGCCCATCCCTATGTAAATATAGCCATACCCAAGCTACTTCCCATGGCTTGCATGCTACCAGCTAGCGCTCATAAGCTAAATATATACCCAAAAGTAACACTTCCATATTCAATTCCCTACTGTTGTGCAGAGGGGCTGTTGCTCTAATCGAACGAAAATCATAAATAAATAAAAGCATTTTATAATGACTTATACACCACAGTCCAAAGTAGTAGTTTAGAAAAACAAACAATGGAAGGAAACAGTGTGGTGGTCTGCGGGGGCTTTGTCCAGCATTGTGGTGACTGAGGCGACTACTCACTGCTGCGGTTTGAGCTCCATACTGTGGTTTTGGTCCAGACTCCAATCTTGCATTCAAAAACAGCGATATGGTGGAACAAACGCTGTTAGCAAATGTATGGGGTGGGTGTGGTCAAGGGGGTTGGGACGAGCAAAAAAAAAAAATATGCACCCAAAATGACGCAAGTTAGTACGTTTGTGTGGCACTAAAGTTTACCTTCATTTGTTCTGTACTGAATACAGATTGACTACCACACCTGTTTTGCTGCAGCTTGCATTCTGAGCTTAAGGAACAATGATTTATGCTATTTTTAAATTTGATTTGCTTATATTTATGCCTTTGTATGAATCTGAGGCTGACAGAACCAACTAAACCAACTTTCTTTTGAATGTTTTTTGCAAAGCCGCCAACTCCCTTTCCCAAATTTAGCCCAAACTAAGATGTTCCAGAAGTTGCAGTTCTTCAAGAATCACTATTCAGGCTCCAGCAGGAAACATTTTTCTTTTTAACTCACATCCCAAAGTCCAAATCCACTCCTAAAAAGGAGCATGTTCTTACATTGAAATAGCTTTCACTTGTTTATTGCTTTTTTAAAATCCTTGGATTTATTTTTTATTCAACACATCTGTACATAACTAAGGTTTAAACATATTTTTAAAATAATGTGAAGAAACACAAATACATATATTTTGGACCTGTAAGTATACTCATTTCAAGGCTCAAATTTATTCCAATTTTTTTCTTTCAAGGAGAAACCTACTGTTTGATTTCACTGAATATGATAATAAACAGTCTTCACAACTCTATCTGATAAATCTCTTGATTTCATTTTCAAAATATTATATTCATAACACTAAATTTGACAATAAAAATCAAAATTTCCTTCAATGAATTGGCCAAATCATACATTACTTATGCACTATTTCTTGGAGAATTTACAAAAAAGCAATTATTTTCTTTAATCTCAGCTTTACAGATCAACATAAAGTTACTATTATTGTTGTTTATACTTTTGTAACCCTCCAGGTGTTTATTTTGAAAAGTTATCTAAATGTTCTTAATAAAGTTTAAAACAAATAAAATATAAAAATACTTTAATCATTTTTATGGTACAGGTGGATCCTTAGCCAAAAACATGGTAAAGATGGGCGGTGCAAATTTGGATTGATGAGCCCGTTGTACTTTAAGTTTCCTTTTTATGTTAAGAAACCAAAAGGAAACGTCAGAGATTATCATGTAGAGTATGTCCATGTCATCTATGTCACGTGTATGTTTTATTTAGCTCACACGAAAGTTATTTTCACTTAATTAGTTTCAGTGGTTTTACATAAGCAGGAGCGGCAAAGGAGATAGTAAAACATCTAATAATTGGGCCAAAGTTTACTCAGCACAAAGTTCATTACTATCAGTGGGCCAACAGAAAATGTCTTATCATGCTTCGTCACAAACTTTGCTTATGTCTTGCATCATTAGAGAGAATGCAAGTGTCTTTCCTTTTTCGATTGACATTATGATAATTATTAACTTTTCATGTTTGCTGTTCCTTAACTCTAAAAAAAAATATTCTGGCTTTGATCATAAAAAGGAGGGTTATAAAGTTAAATCAAGTATCATCTGTGTAAAACATGACACTGTCAAGCACAAACTGAGTAGAGCTGGTGGTGGAGTGGCGACTTCAGCCACAGCTATCACTTGCAGATGAATGGAATTTGCAGTACACTGAGCTTTTGTTGAAAGGGTAAAGTGCACGGTTGTCACGGCAGCCAAGCCCTCAATTCAAGCTCAACTCTTTCAGTAACCTGAGAGGATGCTTTGATCTGCCGGGTTAAAGAGTACACTTTAACATAAATGAACTCAAACTGAGCAATCGCCTTTGCTCGCTGAAAAAGTGCTCAATATTTTCTTGGAAGTGCTGTAAAACCAGACTGGGACAAAGGCAGTTTCACAGGTGAGATGTCAACAAAGATGCTTTATCAAAATAGACAGAGCATCACTGTTCACACGCCTTGTACTCTGCGCCTTATCAGTGAACTGGAGCCTGACAGCAAACCACAGAGATATTCAAAACGAGGGGGGTCATTTTAGTATGGCGCAGCTAGACAACCGATTCTTTGAGATTGGTTCAGAAGTGCTTATAAGAGGGCTGCAACCATCGCCACTATTGTAGGATGGAATCTGACAGAGTGAGACTTCTCACAACAATAGGCAGCCTTCTCTGCCTGCTCTCACCCTGTTGGCCTGCAATGACCAAATGTGCCATCTGGGCTTTGACCTCTGCAGAACTGTCTCTTGCATTTTTTTCTTACATTCTTTGTTTTTCTTTTTTAATCCATAAATGGGCCATACTTTACTGGCAATCTTAAGTGTATATTATTGGTTGGTTCTTCCAAACTTTCCACATATCCGAAGCTTCACCTCTTAAAAAATCCTCCCAAAATTAAATGGAAAAGTTTACATAAAATGTTTAGCATGTTTGGGATTCTCTCCAGGGATATGCATGAAAAATAAAGTGTCAACAAACCTTTTATACAATATCAACAACTGACTGACTCTCAGTTACCATGACCACCAGGATCACAGCAAGTTTTAACTCAGCCCTTAAATTACCAAGAAGCAACACTGTAACTTACAACTGGAAAGTGGAAAATTGTGTCTTGGCACGTCTGGCGTTCATGTCAAGGATGGGTAATTATGAGGTAAAAGACATAACATATGGGGCATTTTAGGGGTTTCCAAAATTGCTCAATTGTTGCTGTGTCTTCTTTGACTGAAAATGATTTTTGCCCTCAAATATTGTTTTCTCCACTTAGTTTCCAACCAAAACAAAACCAAGCTTCTGTTGTTTGTTTCTTTTTTGGTTTATATTAAAGGAAATCCTTGTCAAAAATTTAGATGCACATTTATAGTTATATTATTATATTATGCCACAGCCATTACGTGTTTGGGTCAAGAGGTTTGGTTTTATGAAATGATGCCTTGTATTAGAACAACCTTTGCATTAAGAAAGTTCCATAAAAATTTCCACTAAAATTAAAATGTTTAGTAGTTGCTACATGAACCATGCAATAAAGAGAATAAAAAAATCTAAATAAACATAGTGTGGAGTTTTAAAAGCTATGACAATCTTGGTTTCAAAGTTCAAACCAAAATCTGAATAAATCTTACGATCCAGTCAATGTTTTTACGATAAATAAATGAATAAATAATGCAGAATAAAATAAAGGGATGATGGGACATTCGCCGAGGCTTACTTACACGCTAACAGTCCCACCAACAGCTGACAGGCTGTTCTAAAGAAACTCCTGGCACTCTGCAGAAAATATGTCTTAAAAAAAACGATGCTTTTTTTTTCTTTTGGCTAAAAACTCATAATTAAAAGAACACTGGGAACAATTTTACAGATAAAAATAGTTGGAGTGGGGCTTTAACCTGTGTGTGTAAAAAATGTCAATCTAGAGGAAACAGTTAACAAATGACATTACCTCTATGTTTTTATCTCTGATTATATCTGTTATACATATTTTACTGCTCGAAGAAACTAGAAGACTCATGAATGATGACGTTGGAGGGAATTGTGCCATCCAATAGTCATGATAATAAGTGTCTAAAGCCTGTGACTTCAGTCTGATATGACTCAAGACAACCCCTACACACCACAGTAAACCTGAAAACCAGAAGGTGGATCCCTCGGTAACGATTGCCATGCCTTGTCCAGTTGGCTACCGCCCGTGTGAGCTGTCCATCACAATATGAACTGGATAGCTGACATGGCATGGTATCAATAAGAATTCAGACATGTCATCAGCTCTGGGTGATTGAAGACGAAAGCAGAGAGGAGCTTGACCTTCCAGTAATTCTCTTGCTCCTACTCAAACAGACACAGAGATATGTGCACGAGCTTTTTTCATTCCTTCCATTCCTCATTGATCTGCTATCCAGGCCCCATGACAATTAAGAAGAGGACGGCGGGTAAAGTGATCAAGCAATGACATCATTATTTGAATAATGTATGTCTGGTCTTCGGAAAGAGTGTGCACTCATACAGTTAGAGTTCCCTCACTAGACATGGGGGATTCTCTCTGACTAAAGCAACAAATAATTTCCACTATAAATGAAAACACAGTTGAGAGTAGCTTCTACAGATATAACAGCTGTTGTTCAAATAGGAATAAACCCTGTCCATGTGAGTCATACAAAGTCTACATATTTTAAGCAAGATGAAAGACAATGAAGTAACCATAAAATAGGGCATTACACTGCTGTGAACTGCATAATGGAGAGCGGGAAGTCTTGATAACACACAGGGGTACACAGAGTACAGCTGATCATTATTGTAGCCATCTGTGATTGCTGAGAAACAAGGTGAACACTGGAGGGCATGCTTTCAGGTGTTGGAGTTACTCACTCGCTCTCTGTCATAACCGACCAAGAGTCACGCACACACCCTCACCCTGTCTGAAGCTCCACCCAGTTCCTACAGGCAGTCTTTTTATGGGCATGAGTGTGACCATAACGGTTAAATAAAGGAAACACAGGAAAGTCTCTTCTGGTCCTTTGAGTGAAAGTAGCACCACTACCAACAGAGCTGTCATGGCATTCTTGCACAAAAATATAACGTGACACACTCACACATAGAACTTTGAAAAGTCAATAAAAAGTTATGGCTTGACTTCAGATAAATACTTTCTTCTTCAAGCATAAAAAATCTATTAAGTCTATTCTTACCCATGTGTCTTTCTGCAGTTCATTTCATTTTGACATTCTGGGTCTTTTCCCCAACCAAATTACCTTTCTCATAACTTTAAAACTAACTTATAATGAAAATCTAATTTAACATAAACTCTATTTTTCTAAAAGAAACATTAGGATCAGTGGCAGAGGTAAACATTTTATGTGGGTAGGTGGGAAGAGAGCAGAAGACTTTGGTAGGGGGAAATGAAAACAGCAGAATAGAAGGCTATTACACATGAAAGGATAAAAAATATGTAGATCTATGTCAATAATCATACTAATTTGGGGGCAGGTAAGTGGAAATACTTTTTGCTGGCATGGCAGCCCCCCCTCCCCCCTTGCCCACACAATCTTCCTAAATGAGTAAAGCTGGCGCTTTTAGTAAGAATCTGGCTTCAAAGAATCATTGACACCTTATCTTGAAGAACACACATAGGAAGTAACGGAAAATGTCACTCTGTCCTGAAAAAGCTTTATCTTCACCTAAACCTATTTTATCTTACTTCCAGGCAAGGACTACCCACTCAATTTTTAACAATCCCCATATCAAACATGCAGAGAGGAGTTTTCCAGTGATCAGTCAGCCACCCTGTGGGTCCACCTTAAATGTGGCCCTTAGGTCAACTTCACCCACTCTTTTTGGGTGTGTCAAGAATGTCAAGACTTCTGCAGAGTGTCTCTGTCTTGACATAAGGCAGGATAAACGAATGACTATCACATACTTTTTCTGTTAACAGAGATTGCTCTTCTGATCTCACTTATATGTATATGTAAAAATGCAAGTGCTAAATAAGGTAAAATAAGTTGCAGTGAAGAAAATGATGGCTATAGGACAAAAAACATGTACTTAGAATAATATGACTGTTTGTAGTCTTTTCAAGGGAGATATACTCAATTGGTTTAAAATTCAGTTTATTGAATTATATGAAAACAATATTGCAGAACAAGCTGTTTTACATCAATTTTGAGCAGAATGAGTTTCATTTACACAAGCTGCTCATTAAAGCTGCTTCCCTAGACAGATCTAAGGTATGTTGGAAGTGCTATGGTGTTTAGGTTTGCTCAGATTACTGTGTTGCTAAGGTGTGTCTGCAGGTCATGAGAATACAGGCCCATAAACTTATTTTATTGACAATTTCAGATGAGACATTCTTTTTCCATCCCCGGTTTCTATGAAGTTGAAAAACACAAATATATTTTTACTCAATAATAGTAGGTCTAACTGATAAGAACTGTTGAGTTTTCTGTGAGTTGCCATCATTCCACCCCCTCCCAAATCCTTTAAAGTAGCCTAGACTAGATGATGACTGTAGGGTGAAACTGCCTCTTTGATGGAATACAAGCATCATAGCATCTAATGGCTAGTTTTGAAAAATATTTTGGGTGTAGCTAATTTTTTTTAAACTCTGTGTTAAAAATGAACCCAGAAATTTACATTTCACCATATGCTGTTTATCTTATGAAACCGGATATGAATTTCCAAACTAATTAAGGCGGCTTTCATTAGCCCAAAACAGGTGCAGAAGAAACCGAAGCCCCTCACAGCCCGTTCATTTTACTGCCAACCACATCAAAGAAAGAGGGGAACCTTCATGAGTTAGCTTTTAGACATACTTTACGAGGGCAGGTTTTAAAAGAGAGAAGTAATAAAACCGGATAAATGCGGTTTGGTTTTCAAACGGAGTTTGAAAGCAGCAGGATTTCCAATGGAGTTCTGGACACTAGCACCCTCTAGCGGTGAAAGTGGAAGAATTTCCAGAGGAATTTCTTGAGTCACAGAAATCGAGATTGTTGTCAAACAGCACCCTCTAGTGGCGTTTCCGTGTCATCATGTCTTTTTTTTTTAAATTCGATTTGCAAATTTTGGTGAGTATGGAGAGAACATATGCAGTTTTAAACACTTCAGTTTCAATCTTTGAGCCCTGGACATGACAAAAATAAATAAATAAATAAATAAATAAATACATAAATAATAATAATAATAATACTAAAATAAAACAATGGCTTCCTAAAATTAATAATTTGTGGCCACAAATTATTATTTTGTGCACACAGATTATGGTAGCAATTTAGTTTAGTTAATAGCTACTACTGATTAGTATGCTCAATGTACTAATTTGTGTGTAAAATATACTAATTTGTGCAAACAAAATGCTAACTTAGGGGCACTAAATATTTGTGCACCCAAAATAATAATTTGCATAGAAAATAATAATCTGTGTGCACAAATTACCAAATTGTGCCCACGAAAATGCAAATTTGAATAAACAATTATTTTTTTATTGTTTTTGAACCTCATGACGAGGGCTCCATATTAGGGCAAGGAGGTACGCAAACTCAATAATTCCCTTCCATGAATATTTATTAATCTTTATCATCCTTTTCAGCCTGTTGTGTGCCAAACTTGTGTGGTTCATACAATAAATTTTAGACCAAATACTAGAAGGTGGACCACAACAACAGGTATCAGAAACCATTTAAAAAAATATTTTAAAAACATTCACCAGATTTATCAGAATTATGTAACAAAAAATGCAAAACAGAAGCTTTTAGTTGATCTTACAAAATTTAATTAGCACCACATGGATGTTTAATGAGAGAACATTTAAAAAGAACATTGAATATTGACGTTTTTAATTGAATTGTAAACTTGCACAAATTTGCTTATTGAACAATAAAGAAACATGTAACTACTTTAAATAAGAGATTATTTTAAACAATATTTTCAAGTTTTTGAAAGCCGTTTAATGAGAAAATACATTTATAAATGTAAAGATGTATGCAGTGCCTTTGCGTCATTACAGAGTTGTGTTTTCTTCCAACATAAAAGATAAAAAAAAGGATAGTTTCAAGTGCGCATAGTAGAAAACATCAGGAAAAAAATTGTTGTCAAAGCAATAAAACCACATTTAGTTTTAATAAAGCATTCTAGAACAGAATATAGAACTTGCAAAGAATTGCTGTCTTCAGTTGCAATGTTAAAACTCAAATAACATTTCAACCTAACATTAGAATCCTTCTTAATGCAGTGTATTTTAAACTTAACTGGCTCCAGGAAGGCGGGCTCCACCCTCTATTTCAGGCCCTTTTCCCCCCTGATGGGGCTAAGTTTGAAGGATGTTTGTGGTAGTAGTCAGGTGGAGTGGGATTTGGGCTTGCATTCATCCCTGTGGGAACATAATACATACTCTCCAGGTAACTGTGGTCCAAAGGTGGGTGATTCTGATGCTCTAGTTTGGATCCCTGACCTGAGGGATTCCTGTAACTGACACCAGGCGCAGTCGTGTGTATCGCTGTTGCAGCCGACGGCTCAGGATATCGGGGTGGCTGAGGCTGGACCTGTGGGTGGGCTAATGGGGGAGGAGCTGCACAGGGCATGTACTGTGGAGCAGGAGCATACATGTTGGGAGTGTGGAGGGGTGAAAAGGGGGCTGCGGAGGGAGGATACAGACCAGAGTGTGACATTGTTTGCTGTGGGATAAGCACTTCCACGTACTGCCCAGTCTCCGGGTCAAACAGCATTTTCCTCAGTGGCTGAACAGGAACCTCGATGTAAAAATACTTTCCTGTTTCAGGATCAAGGAGAACCCTGCGTGGTGTTTGTCCATAGTTACTTTCTGAGTACAAACTTGAGGTGTCACCCCCATAGTCAGAGCCATAGGATGGTCCCATACTTTGAGGGCCACACAGGTACTGAGTATCAACCGGAGGAAGGCCAGGAGAGTGTCCATGGCCCGGATCATTGTACGGAGCCCCAGTGATGTTTGATGGCTGCTGCTGATGGGGGGACTTATGGACAGGAGGTCGCCTGGGGTCAATGTGCTGGGAGTGCTCAGCAGGCATAAATGAGGGATGAGGAGGGCATGGGGCAGGCTGGTAAGGAGGATGATACATTGAGGGTGGCTGATTTAGACAAACAGAGCTCGACTTTGGAGAACTTGGCTGGTAAGTCATTGGATGTGGTTCCGGCCTGCACTGGTGAGGACGCAGAGGGGGCGGATTCACTTGATAAGGTAGTGCCTGTCCTGGAGAGTGTGTTGGGGCAGGTGGGGTTAGGTTATGAGGACTGTGGTGGTGGTGACGAGGAGCCAGGCCGGGATGAGAGGGGCAGCCAGCGGAGCAGGAGCAGGGCGGACCGCGAGTTGAGGGCTGATAGCGACCCTGCCTTTGAGAAGCCAGATCTGGGAGCAAAAGCGGGCTAAAACTTTCCCGTTCCTCGTAGCTCGGAGGATCATCTGAAGCAAAAAATCGTAGATCTTCTGTTTGTTGGTTGCACTCGCTGGACATTGGTCGATGATATGGTTGATGTGTGTATCTGGGAACTTGAGAGTTGGATACACCAGAACTTTGTTTTGCATTGTTTGGAGCAACTGCCTTGGCTTGCTCAGGAGGACGTGTCATCCTTGGTAACTGCTTTTGGATGTCTGAACTCATTAGGGAAGCTTGGTTCGCTCTGGCTAGGTTAGCTTCAGGAACTTGGTCTGGTTTTGGGTCAGAAGCTGGAGCTGATGCTGAGGTCTCATCTAAACCATCTGCTCTGGTTGGAACTGGTTTTTGAGCATGGTTAGAGCTTGGAGGCAATGCAGCTTGCAGCTGTCCTCTTTCAGTAGATGCTTCATTATCTGATAACTGGTTTGAGAAACTGCTGATGGTGGCTGCTGCCATTTTGTGAGCTGGAGGTTTACAGCTGGACACTGCAGACACGGCAAGCTTTCTTGAGTAGCTTGACGACGATGTGGAGTCGCTGGAAATCTTTCTATAGATTGTGGGTGAGCTTACCACAATAGTCTGAGACTTCTCCTCACTCTGAAGTTTTCCTGTTGACGATGATGTTGCTGATGCTGTGTGTAGCTCATTGGCTCCTAAATCTGTGGGCTTAAACTTGCAGCTTGGCTTTGGAGGAACAACTGGTTTTTGGGAATTTTTAGCAACAGATTTCACTTCGATAGCCTGTGGTCTCTGGTTGGCTGTTGAGTTTGTTGGCATCTCGGGCTTCTGTGGCTCTTTAGATAGTGATTTCACTTCAATTGGTTGTGGTTTGAATTTTCTAACTGCAGGAGATCTGGGGGGGAAAGTTGGATCAAGTCGCTTCACCGTTTCAATATCTCCCACGTCCTTCTGTTTGAACGGAGGGGGCTTTTGCTCCTGTGCACTGCTTTTTAGCTTTGTGGGATCCTTCCCTGGAGGCTTGAAGCTTGAAGAGGCTTGAAGTTCCACATCATCTTTGTGCTGAGTGAGAGCCTCTGAGGTGTCCTTTGCTGCAGAGGGGCCTGAAGAGGGGGATGAGGAAGAAAATTTCCTTTCTCTGGGAACATCAACTGGACCTCCATCTGAAGGAGGCGGCGTCTGAAGGGGGATTTCTAGAGAGTTGACGTGTTTACGAGGAGGCCCTTTACCTCCAGCTGTGTTGTGATTGTCGCCAACCACTGCTCCTATGTCCGCCTGGTAGCCTTTCTCCTTTAACAGCATGGAAACTGAGTGACCTCCACTGCCAGGCCTACCACCAGGGGTGGTGGGTCCTGGGGAAAGTGAAGGAACTGAATCTTGGCTGGAAGCTGTGGTCTCTACCTGAGCAGGAGATGGGGATGTGCTACTTTTGTTTGTTTTTTCTCTGATTAACACAACAGCAGTTGACACTTCTCTCTCCTTACTAGGCAGTTTGGGAAGATTTCCAAGCATGGGAGGCTTTTTCTCTACTTTGGTTTCCACTGATTTGTCTTTGTTTTCTTGCACTTTGGGGATTTCCTTCACAGCTTTTTGTGCTTCTGTTGTGGCTTTCTTATCTTGTTCACACAACTTGGGAGTCTCTTTTTGTCCCGATGTGCTTTTGTTGGAGTTTTGAGGCTCCCTGTTCACTTCTGTAACAGACTTAGAAGAAACCTGAGGTCTGAAGCTTGTGTCTTTTGTGATATGGGCTGTTTTGCTTTTATCATTTTTCCAACACACCGCCTTGCATTCTATTTGAATTGGTTGTGAAATTCCTTTGCTCTTTTCCAGTGGAGATGAGGTCTGCATCCTAGGATCCTTTGTTTCCTCCTTCTTTTCCTCTTCTCTCTCCTCCCTTGTCTCCTCTTTTACAACCTTTTCCTCCCCGGATGTGACACTTGTCCCCCTTGTTTCACTTGAACTCTCAATCCCTCCCTCCTTTGAGCTTGAGGGCCTTGCACCGTCAGCTGCCTTGAAGGAAAGATTATAAGTATTTTTCACAAGACGCCTCACATCTCTAACTACATGAATGGGAGCTTTAACTCCACTATTTTCCTCCTCGTTTTCTCCTGTTTTCTCATTTTCATCCATCTCGATCCTTGCCTCTTTCACAGGCAGGTCGGGTGGAAATGGTTTGCTTTCTCCCTCGGGTGTTAGGCAGACATCTAAAGAAGTTTTCTTCTTCTCCACAGCTTTCAGGGTAATGTCCTGTTTTTTGGGTGAGTTGGTACTCCGGTCACACTGGTGTAACTGTTTGTGATCTTCCTTTTCACGCTCCTGCTCTCCGTTTGTCATCTTCACCGGTTTGTCGCTGCCTCCTTTAGTGGAGGAGATTCCCGTGTCTCTGCCAGTGGTATCTCCTGCATCACTTTCACGTGTTTTACTCTGTTGTAATCCGGTTTTAGTTTGTTTGCTATCAAGCATCACTTTTATTTCAGACTTCATCTCAGATCTTAACGGTGTGGAATTCCTGCTCTGAGAATCTGCATCATCGCTGTCAGTCTGGGAGAAGGTGACACTTCTGCTGCTGCTGGATGAGCTCGGCCTGTTACCTGGTCTTAGTCCTTGGCTTTTGGGAGGTTTAGATTCATCCTTTGCACTTGGTTCTCCTCTCACAAGGTGACCCTCAGATAAAAGACTAGAATTTGCTTGAAGGTTGGAAGATGAGTTATGTGAATCGACTTTTGGGGGTTCTTTTGCGATCTCTGCTGGTGGGCTCCTGCCTTCACCCGTTTGCTCATCGGGGTGTCTGTCAGGACCTTGCATCTTCTTGGACAGCACACTCTTGATGAGGCAAGAAGCCATCTTGGTTTTGGAGGAGGTCTCCTCCATAGAAGCAGATTTCTGGAATTTGGATTGTCTTTCCTTTTGCTGAGCCCTGTCAGGACAGCTCTCAGAAGGACAGCATTCTTGTATTGCAGCAGGTGTACTGTGTTGTCTGATAAAGGACCTTCTCTGCTGTGTTTCTTGAGAAGGACTCTCCATTGTCATGGGTAGTCCCGGACTGCTGTTCTCACTGCTCTCTCCTTGCTTTCCATCGTCATTATTCCTCCTTTTCAGCTGGATTTGTCTCTTTGGCACTCCTCTTCTCACCTGCCTGTGGTCTTCTCTCTCCACAGCTACATCTATGCATTCAAAGCTGCCCAACTCATATCGCCTTGATGGATCAAGCCCGTCTAAGTTGTATGCAGGTGACTGTTGGAAGGAAGGTTCCTCGCAGTCCAGTTTTGGCGCTGAGCCCCTGAAGTCAGCATAGGCCATCCAGGCAGGGTTGACTCCAGCTGGGCTCTCCTGGGTGGACGGCTGAGAAATGTTTGTGGACGAACGGCAGCTGGAGTTGTACATGTCAAGGTAGTCTACTTCAGAGCTGGACAAGCTTTGGGAGGCAAAGTCTGTAAACCATTTCACCTCACTGTCTGCTTCATCAAGTTCACTTCCCATGCTGGAGCTGGAACTCTGACAAGGTCTGTTTGCAGCCTCACGTCCAGGAGCACTTTTCCTGTTCTGGGTTGCAGTAGGTTGAAGCCGTCCCCTGGCACTTCCACCCCTGATGTCTCGTTGGGAGTTAAGTTTAAGCAGACCCTGCTGCTGCTGTGTCTGTCTTGTTGCTAGCAAGCTCTCTGAACAGGAATGTGCTGTTGGCAGTCCCTGACGGGTCTTTCTGCTTGTGGGAGCTGCACTCCAACTCACAGGTCCTTTTCTATTCCTGGCACTGAATGACAGCTCAACCTGTTCCCCTCTGTAACTGGCAACCCCCTGCCATCCCTCCCCTCTCTCAGGTTCCCGCTCCTCCCTCTGCCTCTCCATACCTTCAGCTCCCGCCTGCTCCAGCGACATTTCCCTCTCCATCTCCAATTGCCTTCCAAGCCCGACTGAGTCAGTCTGGCTATTATTGTCAGCAGAGTCAATATTGGGGCCTTCCCTGTTTGCCACAGCTTTCTTTAAGTTACCACCCGATGATGATGGTAAAACATGAGGTGGACTTTTACCTCTGTTTTGCCACTGTCTGTAAGGTTTCTGGGGGGCTATGATGTGGACAGGTGTAAACCTTGTGAGGGGCGGAGAAGGAGTCTGCCTTCTGTTTACACGGTGAGAGACATCCTCTGTGGGCCTCTCCCTCGGTTCACATATGATTTTCTTTATTGGCTGTCTTCTCCAGACCTCCGGCGTGCATTTGGGTGGACAAATATTGCTGTTTAGAGTCTGTGGGTGGGAAGTGGACTGCGGAACAGGGTTTTGCTGGGATGGGCTGGATGAAGCTGGGTGGAAAGGGGAAATATTTGGGCTGCTGTCTTTAGAGGTTACTGGATTGGAGGATGTGGACTTTTTTACTCTGGAGGAGTTCCTGTCTTTGTCACAGGAAAGTGGAGACGGATTTCTTAGATTTTTGTCAGTGAAAGAAACTGTGTTTAATTTATCCAGAACATCGATCTCTGCTGCTAATTTTTCTTTTTCTGTAATGTGTTGTATTGGTGAGCTGATTGGAACTTTGTCTGATAGTATAGGAGAACTATTTTTCAATCCTTCGAGAATTGCTTTGTCTCCCTGGTCAAATTCAAACAATGGCGACTGACTGTCTTTTTCTGACCTTGTGATGTTTTGATTTTCTGTGAAATCTGACGAGAAGGAATCTGGTACAATTTCAGGTTTGTTTCTTTGTGTTGGTTGGGTATACACAGAGTTATAGTCAGTGGAGATGATCTCTGCTGAATGCTGATACCTCTCTTCAGGTAATGGAGAAATGGGAGACTGATCTCTGCTTCTGAACTGAGGAGAAGGACTTTGAAGCTCATTAGACAAACAGGTTTGAAATCTTCCTTCAGGTGAACGGGTGAGACCATTTGACGTCGGTGAGGGGGTCTGGTACCTGGGTTGAAGCCTCTGAGTAATGTTGGATGGTGGGAGAGAACTTGGAAGGTCGGATGTTAGAGAAGCAGCAGACTCTGCTGCTCTGCTACCCACGCTATTTCTGCCAGACGTCAGAGTGATATCTGGCTCTGACGCTGAGAGATGAGAAAGTTCTGGAAATGGGGGGCTGTCCCTGTCTTCGAGCTGAGCAGCGGAGTAAGAAATTTCCGTGATGTGAGAGGAGGAAGTGAAGCTTCTGGGTGAGTTGGAGCCAAAGTGAGGCTCTGAGACAGGTGAGGTTGATGCTGGCTGATCTCTAGCTTGTTCTTTCCAGCTGACTTCAGGTGAGGATGCTGTAATCCTGATTTCCGGTGAGGGCGAGGTGTATCTGTAATCAAGAGGGAAACTGCTGTCCCTCGCTCCAGGCGATGGGGATAAACTGTAATCAACCACAGGGGAAGACATTTGGCTTTCAAGCTCAGAAAAGCTGTTCCTTACAGCTGCAGGTTCAGGTGAGGGACTTCTTGTTCCGGTTTTAGCTGAAGAGGTTGGACTGAGTAGGCGAGGGGATTCGCTTATGTGTCTCAGTTCAGGTGAAAAAGCACCTTCTCCAAGTTCAGCAGATGTTGTTGTTGAAATGACGGGTGATGGGGGCGTGTATCGAGGTCCGGGTGTGGAAGTGATGCTCTCCTGTTCTACTGACAGCCTCACTTTCTGGCTCTCTGGGGTTCTTGTGGGGTTTGGGCCTGTGCTAGAAAGATCTGAACGGATTTCAGGGCTGCAGGGGGGGTCTTTAAGTTCAGGTGAGGAGTCTCTGCTAAAAAGATCAGGTAAAGATACCCTCCCTCCTAATTCGGGGAAAGAGGGTGATACTTGAGTGTCAGTGAAGGGAGAACTATTTCTAAGCTCGGGGTCAACTGGGCTTGAGTGAAATACTATTTCTGTACCACTAAGAGAAGGTAAAGGAGAGGAAACGATGCTTCCAGATTTTAAATCTGAATCTGTGAAACTTGGAGAACAAGGTATGAGATCAGGAGATGGACTGATGTTTTCATTTAGGAGACTTTCTGTTGGCTCCAGTAAATCTTTACACGGGGACAGATTGGGAGTTAAGGATTGGTTGTTAGTGTCTTTAGATGAATTACTTGTTGCTCTTGGTTCTTCTTCAGAATGTTTTGGTGAGAGTCTTTTTTCAGCTGAAGAGGAAGACAAGGATGACAGTCTCCTGGTCGTACCAAAAGTAGTGAGGCTGTTCTGTGGAGAGGGAGTCCTCCCTCCACTGCTGAGACCTGGGGATGGCGAGGCAAACTGAAGTGATGGTGACTTGCTCCCTTTATCCTCCAGCTCTCTTTTTTCCTCCAATGTGGGGCTGGAGAGCTTTTCTCCTGACTGCTCAAAGCCTTCCTCTTCTTCTTCTTCGCTGAAACCCTGCGCAGTGTGATAGGAGCCAGAGGAATCATTCACATCGTCCAGAAGAGGGGATGCAGCTGCTGTGTCCTCCACCGCCCTCTGGGCAGGGACAAAGGCTGCGGCGGCGGGGCTGCTGGAGAGGGATGGTGACTCACAGTCGTCTCCAAAAATGTCACACAAACAGGTGGTCTCGGAGATGGCGCTGCGCTGAGTGGGGACGTTGATAATGTCAAAGATTTCGACGTGGTTAGGAGTGCCGTCACGGTGACATAGAGAAAAGGTGCGGGGTGCGCTGCGCAGGAAGGTGTAACTGTCACCCTGGATAGTCCAGCTGTCCATGACTAGTCCACAATGCTCAGCGGGGGACGTCCAAGCTCCTTGGATCCGGGCTCTGCTTCTGCAAGAGGACATGGTCACCTGGAGGGTGTGCAGCTCACTCATACCATGCCAAGCCAGAAAATCAACTAAATTAAAAATCTCCAATTTCAATGCTAAACTTTATTAGCTATCACGTACTGAAATGATTCCTCCTTAAAAAGTGGAAATACATTATCAATAAGAATTTAACTTTAACTAATCTGACATCTACATTGAAAAGATAAGCTTAACTTCAAACATCTAAGACCGCCTATAAATAGTGGTGGTCAGAGAAGAAGAGTGAGCCTCCTGTGCATAAAGAAAAACTGATTCATACTGTACCTTCAGCCACTGATAAAAATCTCACAATGGCAGAGTTGCAATTTCTGCTCCTCATCCAGAAATTTGTCTGTTAAATCCTTAAAACACTTGAAGTTAGCAAGAGCTGATCAAATGCTGGATCCGATGATGAACAGTTCTGCACAGCTCTGTTGGCCAGAGTCACTCAGATCAGACAATCTCGAAATGCTGAAGCCCCGGCCATGTGTTCTTGACTTGCACAGAAAATGCAAAGAGAAGGATCGTTCTCAGACACTTTACATCCCTTAATATTCCTGTCTCCATGGCTGCCCCGCCTCTCTAAATTGGCGGCAGGGGAAAGCGCTTACTGTGAAGCCGGGACTTTTTTTTTTTTTTTTTTACTTCTGGCAACTGAGGTTTGGTTGGTCATTAGTAAGTTTGGGTGGGGTATCCGTCAGAGGGAGGGTAGGTTTATAGTTAGCAGCAGAGGCCCAATGGGCTGGGATGGATAAGTGCGCCTGGAATCTGACACTTCCAGCCGTCTCAGTCACAGGGCTTCCCTATATATAGACTCATATTATCAGAGCAGATAGACGACGGTTAAGCTTTTTGCCTGGGCATGCGAGTGGGGAAAAACAGAGCTGGATGTACGCACACACACACTTGGATTCAATAAACGAGGCTGCAGTCAGCTCCTAGGAGATAGATGATTAACCATTCCATGCTCTTGCACATGCATGACCTTGTTTGAAATGCTCCAGAGAAGAGGTCAAAGGTTAAAACAGAGCACCCAACTTTGTCAGGTCACATGAACTCCTGTGCCCTGCTTACCTAGCAAAACTTTTATGGCCAGGTTCTCTGACATATTTAAAGCCATTTTGTTTAAGCATGTCTAAAGAGTATTTTATCATTGAGCCACATGAACTTGAATTTTTAAACTAAATTCCTGCTTTTTATGTCAACAATTACAGCCGAAAAGGAAAGATTCTGATGTCTTCACAAATTCAAGTTTTTACTATAATAGCTTCACTAGGCTACAGTAAAACAGTTCATTGATGTTTGGCTTTAGTTCTGCAAGATTAGATATGCTCCCTATTTCTATTCTACTCTAGTCTTTCATTCATATGTCATATCATTGGGATAATAAAGGAAAAATCTAAGTTGAAAATGTTGTCATTTTTATGGAAGGTACACAAACTTTGAACCAGAAGTATTCAAAATAGGCCTGCTTAAAGGTGAACAACTATATTTTTTTATGAAATCTGAACTTTTTTATTTTTTATTTTGGTAGAGTGTTGTCAAATGAGAAAAAAACTTTTAAATGCTATCATACTGTAATGGTGAAGATGATTTGTTTTAAAAAAAATTGATTAGGGTTTCATAATAAGTTTGAACAAATAAGACGAAATTACTGGTACACAGATTTATTCTGAAAAAAAGTGAAAATTTAAAAAATTGCTATCAAAGCTGTAAACTCACAGTCCCATTCACTTCACTGCCAAACACTGGCGCCAACCTATAACCACCAGGAGCAATGTGAGGGACACTTCAACACATCTGGGCGCAGAGTAGGAGCAAAACTTGCAATTTTCCAATCAGAGGTCAACTGCTCTACCTCTGCCCCAATGCACATCTTTTAGTAAATCTGAATTTTTATGTACTAGTAAATAGTGGAAAATGTTGTCCTTTAAAATGAAGTCGAATTTGTTTTTTATGTAGCCTTTTTTTGTTTCTTCTTTCAAAGATAATCAAATATCATCAGGATTTGAGGAAATATCTGACATTTTGACAAATCAAATCAATCTCTCAAGGCCTTGGTGAATTTTTCCTCGCTTTTGACATTTAATCTTTTTTTTTTTAATTACAAAACTTTCAAATCCACATTAACTTCACACTCAAAGAGTGTGCTATTTTTTTTTTTTGTAGTAACCACAGTACAGTGTGCTGATACAGGACTCATAAGGAAAGAATGACAAGCACCTTGGAAACAGTGAGCTTTGGACTGCAACCTTGATACATCAGTCACCACATCAGAATGCAGAAATTGAGAAACCTCCCTCACGATCATGTTCTCGCTAATAGAGCTGTACATTATGATTGAACATCATGAAACACTGCAATAAAAAAAGCAATAAATTAATTTTGTCCACATCTTGAACTTTTTGTTTTTTTAAACTTTGGAACAATTAAGAATTAATATATATTGTAACTTTATATTTTTATTTTTGCATAGCATAGCACTGCATAGTACTCTCTCTCTCTCTCTCTCTCTCTCTCTCTCTCTCTCTCTCTATATATATATATATTATATATTGTATATATATATATTCCAAATGTACTATGCTATGCAAAAATAAAAATATAAAGTTACAATCATATGTGCAGTCTGCCCACTTTTTTAGAGTGATCACGGTGACCGTTCTGAAGCTTTAAATACAATACATATGATTTATTCACATGATTTATTTAAAAAAGTAAAAAAAAATATTGTGATGTAATTTAAGAAATATATCATAGGTTTAGAATCAGGATCATTAACTTAATGAGACAAAACAATTTAAATTGAGTCATCTGCTGTGCAAGTGTATCATGTTGCTAATGTTTTTAAATATATTGAAGCAAAATAAGATAGTGCCTTCGTCTTTTTTTTTCAAACCTTATAAAGCTAAACAAAATCAACAAGTTTGAAATGTGATGTTGCAAATGTTCAAACCAAAACCACTCCATATAATTAAACTGAAAAACAATACTTCCGGCTACTGCTCCTAACTGTCAATCAAACTCTGAGCTTGTTTTATTTTGAAAAGGCCATGTAGTACACAATGCGACACCGGAAGTTCCGCATTACGGCAGCTAGTGAAGTGATGCCATAACAGGCAAGCGGCTAACGCTAATGTTTGCTAAGTAATTAGCATCGTAGGTGAGTGTTTTTGATTCAAAAATATTTTTTACATTTAGTTGAGTAGTGTTAGGACTTTTATTCGTTGGAGTAATGCAGAGTGTTGGTGACAATTCAGTTGTCATTGTGTTCTCCAATATTCTGGGCCTTGTCATTTAGGAGCAGGCTAACATGGAATACTAGCATCTAGCAGTAGCAAGCTTTTGTAGCTAAGTGGACTGTGGTGCTGTTTGTTTATGTTAGCTCTGCGGCACTCATTTTTTCAGTAATCACTCACATTTAAATTATATTATTTGCTGTTTATAAAAATATGTTATTATAAAAACATTTTAGGGGGGACTGACAAAACGCCGATCCCGAAAAATCACTTAAAATTATGCTACTGATGTTAGCTCTTGACGGAAGATTGACCATTACTTGGCTCCGTTTTGAATCAGTGCATTACAACTGAAAATCTCCAATATAATGAATCGAAATATAGCTAAAGAAGAGTAGCAACATTTTGTAGTTGCAAACACACCAGTGGTCTTGATATAATACGATATTAACTGTTTTTAATCTGTGTATTTATTGCTACTCAAGTGTTGTTGATGTTTTGGTAGTAAACAACAGGCCGCAAGTAGACTGCTTTGTAGTTTTTAGGCCCTGATAGTTAAAAAAAAGTTGGGACCACAACAAGATACACTATTAATCAAGGCAGAACTGAGATGTTTCTGTATGTCTCAAGCCTTGTTATTAAAATGACAATACGAACATTTTAGGTTGTTGTTGAATGTTAAAATTTTCAGTATTTAATCTCATCTGCCTCCTTTATTTGTGGATATTATTTTTAATCTTTTTAATTTCTTGTAGTGTAAGATCTTTTAAGAAATATATAAAAAAAAAAGAAATACAGTGTCATTTTTTTGTTCAGTAACACCCCAACCAGCACAAAGAATATTTATTTGTTTACCACACTTTTTTTTTTTTTAATTCTTGCAATTTTTAGAACTTTACAAAAATACAACACTCTTGGAGAACAGAAAAAAAACATTTCAAAAATGTTTTTGCTGTCTGTTTAAAGTAGGGGTCCCTATTTTTTTTTTTGTGAGGGCCATATAACAGTTTTCTCCTCTGATGGGGGGCTGGAGTCAGTTTATAGGCTAACAGAAAAAGTTTAGCAATCGCAGCCTAAACGTAAACATTTGTGGTTTCCAGAAAGGCACAGATAGCCAAATTTTAAATAATTAATTTCTGTAATCTTCACAGAAAAAACAAACAAACAAAAAATTAAAACAATAAATAGTCAATCCTCTCCTTTCATAGTTCAGATTGCAGAAGGGTTTAATAAAAAAGTCACGTTCTATGTCAAATAAACAAAAACATTTTAACTCTCACCAATGTGAAATACAGCACTTTTAAATACCAGTCCTCAATCTGGAGGTTTTGGTATGGTCGTCTCTTTTGAACTTTTTAAGTTTTTAATTTTCTAAGTCTATTTTATGTCATTGTTTTTATTGGTTCTTATACTTTTATCATAGTGTCTCTTTTTATTTATTTTATTTTTTACATTTTTTTATTATATATATATATGTACATTCTTTTATTGCTTTTAAGTATTTTATCTGTTGTGTCTTTGTGGCAAATGGACCTTGAGTCTGTAATAAAAGTATCTTCTTCTATGTGGGTTTTGATCGGCCAGATTGAGAGGAAAAAAAATGATGCTTTTCCGGTGTTTTGGGGGCCAGGCCAAATGTGGAGGCGGGCTGGATCTGGTAGTTTGGAGACCCCTGGCTTAATGTGCCATTTTTTACCAGTTTAAAATGCTACTTTAAGATGAAAAAAAGTTTTTGAAGCAAATACAAACACATGAATTGTACAAAATCTATTTTTTTTTCCCTTTTTGAAAAAATAAAAATGAATTGTTGTGTTCTTGTATTACTTCCAGGTTTTTTGTTGTGTGCAATTGTTCCAGTCTGAGCCATGGAACAGTGTCTCTGTGTGGAGCGGGAACTGGAGAAGGTGCTGCATCGCTTCGTGACATACGGCCACCAGTCTGAGGAGAGGCTAGATGAACTACTGCGCAGCGTCTGTGACATACGAGCTCAACTAGTTGCTTTTGGTAATGAATTTGACTGTGCCCCACGTAAACCTAATTAGTATACTAGACTAAATAAAATTAGTTCCAGATAGAGGAATAAATTGTGTTTTTTCCGCTATACTACTGGTTGTATATACGATTTTGTTGACATGAATAATGCAGATTTCTTTTGTTCAATCTGCCCAATAGGAGTTCAAGATGCAGACCTATCAGTCCTATCCCAGACTATGGCCCAGTGTTGTAAAAATATCAAGGAAACGGTGCAGATGCTAGCCTCTCGACATAAAGACATCCATGGCAGTGTGTCGAAAGTTGGCAAAGCCATCGACAGGGTACAAAACATTGTCTTCTGCAAAATAGCTGAATATGTGGATTAGCCTGTCTCACCTGTGGCATACTTGTTGGTAGAATTTTGATGCAGAAATCAGTGCAGTGGTGGCAGAAACAGTGTGGGACACCCCAGAAAGACAGAAATACCTGAGCGAGACCATTGTGGAGCATCTGTACAGACAAGGCATGCTCAGCGTTGCAGAGGACCTTTGTCAGGTAAGTAAATATTGCTTTGCAAACAACCGCTCTGGTTTTGCAGGAACTGTTTTATGATTTTTTTAAGGATAAGAAGAAAAAAAACAATCTATAAGTATTTGTTTTTTTTATGTCAAATATAGTTGCCCAGAAGAGTTTGTTTATATCCCACTACAGCTATATCTGTATATGTTGTAAAATGGTTCTTAAATTATTTTATACATATCCTCCATCATGAGGAAATGCTTCAAAGAAAATGTTAAAAACACCAAAGACAAGATTTTCACCAGAATGGGTCTTTAAAAACAAATTAGGATAATCATTTTACATTTTCAATAACAATGTCAATAATATTTTATTATTTATTCTTTGCTCCATTTTCCAGGAGTCTGGTGTAGTTATTGACATGAGTATGAAGCAACCTTTTCTGGAACTAAACAGGATCCTTGAAGCTCTGCGAATGCAGGACCTCAGGCCAGCATTAGAGTACGTTGTTTTATTTATTTTAACAACTTTTTGTTTGCATTGTCTTTTGACGCCTCTAATCGCCCAGTTTGTTTCCTCAGATGGGCCGTTACAAATCGCCAGCGCCTTCTGGACCTCAACAGCAGTTTAGAGTTCAAGTTGCACCGCTTGTACTTCATAAGTCTGCTCAGTGGAGGAATCGGTAACCAAATGCAGGCTCTGCAGTATGCCAGACACTTCCAACCCTTTGCTTCTCAGCACCAGAGAGGTCTGTAATATAAATTCTTAATGCCACAGCTTACTTCCGTAGAAAAAGATTGTATTCATTTTTTTCAGTTCAGATGGAATCAATGTTTTTAGGAAAATTTAATATGACCAAAATGCGAGTTGGTTGTTTTCTTCTTTTTGATTTGCAGATATCCAGATCTTGATGGGTAGTTTGGTTTATTTGCGTCATGGTATCGAGAACTCACCGTATCGCAGTTTGCTTGAGACAAATCAGTGGGCCGAGATCTGCAACATCTTTACCAGAGATGCCTGCGCTTTACTGGGCCTCTCTGTAGAGTCTCCCCTAAGTGTTAGGTAGGAGCGGCAAACAGAACTTTACTTTTGATTTTTCTGTCCTTAATCTCTCAGCCTACTAATAATAAAGAATTTAGATTTTTTTTGTTCAGAAAAATATCACAACATTCCAGAGTAATTTCCCCATCTTTCAGTTTTGCATCAGGGTGCATGGCCTTGCCAGTGTTGATGAACATCAAACAGGTGATTGAGCAGCGACAGTGCAGTGGAGTCTGGACCCACAAAGACGAGCTGCCGGTACGTGCTCAAAAAACAAAACACTAATGTCTTCCTTTTCTGCTTTCATTTCATCTGGGCTGATAATTATTAATTCTTTACTCTTAGATTGAAATCGACTTGGGGAAGAAATGCTGGTACCACTCTGTGTTCGCCTGCCCGATTCTTCGACAGCAGACCTCGGAAAGCAACCCGCCCATGAAGCTCATCTGTGGCCACGTCATCTCCAGAGATGCCCTCAACAAACTCACCAATGCGGGGAAGTAAGTCAACAAAACAGCATATTTTTACATAAGTTATGAACATTCCGCTTAACCCTTTCACACCAGGAATGTCACTGGAGACAACTAAATAACTCAAGTTCTTTGACACACTGTAAATCTTTAACAGTGAATCAGCTGATTCTGACTCGGAGAAAATTGACTTTTCCTATCCGTTTTGCACCGATATGAAATCCAGATGTGAAGTGTTGCATTTTGGTGCGAAGCCCCTTTTCTCCACTGAGAACTACATTAATTGCATAAATGGATGAAGACTTATCGGCCGCCCTTCTTTCCCTGCGTGGTGAATTTGCAGCTTCCCGCTCCCCTGAGCCTGATTCAGCGGTCGCATGTGGGAGGAGCTACCAGCTAATGTTTTTAGCATGATCTCTACATGAGCGGTGTCTGTAATATCTCACTTAGAATGTATGAAACACATGGACGATGTTGAAAAATCAGGTTTATTTATTGTGAATAGTTCTACAAAAACATTGGTTATAGGTCTACATGTTAATGATGTCATTCTGAGATTCCAGGATCTAGTTCACTCTCACTCTGAGGGCTATGTTTTCTATGACAGCTGCTTCCACTGTGTTTCTGTGTCTCTGTGACTGAGTTTAAAGGCTCACTGTCTCGCATTAAGCTAAGAGGAAAAAAAAAATTAGTAGAACTTTTTTTTTTTTTTTTGTCTGGATTTAAAATAAGTAAAATATCAAAAAGTTAAGGAGGCCAGAGCCGGTAGGCCTCGCACACCACAGTATATCGAGCGAGCGAGCTCCGCTGGCCAGAGAGCCGCCGCAGGTGCGAAAGCTGGCGACCTGTCAGAGTGTATCCCCCCTTCAACCAACAGTAGCCGGGACGAGCTCTGACAACCCCACAGCCCCATTTATTAAGGAAATCGATGGAAATTTAGGACAAAAACACTCGCATTGGATTAGTATTTTACATGCTGATTGAGTCACTGAAATCGTCACATGCCTAAAGTTTAGTTCCAAATTGGAAGATGGGACGCGGCGACCTGACAAAATGTAGATATTCGAACTCTGGCCATGCCGTCCAATTCGTGTGGCGCCATTCAAGTCGTGCGCTACTAGACTGTCAAATTATGATTTATAGCTCACTCTACTGAATGGAAGTGAGTAAACATTTTGTTTCTGCTCTCCTCATCCCCAGGTTGAAATGCCCGTACTGTCCCATGGAGCAGAATCCGTCACACGCCAAGCAGATTTACTTTTGATACCACGGACTTACCATAAGGGAAGAAGTGACCTGGAGCTCTATGCATTTCCAGGAGTCTTTGCTCTGGCCCTGTCCTCTGCCCCTCATCTCCTGGCCTGACCTTGTAAACATTAAGTGCTCCTCTGGACAGCTTTGGACCCCTCCAACTTTGTGTAATTTACAGCATGGATGGTCCTGCAGCAGCCTGCAGTAGAGTGGAGAGTCTGGGGGAATGTCTTTACAAAGAAGCACCTCTTAAAAAAAAAATGAAATGAATTTGCAAAGGCCTGCAGAGTTATAATCTTATATTTCAAGTATGTAACACTTTCTGGTGTTTGTTCCTCAGCTTTATTCAGCTAGTTTTTTTTTCTTTTATTATTTTAGTTTCTTTTCTCGGCAGAAAAAAGCTGAGTGGTTATGTTGTGAGTGGAGATGGATTTTTCAGATACTGTTTTCAGAGTGGTAGTTAATTTAAGTTTTACCCAGGAAAACCTGCTGAGAATCATTCAAGGGTTTCTGTTTGAGGGGAATGGAGGTGTTTCTTGAACTGAACTTTAGATTGTAATCCTTAATTTTTTTTAAATAAAGACCTCCCGTAGCTTGAGTCTCTTTCAGCTGATGCGTCTGTCAGATCAGCAGAACAAACGCCACGTGTGGTGGAACAGCTTTTTACTTTTCTTTCTCTGTGATTGACTGCACCAGCAACCCCTCCCTCTCCATTATAAAAGCCATTTGTCTAGTTCTATGTATGTACTTGAGAAAAGTGACAAAAACATATATACTGCTGTGAAATGTGTTCCGTTCTCCATCGCACCCACCTGCGTATAAAATTGTAAAATTCTGCACCGACATGCGTAACCAACACTAGTCTGAGAAACGAGGACTCAAGAGGTCGCGTTACTTGTGAAGTTGCTTCAGTCCGTGTATGCTAAGCTAGCACGCCGTGTGATTTGGAGATGTAAACCGGTGTGGTGGCCGCCTTACTATATGAGTTGCGGTGACTTTGGGCTTGTGACAAAGCTTTACTTGTGTATGGGAAAAGTCTAATGGTCATTGTTGCTGTCGTTTCATATATACTTAAAAAAAATGCCTCTGCTGTATAAGCTTTGATTTTATTTGAGTAAAATCCAGACATTTCCTCAGGGTACAGGTCAGCGGTTAACTATTAAAGCTGTACGTTGCTAGGAGAACTAAAAGCAGCTCATTTGTTGCAGCACCCTCTTATGTGAAGGAACACTTCAGCATGTGTAGTCAGGTTTTCTACTGAAGGTCTCCTTTGGAAATGTTGATGTCACCTCACGTTCCGCTGAGGCAGTTTTCTTCAACAAGGCCCCGCACCAGCATAGCTCACCCCGATGATGCAATGTTACAGTTTTCAGTGAATTGAGCCTTTCGATTGGTTTTAAAGGAAATAAATAAATAAATGACCTGTTTTTGTTTGCTATCTCACAGAGCTTTCTCTTTCGTTGACAATCGTTCGTTGCTTCTTCGGTGGCCGCTTTGTTCTTATCACTTCCTTGAATTTCCCCCCCTTTTTTTATTTTTTTTTTGGGTGTGTCATGCAGCTTTTATTGTACATATTTATCCTCTAACATATTTCATATCCCTGCATCTAATATTAAAGTTAAAATTTATACTCACTTCTGGAGGTTTCTTTTAGGGATTTGCAAAGAAGATCTCTTGTGTTGCCACTTGATGGCGCTGGTGCTGCGTTTTCCTTTTACTTTTTTTTAAGGTAAACCATTTGAAAAGCAAATAATTTTCTTTTTTTTTTTAATCTATAATTTATTCACTAATGTCAGAGCGCTGGTGTTAATTCTTAGGATAAACAGAACGGATGGAATTCAGCGCAGCAACACTCCCACAGAGTGCGATGTGAGATAACAGTTTTCTCATCCCACTTCAGTAAATCACTCACCCTCTCTGGAACTCTGCAGTTATATTAAGCCCCAGTTTATATAATGTGTTAAATGCCAAGGTAAGGGCCATGTGAGTCAGCTTAGCTCATTTCTGCTCAGATTATGACCCAGAACCAAACAAAAAACTTGCATTTTGAGCTATCATTTTTGTGTCCACTCTGAGGAAACCTAGTTACGGTGGAGTGGGACACATGGACCTCCAAAGGGATGCTCTGTTTTTTTCTAAAGTGACCTTATTCTAAGTTAGAACTAATATTTTAGCTTCTAGCTTAAAAATCCCAATTTTTCCGATTAAAACAACACCAATGCAAGACGCTTCCTGTACATATTTAATCCACTTGAAAGACAGGAGTCACAGTATGTTGAAAGGTCAATAGACAGCTGGTTTGTGAATGTTTCTATAATAATAATAATAGCTTTTCACACCAATAAGCAGGGCAAACATTTTTCTTTTTAACCACTGAAGATTGCTTTTCCTGAACTATATGGAAGTATGTTGATTTAGGCAACGGCGTGGATGGAAAACAGACACTTCAACACCTGAGGTGTCGCCTGTGAAGTTTAAACAAAACATCTTTAACATTTTGTAACTTTTTAAACTATTTGCAGGATAATTCCAGTAGATTTTGAAGGAGAAAAGCGGCTCGTGCCGCTTTTCTCCTTCAAAATCTACTGGAATTATCCTGTAAATGGTTGAAAATTCACATTAAATCAAAGAATATAAACACTGGAGCTCCACTTGGATAAAAACAGTAGTTCTGTACAAAAATACATGGAGTTTTCTTCCAGGAAACCACAAGCGCGTCACAAACTCATCTGGAGCTGAGAGGATGTTAAACCACAAAGACGTATCTGTTGCTCAAAAATCCTCCATTTGGTCATTTACAGAATTATTCACGCAGGCCGTTTTCTGTTGAAGGTCTGTTGTGTTCTGGTCCAGGTAAAGTCTGCACAATAGAGGCATTGCACAATGAACAAGGTTCCAGGAAAGGGAGAACAGATGGGAATCTGTGGAAATCCAGAAGATATCAGATGGAGTTTGGTAAAACCTCAGAACATTAAGAAAAAAAATGAATTTAGTCAAAATTCCCAAGATCTTTTGGGGTTTTAACGTGTTCCACATCTCACCTCAATTTAAGGGCGCATTGCACTATTTCTGATAAGAACTTTTTTCATGAACTCTCAAAGTCTGAGTGAGCGAATTTGTTTTTTTAACCTAGAAAAATGTTGAACATGTAAATAATCTTAATGAATCCTATTCAACTTAACTCTTGCATGTCTTTGACTCGTTCTTCAACACGTGTCATGCTTCAGAGGAAGCGTTTGCATTGCAAACAAGTCATTCAAATTTCCGACGACTCAATCCGGTCTATCCACGGCAGACTCGATGAAGGCGTGTCCACGTGTTCTTGGTCTGCCGCGTCACTCCTCGGCTGAGCTGCTTCCTTTTTCGAAGTCTCGTCCTTGCTCGGCGCTCCCCTGGCTCTGAGCTGTCGCAGTTCCCTCTCGAGGGCGTCGCTGCGGTGGTACATCTCCAGGTAGCTGGCCTGCAGCTCCTTCTGGTAGCGGATGACTTTGTCCTTTTCCGTCTGCCACGTGTGGCGCTCCTCGTCGAAGGCCATGGCCTGGGCCTCGCTCTGCCGGCGCTCCAGCAGGAGCTCTGCACGCAGACGCTCTTCTGTGAGGGGAAAAGTTTTGTATGATTTCAGCTCCAGGCACAAGGAAACCCTAGAGAGGATGTTTTATTCAAGACACTGGCTTCTGTCAAAGGCTCTGAGCGCAGCGCTCCTGACCTGGTTCCTCAACTAACCTGATTTTGGGTCTAAAAGTGGAAACATCATAACTCACAGAAGGCTGGACAAGCTATTTGTGAAGAGACCCATTTAAAGAGATCTGAAGAGAAAACCGAGCTATCTCTCTTTTTTATAGATCCAAAAAAGGGAAACCCTTCAGACACACACCTGATGACCCCGCAGTGATGTTCTCTACGGATCCTTTGTCGTTTTCACAGGAGGAGGCACTCCTGCCCCTCTGAGAGCCCTGCAGAATGAGCCTCAGAGCGTCGATTTGGGCTTCCTTGTTGCGCATCTCTGTTCTGGTTTCCCTGAGTTGCGTCTTCAGCTGGAAGATCTCGCTCAGCTTGTGGGTCACCTCCGCCTGGGAGTCCCTCAGCTGCTGCTTTAGCAAGGAGATCTCCCCTGACTTCTGGCAAACCTGTGGCACACAACCAGGAGCAATCAGACAATTTAGGGGTGAAAAATATCCCTAATTTTTGCATGCAAAAATAAAAAAAAAAATGCAGTTTTAGTCGTATTTATATATTCTCTCAATATAACAACTCATTGAGAAACACTCAGTAAGATAGAATTATTCCTTTAGAAAACACATTCTAAAAGTGGGCCTAATATATATAAATTACTTGTCTTTATTATTTACATATATAAAATTATGAGGTCAAATATATCAAAAGTTTGTATTTTTCTGGTCCCTTTTCACAATTTGTATAAAGTTGTGTAGTATTTGTCTATGAAAAATAGATATATATCTTCAAGGAAAATTGTGTTTTTAACATGTTCATTTTTCTCATGATGGGGGACATAAATTAAGCCTAAAATTGAATCTCTGAGTATTTATTTATTAAAATTGTTGTGAATCAGGAGAAGATGAAAAAAATACTGCTGGTAAGCTCCAATATTCCTCGCCACTTTTGCTGCACTGGTAATTTATGGTTGGATATGTGAGGGGCTGTGAACAGAGAGCTCTCAGTGAGGGGAGAGGAAGGGAGGCAACGCTGTTGAACTCTGCATAAACTATTGTTTTTATTTTATTAATTAATAAAATACCAATGTGAATGCCTTGAAAATAGATATAGAGTGGGTCTTTAAACAAACAACCCAGTTTTGCAGACTGAAAACCGGATGCAGTCTTGATGTCATCAGAGCTGCAATGTTAAAATCCTCACCTTCACTGCTGTTTTTCACAGTTTGATCTCTACCGAAGTGTTGGATGAAAACATCTCAAAGCAGCCTTCATCCACACTCCCACCTTCCCACGATTCTCCTTCTCTGACTTGTTACTGAAAACGAATCCCTCTTTTGAGTCTTACATCTCTGTCACGTGGTTTCAAGGCCGTACCTCCCACTGTGTCTCCTCCAGGGTGGGACTAGTTGGCTTTGACAAGGTTGCTCCCTCGCGGCTCTTGTCCTTTTTCAAGTCGTCCAGCTCCTCCTGCAGTCGAGTTTTCTCCTGCTGGGCCTTGAACAGCTGCAGCTGTAAGCTGCGCTGAGAACGCTGGGCATGCTGGGAGATCTGCCGCAGCTTTGTGGCATACAAGCGCTTGAGGTCCTCCATCTCCTTCTCCCACAGACGCTGTTTCCCCTCAAAGACCTGAAAGTGTCGAACAGGTGAGGATCACAGCAGCTCCAGGGAAAGGCGAATGAACAACAGGACTCACCTGAGCAATGGCCCCTTCACTCTCATCCAGGTTTCTTTTCATCTGCTTCAGCTCGTGCTCCTTCTCCACCAGGCGCTCCTCTAGATCTCGCACCTGGAAAAAGGAGAAGCATAAATGACTCGGACTGCCGACATGCAGGTTGTTCATTTGTCTGCTGGGGACTCACCACGTCCTCCATGGAGACGGAAAGCGTCCATTCGTACGGAGGTGGAGCCTCCCCTCCATAGGGAGTCAGACGGTTCAGGGTCGCCATGCTTTGACACGCCATCTCCCCGGCAGCACCGCCCCCCATTCTGACAACCTTTGGGCTCAGGGTACGATCCAGGGAGCCGATGGTGTTGATATGACCCATAGATGCACTTTAGTCCAAAAATTGCAAAAAGTTACCAACAACAGCACAAACAAAATAAACTAATAAACAAATTGGAGCGGAAACAAACCTGATGTGAGACAGGTTTGGACGGGACAGAGGGGGGTACGGCGGCAGGCTGCTCATGGAGTTATGACCCGAGTCCGAGAGATTATCCTCCTCTTGGCTCGTGACACGCACTGAGGAAAGAGCCTGTATAAACAGGTATACACATGTTAAGATGGAGGGGCAACTCGATTTAACACTAAATTATGGCCAAAAATAACTTTAAATTCACACAATTCTAATATGCTGTTTTTTTTTTAACAAACAGCTCATCTTTTTACTAAGTTTAATGGTAAAAAAGCTGCAAAAAATATCTGGTTTTGTTGACAAATTCAGGAAGTCCCACTCCAATTATCTTTTGACTTATTGTAAAAGCATCCCAAGTGTTTTTTAAAATCATAATTATGTAGTTTTTAGGCAAAATCAAAAAACTTGTGTCGTTTTCTTGGACAAAGTTTCAGCAGAGCGGCAGGAGTTCATTACACCGTCATTTGCAATGACTGATGTTGCGATTTACGGGCCTAAATTCAATAAACAAATACTCTGAAATTCAATTTTGTGCTTAATTTTCTTTATATATGTCCTCCAACATCCTAAAAATGGAACACCAACGAGTTAAAAACACCAAAAACATAATTTTCATGGGAGTGGATCTTTAGGGCTGGACTCACTTTGTTGCCAGCAGATGTCGGGCCACCATAACGGGAGGGAGAGGAGGAAGAAGAAGAGCTTGACACAGCTTTTGGAACTTGGCCATACGCTCGGTGCAACCCGTTTGAAAGGCTGTGATCCAAATCCTCCAACTTGGAAGAGGGATACAGGTTCTGCATGGAGCTGAAGTTTTTTGGGGGGACAGGCTTGAAGGCAGAAGACCTGAAGCGCAGCTAAGTAGACAAAAAAATCAAGAATATAAAAATATATTAATAAAAATCTGATTTATGTTGGATTCAGCCTTCTGGGCTTTGGTATTATGCTTTAAGACAGGGGTCCCCACACTCGGGCCCGTGGGCCGGATTCTGCCCTCCTCCACATTTGTTCCGACCCCCCAAACTGTTTTGGCTAAATTAGACATTTTTCCAGTTTTTTAGACTTATTCGTCATTTAGCTAATATTTCAGGCACATGCTAACTCATTTGGCAAATTGAGTTTTTGTTTGTTTTTAAGGCTAATTTAGAATTTAGCTAATATTTCAGCTTCATGCTAGCAATTTTGGCTAAATTATACGTTTGTCCAGTTTTTTAGGCTAAATCGGCATTTAGCTAATATTTTAGCTAGATGCTAGTTGTTTTGGTGAATTTAAGCTTTTTTCATTGCTTTAGGCTATTTTGAAGTTTAGCTAATATTTTAGATACATGGTAGTTGTTTTGGTGAATTTAAGCTTTTTTCATTGCTTTAGGCTATTTTGAAGTTTAGCTAATATTTGAGCTACATCATACATAGATTTTTTTATTTTTTTTCGGCTAATTCGGCACTTCACTAAAATTTAAGCTAGCAATTAGCCTTAGCATTTTCAGCTATCAGCTTCAGTGTTTTTAGCTATCAATTTAAGTATCTTCAGCTATTAATCTATCTCAGGTAATGCTTTATATATCTTGTTTTTAAAATGTTTAAGCAGTATTTTTTCTGTGAAGATTACAGAAATTATTATTTAAAATGTCGCTATGTGTGGTTTTCTGGAAAACCATACATCTTTACGTTTAGGCTGGGATTGTTACACTTTTTTTGTTAGCCTACAAACCGACCCCGGCCCCCTATCAGGGAAGAAAACAGTTATGTGGCCCTCACATGAAAAAGCTTAGGGACCCCTGCTTTAAGACTCCACTGAGATTGTAAAATGGAACCCAATGACAATTCAATCATCAGTGTCATGGCCTGAATTAAATATGTTTTAAATGTTTTAGGTTAAAGCACCTCCGTAATACAGAGATAACCCTGTTTTCTTTTACAACAAGCATCTTGTTCCCACCTTTTCATACTTGCCCCCACTGGGCAGTGAGTTCTTTGTCAGATCCACTTCAGTGCCATTTTTATTATAAACTTTGGCATAAAAACCGTCCTCGTCTCGGTCACCGATTATATCTTTCTTGCCGTCGCTTCCTTTAGTTTCTTTTCTGTTGGCAGAGCAGCACGTTTAGAAAAAGCCAGACTGTAAACAAGCATCTGTTACTCTGCAGGTTGACTCACCTGGTGATGTTGAGGTAGTTGAGAAGCTCCCTCTGGGTGAGGCCTTTCTTGAGGAGGCCGTTGGTCGGCTTGGGTCTCACCTGGGGCACGGCTCTGCTCCCTTTGGTCGGGGACACATCCGGCCTCTCCACCAGACTGCCTACACTTCCCATGCCGCAGTGTGGAGAGAGAGGCGGGGGTGGGAAAGGGTGGCTGTAGTTCTTGCTGGGCCCACGTGTTAGAGGAAGAGCCTGGACTGATGTTGCCATTGATTACAGGGCAGTGAGAGGAGGTAAAGAGCTCTGCAAAAACACAGAAAGAGTGCTGTTTCTTTTCCTCTTATCATATGAATTTAAATAAGAAGCTAATTATTTAATAAATCACCAATTAAAAAAAAAACATCTATAAAATTGAAGAAAAAAAATGTTTATATTTTACTGCAAAAAAATAATGTTAAAAATTTTTTAAGAAAATTGTCTTATTTTCTTTCTTGCAAGAAAAAAAATAAAAATTGAAAATTAATTTTAAATGAGTAATTTTAACCTTTTTTGTCTAAAAAAAGATTTTTGGACTGTTATAGTGCTTAAAATATATATTTTTGGAAAAAGTAAAAGCAAATGTACCTACTTTAAGGATATATGCCTTTTTAAGGCTTATTTTAATACATATTTTCATTTATCAGAGCATAATACCTAAAATATGAGTTTAATTTCAAAATTACATTTAGTCTTAAAAGGTCAGAACCTATATTTGTTTGACTAATTCAACTAATTCTTAAGGCAAATTTTTCACTTAAAACAAAGATAAATTCTATATTTCTAAATTTGTTTAGAGGAGGATATTTTTTACAGTGTGTTTGTTTGTTTCCTCTTTCCTGACTTAAGCTCCGCCTCTTACTCTTTTACTAGAATGAGCAGATGTTAATGCCTGCAGGGTGAGCGTGACATGCTTTGAAAATGAAACATCACAGCCCTGCACGACCTGACCTCCACGAGGAAACAAGTAACTAGAAATAAAAAAGTGATTTTTCTCATCAACGCTTTTTAAACCTTTATTTTGATAAAGATGTTTCAGAATAAAGCTTGTTAAAGAAATAAGCACCACCGGGTCATTTGAGGCGACATCTCTGAGGGTAATGCGGTTATTTTCTTGGATAACATAAGCTTGTTATATAACCAGATCAAGTGAGATCTAACAGATTGTTTCTTTAAAAACAGTAAAAGGTGAACTACATTTTCATCAAGTACTGAGACTTACTTCTAAAGCAAAAATGTATTTTTTTTAAGCAAACAGAATTTTTATTGACTTTTTAAAAACTAAACCAGTTTTCAAATGACTCCCACCTGAGTGGCCCTCTTCAGCTCCACACCACTTGTTTTCTTTCTACAATGGCTCACCATTATTTTTGATTCCCCCACATACCTCTTTCACTTCTTTCCAACAACTTCACATGGATTTCACCCTCTGACTCACCCTGTTTTTAGGCGTACTCGCTCTCAGCTGTAATCAGATTCTCTCGAAACCGTGAATCACAAGCAGATTGCAAGATTTCTGACTGTAAACGACACCCAGATTTCTCCCCCATGAATCCAGATGATCTTCAGAACTGTTCGAGTCTAGGAAGATTCTCACCGCACAATCCAAACCAAGATGACATCTGGACTTTGGCAGTCTCATTGAAACGCCTTGATCTCGCGACTCATTCCACAGTCACCTGGCACAATTTAAGGCCAGATCTATCTAGAGATTAGATGGCCGGTTGTTTGACAACACAATGCTCTGGATTTGGGAGGCGGTTCTATTGTTGCAATGTGCTCAGATTGTGGGATTAGACGTCTAGACGTCTTGTGATTTATTAAAAGGAAGCATATAAGCGGCATTGTCATGTTTTTCCAGGATTACTACATAACTTTAGCGTTACATCTGGCGTTAATATTACAAGACTGACTTATTAAAGCTTTAATAATATGATGAAGTCAGACTTTGAAATCTAATATCAGCAGGAGACCTCCACATTATAGCAAGGTGCACTCTAATCAGGGAATATGAAGGAAATGCTTACTGCCATCTAGTGTTTGGTTCTGTTATTACACAGCCATGAAAGTGTGTTTTAAATGTGGACCAATTGTTTGAAACTGTACCAATAGACTTTTGGCAGCACTTTACATTTTCTAGAGTGGATATCTGCATCCCTTAATGCTAAAATTACCATTTGGGACAGCTTTTTACTGATCAAAAGGTAACAAGAGCTGCAGAATTACACCTCACTGTTTAGAAGAAATACACCTTATTGATGTTAATGTGGACATGAAATATTATAAAGTAATATTTACAATAATTTGATTATAAAAATGTTATTATTTTCTTTATATGAGAGCAGCTGAATATAATTCCCCTTCAAAATAAAATACAGTCTCGAATAAAATCCTCCTAAGATTTACTTGAATTAAAAATGCAAGAAACTCAAGACAAACGTGACATTTTCTATCATTTCGGTGCGCCGTCATCCTTTTTCTCCTTTTACTGTCGAATATAAATATAAAAACATTGGTGTGGAACCCATTTTTTAATTACATTTTTATGTTTTCTTTGTGCTTATTTACATTTTTGATGCAATCTGTGCTGCATTTTTTTAAACCTTTTGAAATAAAATTAAATTAAACTTTAAGTTGGTGTAGGGCAAAAAGCCCTTGGTTCAAATCCTGGTCTGGACTTTTCTGTGTGGAGTTTGCATGTTCTCCCTGTGCTTGTATGAGTTTTCTCTATCTTCCTCCCACAGTCCAAAAATATGCTTCATAGGTTATTTAGTGACTCTAAATTTCCCCTAGACGTGAAGGTGACCTGTTGAAGGTGTATTCTGTCTTTGCCCAATTGTAGCTGGATTGCCACCAGCAGCCCCGTGACCCAAAAAAGTTCAGAAGATCTTAGTTTAGGAACAAAACTAAAATCTATTAACGCCTTTAGAAAGGTCATGATTGATACATGTGACAGAGGGTTAAAATCAGTCTCTCAATCCTTCCACCGTTCCGCTTTCCTTACATTTACTTAACTGTTCATTCATTCCAACTTAATGGTGAATATTTTTTTTCTTTGACCTCATCTCTACCATAGCAAATTTCCTGGTTTTGTGCAGGAAAAAGCCGGCACTCATGCATCAAATAAAATCCACAATAATAATAAAAGGGCCATTCTGTGCTTAACTGGACAGTTATAACAATTATGTAAATTGTTAAAATGGGCAGAGAGCAGTTCAGCCTCAGCCCACTCCATTCACAGCTCTCAGCCAGGATGACATCAAAGCGGGCCAAGCTGCTCATGTTTATATTCATTAGCTACTATTTCCCCCAATTCTAAACTTCCCACGAAAGCACCCTGCTTGTGATTGAAAAAAAAGGAAGAAGAAACAAGTTTGGGTAGCAGAGAGAAAATGGCTGAGATTGTTCATGTGTTTGCCTAATCATAGAAACACAAATATGTCTGAGTCGGAGAAAGTGTCAGACATCATCGATGAACCTTAGGTGTGTCAAGATGAATGGTCAAGGTCTGACGCAATGCTTTAGGCTGCAGTTCTTGGTCAAATTTGCATCTAATATCTAAAAAAAGATCCATTAGAGACCAATCGATGCCTGACAGGAAATGGAGCTAAGGATGAGTAAGCCGAAGCAAAGTCTTTAAGGCCGGATAGGAGGGGAAAAAAAAAAAAATCCTTCAGAGCTGCATCCGCAACCCTCATGGGACTGGAAGAAAAGGCCTGTTCTCAATAGATGCCTTGCTTTTTATGAGCTCAAGTAAACC
>NC_050521.1:18622411-18734452 GCF_002922805.2 Oryzias melastigma
TGAACACAGAGCGTAATAGAAAAGTGTTCTGTTTTAAATTTGTGTCCCTTTCAATGCAGCTTGAAACCAGTTTGGAGACAACAGACATGTCACAGATAGAGGGAAACATTTTACACCATTTATTCGATTTCTCCATGAAGAAGATGATTGACCTCTAGATCTATGCCATCCTTGAGTATCCATCAATAAGCATTAGTGCAGGTGGGATCATGATTTATTCAGATGTGAAGTCAAAATTAGTGTTTTCAGAATTAAGGTCCACCTCCAATCTTCTTTTGATCTATTGTTAATGCATTCCCAGAGTTTTTCTTTTAAATCCAAAAACCTATGTCATTTTCTAAGACATAGTTTCTGTAAAGCGGCGGTCGTTCTGGAGATTGTAACATAAGCTGCGTTCTTTTGTCCACTCCTGATTCACAATGATTTCATTAAGGAAATACTCAGAAATGGAATTTTAAGCTTATATTTATTCATATATGTCCGAGGGGGCCAAAATCCAAAACACATCAGGATAAAAGTTTACCAAACACACTAAAACTCAATTTTCAAAACTTTAAAAACTTATTTTTAACATAACTATAGATATAAACAGGCAGGACTACTATTCCAGAATAAATCAACTTAAACTTTAAAGAACTTTCTATATTTTACTCTCTGGAAAAATATATTTTGCCAAAAGTTAGAAACAAGCGAAAAAATAATAGGACCAGAAATGATCTGGAGGGCCGGATATAATTATCCAGAGGGCCAAATCTGGCCCCCATGCCTTGACTTTGACAAATGTGATCTGTGTCCTTCATTTTGAGAAAAAAATATGTTAAAAATGTTATTGGAGTGGATCTTTAAAACTTCTTTAGCATTATTACATCATAATAGAAACAATGGCTTCAGGGTCACTCCAAGAATTTACTGAGTAGTCCTCTTTAAAGCTCTACAGTTACAAGAGCCCAAAGCCATCAACATGAGTGCTTCAAGGTAACTCTCTTTTCAGATTATAATCAGTTTTACCGCGAGGTACAGAAAAGTGCTCAATGAAAGGCTTGAGTGTGAAGAGCGCACACTTGAAAAGCCCTCCGCTCAACGCCGGCACCCAGGCCGAAGAGAGAGAAAAGGCCGCCAAGCCAAATTCCAAAGATGCTCCACACGGCACAAGCTCGGGCTCGTCGGCTTTTTTGATGCACATCACTCCCACTCCCACGGACGCTCGCTCTCACACCGCTGCTGTGTGCGCTCATCCCTCGACAGAGCCCGGATAAAAGCATATGCACAGATAGCGCAACCTCATCCACTGCCCTCTTGCCTTGGCTGTCTTTCCATCTCTCTCTCCTCTGTGCATAAATCAAAGTTTGTTTACGTTTGGGGGGCAACTTTGCAGGTTACATGCTCAACTCCCACACACTCCTACATTATATAAGCCCTGCTTTTTACAGCTGGTGAACAACAATGTCTTTAGCTCTTATTCTGTAGAGAACCGCAGACATTTTTCCAACACCTGCTCCGATTAGTCCAGGGGTCAGCTACCTTTAACTAGCAAGAGTTGCAAAATTCCACCTCATGGTTTGGTAAAATACACTTTATTTATGTTAATGTGGTCATTGAGACATTCATTTATGAAACGTGGCTTTAAATATTTATGATTGAATTGTAAAAGGCTTGTTTTTTCTTTATGCTGTCGACAGAAGCACATGCAAATTCCCTTCAAAATAAAATACACTCTGAAATAAAATCCTCCTGCTGCAGCAGATTTACTTAAATTAAAAATACAAGAAAGTCCAGACTAACATGACAACTTCTAAAATTGTGGTGCACTATCATCCTTTTTCTGCTTTTACTACCAAACATAAATATGTAATGGCTTAAAGTTTAGTCTTTCTGTCCCTATTTTATTTTTTTTGCTGTAGTGTTTTTTTTGTCTTGCTATTTTTCTACTATCTTTATTTGCAGATTGAGGTCTAAATTGTCTAGAGTACCTTACTGGATGAGGACCACCAGAGCTGCATTTAATTCTGTTGGAGTACCCCCCCCCCCATCCAGCTGAAAGCTTTACTTTTAGCTTGTTTCATCCAGACTTTGGTCCTTGTATTTAGTTTATTTGTGTATTTTTCTTTTTTCTGTAAATAAACGCCAGATTATTTTCATTCCGGGCCTTTCTGAGCATTTTGGGTGTGTTTAACTTACCTTTATGTGACATCCTTTACTAGCGCCTAGACAGGGGTGCAATACACATTGGGGGCTTATCCGGGATAAGTTAGATTTTGTGACAGATTTGGTAGCCAGGTTCTATGTGTCATGATATATGGCTTTGGGGTTTGCTTATTTGTTTGTTCTGACAGTTTTTATTGTGAGTTTTTTTGCTCGTTGGGGTATTTAATTTGTTGTATTTCTTACATCATTTACTTACTAGACAACACATAACAACATTGGTGTGAAATCTAAAATTTTATATGAGCTTTGTGCTTATTCTAATAATAATCTTATCTATCATGTTAAAAATCTAAACATAAATGACCAAATTTAAAAATTTACTAAAAGAGACAAAGTACCACAGTGGGGATGAAGAGGACACACATGGCTCCAGAGCCTCAGGTCGCATACCCCCGAAATTAGTCAAACAGCGTCTGACACAAACTCACAGATTTGAGAAAACACTAATCTCTGCAAGAAGTTTTGGATTTACAGCTCTGCTAACAGGTAACATTCATAATCTTATTTTAGCCACTCGCTTGTTATTAATAAACATAAAAAAGTTTATGCTTACAAGAGAGCCCATATTATGATCCTTTAGGAAAAACATTCATCACAGATGAAGTAATGGAGAGTTTTTATAGGAGTCAGAAGGTGTTGTTCCTTTCAATCAAATCTTAGCCCACTCAGAGGTGTGAAGTTGTTAAAAATGTCTGGTTTTGCTTCATAAATCAGTGAGGGGAGACTGAATGTAGCACGCACATTTTGTCAAAACCTCAGCTGACCTGCTTCCACAGAAGATGTTCTTGGACAGCAGATGGATCGTCCCCAGAAATCTCCTTTTTTTAATTCTGGACACACAAGATGGTGAGGAAATCGGGTCAAATTTCATGTCAGCTGGATGTGTTGGTGGTAGAGCTGAAGCTGTCAGTCTTATGCTGTTCCTACTGATGATTACTGTTGCTGTCTTGACAGGGGTTGAGGGTTATACTTAAGTTACATCCTATGAGGTGCTGAGTAAACTCAGATATTTTATTCAACTGCTACACTTTCAGGCATGATACTAAACACAATACTTTATTTGAATGAAATAAAACTAACTGTAAATTACAGGTTAAGCAAGCAATTGTATGTTCCTTATAATGTGAGATAAGTCAATTCCTAATCTATGTGGAAAAATCTCCATAGTTTTTTAGGAATAAAGATTTCTGCAAATCAGTTATGTGTTGAAATACGTCTATCTGGCTTTGCTCTGAAAATAACTCAAGAAAATCCCGCTGTCAGGTCTTCACCTAAGGTCAAATTCAGCTTTCTTTGCACTTTCTGGAACACCAACGGAAAATCTAAACACCAAGCATTCGTAGTTAATGTTGTTTGACCTTTCAAGAAGCATACATGCTCCAAGTGCTTTAACCTAGGCATCAACTAAAGGTTAATTTGATTAGGTTATTCCGTGTTACACCCAGATAAATACTTGTAGTACTAAAAAATTCTAGTTTGGCCCGTTAACCCTCACATTCCAAACAGGAAGTACTCGCTGGTCCCAAAAGGACAAAATCCTATAGACTTCTATTGAGAAATAAATATTACTCAGTCGTTCTATTTGTCAGAATAACAATTCTTGCTCTACTTGCTGTTCTTATTAATCCAATCTTTTACATACATTTTCCTGGACTGCAAGTTATTCAAGTTTTAAACAGTTTTCTATGGGTCATGACAATTTTTGGTTCCAACACGGCAGAATTTGTATTGCATATAAATAGGAACTGAATTGATTTTTGGAAGCAAGTCTTCTTCTATGGGTGATTTCACATTCACTTAGTCCAGATCTCATATACAGTTAATGGGTTGACATTCTTGGTCATTTTAGTAAGTTTAAAGTAAGAAATGATTCAATAAATCAACAAATAAAGATGACTGACTGAACATCATAAAGACAAATGGGATTTCTGATATAAAGGATTTATAATTTCAGACCAGTGGACAAATTAATGTCACTGGCAGAGATTGGAAAGAAATTAGGTTGCTGGTTCAAACCCCACTGGGGGCTGATATTTTTGTTTTTTGATCCCAAAACTGTTCAATTCAGGTAAATTAACATTTTTGAAGATAGACAGGGGCAATAAATAGCAATATGGGGGTGTTTGTTTTGATTTTGGTATTTAAACTGTGAAGTAACTGTGGAGTAATCTGAAGTAAAAAAAAACAAGGTGATCAGGACATAAATATATTACAAACAAAAGGGATTCCTGAATAGAGCCTTGGGGTACTCCGATAAAGATATAACGACACTCTGATGCTTTTGTCAAGACATCGTGAAAATACATTAAAGGCAAATGGAAATGTGTTGTAAATCTTACAGCTACTCTGCTTTTTTTGTTTTTTTTGTCAAAACTTTGCTAACAGGGAGATTACTTTTAGATAAACCAAGTTTAAATGGAGATGATAGGAATGACATCAAGAAAACAGGCAGAAAGTGCAGCTCTCAGTTTCATTTCCACTGCGAGTAGCCATAAACAAACAGACGTATTTGTCAAACCTTTTACCCAAATGATGTTGGAAATGTGCCTGAAGGCTACACAATATTATTTATGTACTTAAGGTAGGTGGATTTTTATGCAGAAAATTCAATTACTGAATATTGCAGCCATGCTGGGATTATCCAGAGTCACTGCTTTTTTTTTTTTTTTTTTTTTTAAACCTTATTGATTTGGATCTAAAGCGACTTCATTAGAGAACCAACAACCCCCAAGAGAGACATTTCAGAAAATATAATTTTCCTCTAAAAAACATTATCTGTGTTCTTTTTTTTTTTATGGGGAAGTTTAATCGGCTAAACTTCTACTTCACCATAAACCGTCATTTACTACACAAGCAGCATTGTGTTAAAATATCTCCAAATAGGTAGAGTAGAAGAGTAAATCCTCAACTTTATTCTGATTACTGCCTGTGCAGAGCTCTCTGTGAGGTTACAAGTTTAACCTCTGCCTGTGAGTCTGTGTGAGAGGAAGAGAGATTAGAGACAACAGCATAAGAACATGTTGTTCAATCTTTGTGTTGTTGTCAGTGACATCCACTTGCCCTTCGTTTGCTCCTCTGACACATAAACCACAATAATCCATTTCATGTACTACAAAACAAAACAAAAACTCCATCCACATCACAATCATTTAAGAAGATTCGATATGAACTTGACCAAGTTTCATCATCCAAACTTAAGTCAGCACTATAGGTTCAAAACAAACAATAAAAACTACTATATCTCTACTGAAACACTCAGATTATAACACAATGAGTTAATTATTTACACTAGGACTTGTAAATGTAATCTTCCTTGAAACCTTTTGCAATCCATTTCTTCATTTAATCCTAAAATTGCAGAAAAAATGTGTAGTATGTACTTTGGGAAAAACTATTTTCTAGTTCATTTTAGCCAAAGTTATCTATTATAAGCATTGAACTTAGAAGGTGATGTACAAGTAGGTGTAACAGGATGAAAATAATTGTCCTAAATAGACTCATAAAGTTGCTCAACAGTAAATAAAATGCTTTATTGAAAAGTAGAACATTTTAATCTTTAGATTATGTTTTCAGATATTTTTTTGCTCTGGAAAAGCTTTTCTGGCATCAAAAAGATTTCAGTTTGTTTTTCAAATGTGCACTGAGTATTCTTTTAGTGACAGAGAGGTTCAGTCGGGCATTAAACATATATATAATACAATCCATTTTAGCTTTATTAACATCAAAACAGTCTCTTCTGAATCTGAGTTGAGTTGATTAGTCTCTTTATCTGGTATATTATATGCACCAGCTTTTTTTAACTTCACAAATTCAGTAGAGCTGCTGCAAACAATTATTTTTTTGTCGTCAACAAATCTATAAATCATAGTTTCTATTAGTCATGAACCTTTTGGCAGGATCCGATTTTGGCAGAAACTCTTCTGTCTTTATGCAATCATAATCAGTTTTCAAGCTGCAGCAGAATGCATTTTTGTGCTGCTGGCGTCTAAATTTAATCTGTGAATGAACTAACATCTAATGTATTTTTTAAGTGCCAAATCAGAACAAATAACTAATCAATGTGATGCACAGGTAAAATTAGGAAATAAAATAATACTTTCATGTATTTTAGGAAAAGTAAACATACGTTAATGTCACAGAGGCATAAGACCACAATACAAAAAATAAAATAAATAAATAAAGATGCCGGTGTCAAATTTAAGTACTGTTCTCAGATTCCCATATCAAGGCTTTTTTTTTTTGTTTTAATAAACCTGGTATTTTTGTGCTGTTAGAACTTTGAGAAGTTCAGAGCTTAGAGTTTTTATAATTGTCAGGTCCTTTCATCAAAACTTTCACTTTAATTTGCTTCTCTTGTTTGCCCTTTTTTTTGGGCACATTTGGGAGACTGGCAGAGCAAGCTCTAATCCCCCAAATTAACTGTATATAAGAACTGGACTGAATGCTGGCCAATGGGATGCCTCAAAAAAGAAAAAATGTGGGTTCATGTTTGAAACGTTTGATTGACAGATTCCAAAACCCGCTTTGAAGAGGTGGGGGTGTGGACTTCCATCAAGCACACCCCTGATTGGTAAGAGTTGTTGCCATAGAAACTATGATTACTGCCAAGGTCTGGCTCTAACATGGAAGCATCGACAATGCTAAAAAAATGGTGACTAAATTGACTTCCTTTTGCTGGAACTCAAAGTAAGTAATTTTCTATGAGTGATCCCATATGTATTCAGTCCAGTTCTCATATACAGTCAATGGTTGCACATTAAGTATCTGATGAGTGTTGTCATTGGATGCTAGCAGCTGTCAATAAATTCCTATTGTAGACATAGTCAATGAATTTTGAGCAAGAAAACAATAATGCTAAGATTAGATCATTGTTGCATAACTTTATTGGAATTTGTAGTAAAAAAAAAAAAACATTATACTGGCCAGAGTCCAGTTTGTTTGGTTTCTGTTGACTTTGTTAGCAAGCAAAGCCTGCAATGTTTGCTCAGAAACGAACAAAAGTTCAGCCTAACGAGGAAACAGATGCACATACCTTACTCGCCTTTCTGGGTAATTATTAATGTACCGTCATATAACATGTGCCGCACTGATAAGGTTGGAATGGAGGACTTAGCAGAGGATCTTGATGCGTTGCAGGACACAGTCTGCCTATCATCTACAGGACCTTCGTTCTCACGAGAAACCTCCCATGAGAGCAGTTTCATGAATCATTTATTCACTTAATTAGAGTGTGGCACAAATACCGTTAAATTGAGTTGATAAAGACAAAAGCGCAAGAGAGTTCGATTCTTATTAAATCCTGTACTGCCAGAGGGAGTTGAAGCTCAGCAGAGACTTCTTTGTTTCCCGGAGCGGTTCATGTAGGAGTCTCCACTCTGTGATTACAGCAATAGAAGCTGAGAGGTTCCCACATCGACCCACACCTGATCCCATTCCATTTTCTACAGCCCCTGCATTTGCATATATGCAAACACACCAAGTACTAGCAGAAAGGTCTCAAAAAAAGACTATACTGGAAAGCTTTAGATAAAGATAAAATATACTGATCACTAAGCAGGTAGAGCAGCTGAGCTGGCTGGATGATCTGCTGTAAACACTGACGTATGCCAACGGCATGTCAGGGCATCAGCACTTTCTCCTCTTATGGAGCTTTAGTGTAAATAAAGGACGTGTTTGTTGTTCATTTCTGCTGGAACTTCTGAAAATCTCCCTGTTCAGCCATACAAGTTGACTCAACTTTAAGCCATTTTTCCAAGAAAGGCAAAACAATAGAGACTTTTCTATTTTCTCAAAAGAGAACTAAACTGAATCTTCTTGCACATCTTCAAGACGGATAACAATTCTTAAGGGGGAAATTCTAAACAGCTCGCCAGATTAAGAAAAACATATGAAAAATCATGAAACGAGCAAATCTTTTGAACATCATCTGGATTTGAGACCCACAAATCAGTCAAACAATTTGATATCCACTAAAATGAGCGGGGAAATCTGTATGACGTCATTTCCCAACGAGAAAAAAGATTTGGTTAAAAAGTTAGCAAATTCTATTTCAGTTTTGCTGAAAACAAGCCTTCCGGGTAAACCAGCTACAGACTTGATTCTGTGACAAAACAGCAGTAAAAGAAAACGAAAATGACATTAATGTTAACTCGTCAGGAACCACACAGGTGTGTAACCCATAGAAAACCTTTAAATATATGAGATAAAAAATGACAAACCTTTACAGGGTTTTAGGAGATTTAGAAAGAAAAACACATTACCTGTTTGTTTATCCACCTGAGCAATCGCTTAACCAGTCCTCAATTTCCTCACTCAGATTGCATTTCAGTCTCAGTCTTTTGGTTTAGAGGATAACACGCCAAAGCTTCCTGTTTCTCTGCATTTGATGGCAGCTGGGAGGTGCGTGAAAGAAAAGGGAACTCCCTAAACTGCTGACCTGCAGGATGACTTAGCGACGATTTAAGTGTTTTACACTGTGGACTTTCGGAGTAACAGCAACATATTCTGGAAATTCGTCAGAAACGTCTAAGCAGCTCACTTGTGGGCATTTTCCTGCTTTCTGTGCTCATCTCTTTTGTGCACTTGTGCGGCACGCTCAAGGACCAGTGTTGTTGGACTTGTTTCTCCAGTTTAAGACACAAAAGCCCCGCATATGAGCCAGCTCCCTGGCATTTGATTCAGACCCTACATTAAAATACATCGGCTTTAGTGGACAAAAGTACAGGAACTGCCCAACCCATCTTGTATTGTCAGAAAACATGAAAACACTAACAGGAAAAATGATGTCAGCACTGAGAAGAGGAGATGTGAAAAATAAGAACTTGTGGTAGCTGTTTCCTAGTGGACTTACTGGACAAAGACCCAGTTGTTTTCCTGCAGTTGGATTACCAGACTGGTTGAACGTTGTATCAAATTACATGTTTCAAACTAGAGACGCTTCCATCGCAGGATGTAAGAAAGAAACCATTGTTCTCTACTCCTTATTTAGAGGAGAACGTCCTCTTTCTCCTCTCTCCACCACCCGATGTCCTTCACTGAGCTGAAGGGAGTTAAAGAGAAACCTCCAAGTTGGCACCAATGGGTGGGCACAAGAATTTGAGCTAATGAAGTCAGAAAAATGCTATGCAGAGACTGGCAAAGTATTAAAGGCATTCCAGAGGAATAATGACATGTTTTTGCTGCTCCCTGGTCTTTGGAAGAAAATTAAATGAAAAAGGGAGGAGAGCTCCAAACGTCAGCAGGTGCCGCTTAGGGATGCAATGATTAGCTTTACACACAATTCAGTTCAAACCTGTCAATTACTAGTGGTGAAGGACCTAAAATGCACGAGACTTGGCTTGGTGACAGAAACTTAAACATTTAATACATTTAATAAATAAACTTAAAAATGAACATTTTTGTCTTGGTTCAATATACGATGTGTGTATTACATAAAAAAAATAATAAAGAAAAACGAAAACATTTGGAAAATTTTTTGCTCTAATCATTGTGAATCAGGAGCTAGCAAAAATAATACCATTTGACAAAGGTTGTAGTTGTTACGATCTACAATTGGCAGACCACAAGATCCCTGTTGGAAATAAACAGCACTTTATTACCTTGATCATACTTTTAGAACCTTATTGGTTAAGACACATTCTATTTTTTTTTTATACTGAAAAATATTTTGCTGTGGAAATCAGACTATATTGACTTTTTCCTTTAAAAACAAATATTTCAAATATATCACGATACGTTTTGTATTGAGATGCATATCGTATCAGCTGACTCTTGTCAATACACACCCCTAATTCTGATACTTCTGTATGGAGAAAAATAGATCCAAGTACATCTTTGTTTTCCTTGAATGGTTAGGTTGGGGTTGTGTGGAACTGTAGGCTAGTGGGAGAGTGTAACCCAAGGAAATATGGGAGATGAAGTAAGCCTCACTCCATGTCAAGACCCAAAATTCAGAGGCAAATTTCTAATGAACCACTGCCGCTCTGCAGAAACTATGTCCTGGAAACGACAGATATTTTGATTTTACCTAAAAATGGCATAATCACAATTAAAAGACTATTGTGAACGCTTTTTAAAGATTTTTGTAGTTTGTCTTTAAACTTAAAACTGCCTGTCCTTACAACTGGGCCCTACAGGAATATCCAAGCTCAGGTTCCAGAGATGCCTTTTTATTTTTCTGCTGTCTGATGGAGGATCCCCAACAGGAAAAGATGTTAGGATGGAGATCAACAAATGAAGACCAAAAGCAGAACGGTATCTGCCTGACCAGTCATCTAGACAAGACGAAGCAGACTAATTTCCTCTGCATAAGCTCTCCTAGACAATAACAGCACAGGAAACAGCTGAAGAAGGGATTGATGCCGTCTAGAGAAGAAACTTTAGTCTGTATGAGACAACTGCTTACATCTGTATGGTTAACAGTAGCCAGAATGCAGTTCTAGATTCTTGGTTCAAGCCTGCAAACAGCTTATCCTGTCCAAGGGTCACAAAATCCACTTCCCACCACCTCATTGGTTCACACATCCATGCAACCTCTCGTGCAATTGAAATCCATTCATTGAGTCTCTTTTGCAACCATCCTGTGTGACCACATATTTCTTTCATAACAACCACAAGATAAACAAAGAATTGCAGTTTCATCCACTCTACCTGTGTGGCCCGAGAGACCCAAGCTGGTCATGTTAGCCGACTGCAACCTTTAAAACCAACAGATTGATTTTATGTGGAAGCACAGGGTGTGACAGCGAATGGAGGCATTAGTGGGGGGAGAACAGAGCAGATATAAATACTACACACAAAGCCGGGCTTCAACTCGTGGCCTTTTGTTCTGCAACACTGCAACTCTTCAGACTAAATAAAACAGACAGAAGTCGAGTACTACACCTCATCCCAGCACAAACGCTCATCCAACACTATTGTTCTCTATAAAAAAAAATAAAGAGTGTGGGCGCTTATCATAGATTGATCAATAAAAAACACTTGAGAATGATAAGCCTAGGTTGAAGTGAAGGCATGTTTATCGACTCAGAGACAGGAGTTTGAGTTAGAACTCCTCCTGATAGTCTCCTGAGCTGCTGGTCTGAAATCCATCATCCCTCCTGGGGTTTGTCCTACGTCTCATGAGGAAAAGACAACAGTTCAACAGGCAATGCAACCTACAAAGCACTGAGGACAGCAGACGGTGCTGTAGTTAAAAATGAAATAGCAATGATATATCTTATCTGGAAGCAGAAGAATCTTTGACTGACAGAGGCGAGAGTGTGGGCCACCGTACAAACTTCTCACCATGCCAAATCCATCCATGCTCCTCTAAAGTGTTACACTTCAAAATATGCCATGTTCAGTGCTTTAAATAAACCATTGTGCAAAACTAAATATTATTTTATTTGGTGAGAAATTCTTACTCCGCAATGACATTTTTTCATGAAGAGCATGGATGATCAGGAGAAAAGATCTGCTCTCCTGGGAACGTAATGGGACACCCGCACTGGTGATGACAACAAGACAAGGAACAGACTGAGATGTCAGCACACATATCTTGCCAACGAAGATAAGCAAAAGCATTAAGCCATAGTGAAAGCAGCTGATAACTTCAGAGAGATGTTTGAGACCATCCATGAATTTGATAACATTCTGACAAGTACCACCCGCTAAGAATTTAAGAAATCTTGCAGATAGATACACCCTAGCAGGACAAACCGCCATGGCACAATACAAAATCCCATAATTGCTCAGAAAACGACAGGAAGACAACAAAGAGTCCATTGATCGCCCTTTCAACCCCCTCCAGTCCATAACTCACGAGACCCAACAGATCTGCTGCCAAAACACTGGTGCCAGACAATGGAGGGCACCCCAGAAGCTGGCATGTTCATGGTGGGGCGAAGGTTACAGAAATACAATGTAGAATGACTCTTAAAAGTTGCTTTTTTGCAAGTTAGCTCTTGTCATTGTTCTGCTATACTGCAAAGAAATTCATACACAGTACACAATCATCTAATATGATTCTTTATATACATAAAGTCTCACTCTGATCGTCTATTGTAAAATTGTTCCTGGTGGTCATTGAATTATGATTATGCCATTTTTAGCCAAAATCAATAAAAGTGTCGTTTTCTACAAAATCGTTTCTGAGTGGAAGTAGCTCATTGGAAATTTGCATCTGAGTTGTGGGCGGGAACATTTGACACAGAGTAAGCCCTCCCCCACTTCACAACATCCATTTGTTTCAATGAGCTTCAGCTACCTTACAGCCCCACACAAGCCCAACCTAACATTACTGGTGCAACAAAAATCGCCACAAATATTGGAGCTATCAAGCTGTACAGTTTTGAGGTAGATGCAAGCCCAAATGAGGAAAACGAAGACGTACATGGATCTTTTTATCTTCAAGTGGATGCATCAGAATGGAGCGGAGCACGGAGCTTACATACCCAGTGTTTTTTCTTTGTCACAAATATGCAATTTTTGTCTGCTCTTGATTCACAACAATTTGAATATAGAAATACTCAGAAATGTAATCACGCTTAATGCAACAAGAACATGAATAATTTCATTGGAGTGGGCCTTTAAACAGACCTACATCAGTTTACTACGTCTAAAACATTTATGCATGCTCCTGATTCACAACAGTTTAAATAAACATTTAGAAATGCCTATTTAATCTTAATTTTCTTTATACAAGTCCTCCATCGCGGGAAAATTACCAGAAGAACATGGTAAAACACAATTTTTATCAGAGTGGGTCTTTAATGCCAATTATTTACAAACGTAATTTGTGAGTTTAATTTGTAATTTCCTAAAAGTGTGTTTCACAGTAAATCATTTGTCAGCATCACTGAATACTAGATCCCTTTCCACATAAAAAATATGTTATAACTGAATTAATCAAACAATCTGTAAAAGTATTGTCAAAGTGGAAGACAAAAAGTAGAAATGCCGACAAACCTTGAGAGATCAATCTTTAACCAACACCTGCCTGGTGTGGACAATAGTTAACTCGGGTGTGTTCATTTTTAGCGTTTGAGAAACGAACAATTCAAAAGTTGTGAGAAAAATAAACAGAGAATATATTCACTTTCTTCTGACACCATTAAGTGCAAACTGTTGGACTCTGCTGTGAAAGCTTAGCAGCCTTATATCCCAATGTGGCAGAACGTACACAAGCCTGGCCAGCTCCACAGTGATTTCCATCAGTTGGCGAGGCCTTAATCGCAGCGACAGACGGTTCAGAGAGCAGATCATCCCAGCCACGGGCGGACTGATGTCTAATAGCAAAGAGTTTAGGTGCAGGAGAGCAACACTTTCTCCTAAGAGCGTTCTCTAAAGAGTCTATGAGACGAGTGCAGGCAGAAAAGAAAGAATGGGATAAGAGGATAAGCTTTGGCTTAGAAGCACACAGTGTGAAAAAAGGGGTGAAAGGGGAGCCCCATCCGTAAAGCAGAGTTTAAAAGACAGAAAGAAATCAAAGAGTGGAACAAGAACTCGTTAGTGTTTGATTGGATGACTGGCCTGAGGGGAGATGTCCACACAAGAACACGGTGTCTTTACATCTGTGCTCTTCCTGCTGCACCATCTGTCCGACTGTGAATGCATGAATAACTTGCCGGGCACTTGCACGCCGCAAAAAGCACTCTGTGATTTACCATCGGAAACGTTGGATTTCTCAAGCTCTCGGGGGGCAGAACATTAAACTTTAAAACTGATATATCTGCAGAGAGCTGCTCGATTGAGGCGAATTTGTGTCCTCTAATCTTTAGGATCGGCAACGAGAAGCAAATGGTCAGCAGACATCTGACGGTCAGCGGAATTAGTGTTTCATCAGCTGCCGGGACTTTAAAGACACACACACACACTTAAAGAGTGTCAACCCCCCTGAGAGCTCAAACAGCTGAACGAAGACATCACATCAGCTGTCGGGCTGATTCTGCTGAGGAAGGAGCACTAAACACAGCATGTGCTAACATACACTTTTAGGGTTTATATGGATTTTACCTAAAAACAAGCATCAGATCACTGAAAAATATGTGTATGAGTTGACATGTCAATTTTTCTTCACTCTTGGTGTAATTTCTCAAGAGATGAAATGTATTTCCAAATACTCAAGATATAGAGAAAATAACAAGTTATCGTCTTCCCTACTTTTACTTGTAAATTATCTTTACCGTCAAACAAGTCTAAAGTTTACACTGCAAGCTGTTTGATGCAAGGAATAAAAAATCTTTTTTTTTTATTTCAATATACTTTACATGGTTAAAAGTTATTTTAGAGTTTGTATCTAGCAATAAGGACATTCTTGATAAAACAATTCTAAATCATTTTGGTTCATGGTCATGACAATAAAAAAACTTGATTTGAGGCTCCCAAAAATTCTTTTTTTTTCACCATTGCTTCAATTTTAGGGATTTTATTTCAAATTTCCATAAACGTTGACAGATTAGACTATGTTTCATTTGTCACCATTTTGCAAACACATTTTTAAATGCATGTCCTAATAATAAGTGAGGAGATGGACCAATTAGTACTGTGGTTATATTCTCCTTTCATCCATATTTTGTTCTAAAATAAGTAACTTCCATTTATTACACTAGTTTTTGTCACTGTTATCAAAATAAGCAACAATTTGGGACATAAAAACTTTGAAACCATTTGCTTAGAATTAGCAAAAATACTTATTATTGGACTGTATTAGCTCTGTCCTTGAATTCTTATGGAACTCTTTGTTTCTAGATTTTGATATCCTATTATATGATTTCTTGTTAGGTAACAGATTATTTTCCTACTTTCTAGTGTTCTCTTTTTTAAGATTAATGTTCTTTGCCTATTTTTAGGCTACCTCTCTTTGCAGTGTACAAACACTTCCAGTAATTGGGTTTCTTTCTTACCTCAAGATTTTTTGCAAATCTTTTTATATCCTTAAACCATCTTTTGCTTCTTTTAATTATTGACAGGATTGCTTTTTGCACTATAGATGTTGCACACTCTCCTGTGCAAAAGGCAATACATTTGCAGCCTGGTGTGCATCTACCTGAGGTTCAGTGGCAGGCTTTTTATCTTCTTGCACTTTTTTAGAAGTCAGTCATAGAGAATTTTAGGAAAAGCTTTGCATAATGATTGGATGAACATTTCAGCAATAAGACAACCGCAAGCCAGCTCTAGGTATATTCAGACAGGAAAAGTCAGTTGGTCTGCTTAATTTAGTGTGGGTCGAGTCCTGAACCCTGTGTTTGGTCTGTCTTCAGACTGGTGTCAAGTGAACTTTTCTGTTTTGAACAAAATCTTTTAAACAAAAGCATGTGAGTAAAGATCTCTTCAGTCATTGGCTAGGAACTACAAGGGCAGGGCAAAGCAACAAGAGAAAGAATATTGGAAGTCCAATGTTTTGCAGTCCTTGTCGGGATAGTTCACTTGATTGAACTTTGTGTTTTTCTGACCAGTTTTGAACGTCTGAGTCAACTTCAGGAACAACACTTACTTTTGCTGCTTTGGTCAAGCGGTTGTGAAGAAGATGGGTTAGAGACCGGTTCCTGGTCCGCTTGGGTGTATTCAGACTTTTAGTGAACCAAAAGTGTCTAGTCTGAATACAACCAAAATAATCAGCTTATAAGATTATTACACATCACAGTGAATCCTATCTTTTTTTTTGTACATAAATTAAACATTTGAGTTTTTTCAAATTACGAGATCCTCCTCCCACTTATACAAAGAAGTTTGGCATTTAATATTTTTGCTATGTTGAACAAGGTGATCTCTAATGTAAGCATTTGAGAAGTTGGTAACTCATCTCTCCGTCATAGCCCTGTTATAATGAGACAGGTCAAGATGGAAGACTGTTTTTTTTAAGCCATTTGAACTCAAAACAATACTTAAGCTGTCTCTGTGATTGCTGCACAGCGGTCTGCATGTGGGATGTTTTCTATTGTCAGCTTTTCTCCCTCACTTACGTCAGCACACACCCATAACCACAGCACTTTAAGGGCTCTCCCTGCAACGCTCCATGAGTCCTTAGGTCAGAGGTCACCTGTGGCCTCTGGTCTCCAAGACGACAGTCTGGCACTCCCCAGTCCCAAGCTAGTCTCCCCCTTCAACACCCTCCTCCCACACACAAAACAGCTTTTGTCACCAAACTCCTAAAAGTGCCAGCAAAAGCCAGAACATGCTGTTATCTCCCCACTCTGAATCAGGAGAGTGAGACAGTCAAAGTGCCATTATTTTGAAGGACTATTATCAGCAGGGTGAAGCCTGTCATTAAGGGAACTCCTTCAGGTGGAGAATGCATAGTTATGGATGTGCTGCCATCATGCACCAAAAACACATCAAACACAGAGTCAAACTCCGGAGACTGGAGACACTCACCATGCTCTGAATGCTGCACATCTCTCTTAACCAGAACGGGTTCTCTGCTGCGCGCGAGACTCTCGCAGGTGGAGCAAACGAGGGATATTCCCCAGACTTTCGATGCCGAACAGCGGATAGAGGGAGAGACGCAGACCAGGACTGCTCCCGACCGTTCCCTCTCAGAGGTTTGAATCAGAGAGCGGAGAGGAAGCCGAGGAGGAGCTGCTCTGCTGAGCTGCACTCATATGACAAGAGGGGAAACAGCGACATCTACAGGCTGAGATGGAATGTATGGGAATAAATAAACTCATTTCACTTCAGTATTTCTCTCATTAAAGCCAATATGTAAAACAAATGTTAAAAAAAATGTAAAAAAGCATTTTTGAGAATATCTTTGTTCAAATCACTGTGAATCAGGAGCAGACAAAAATGCCCTTTTAAAAACCTTGTAGGTGACAAAGAAGCTACAATGTAAAGCCAAAGCTCCTTGCTCCGCCCCATTCTGATGCATTCACTTATAGACTTCTAGATCCATGTCTTCATTTTCCTCGTCTGAGCTGTCATCTGGCTCAAAACTGTACAGCTGGATAGTTCTAATGTTGCTCAGCATTTTTGCTGCACCGGTAATGATAGATTGGGGTTGTGAGGGGCTGTAAGATAGTGGGAAGTGTAAACAAAGAGATGATGGGAAATGGAGATGGGCTTACTCCAAGCCAGAATTCCACCCACAACTCAGAGGTCAAATTCCAATGAACTACTGCCGCTCTGCAGAAACTGCGTCCTAGAAAAAGTTTTTGATCTTTTTCTAAAAAACAAAACAAACCTGCAAAATCACCGTTAAAAGACCACAGGGAACACTTTTACAAAAGGTCATAAGAGGATCTTGACACCCACTCAAAGGAAAATTTATGTTTTTTTCCTCATGTCCTTGTAGCATTTTTGTCATCATGGAGGACATTTATAAAGAAAACAAGATTAAATTTTCACTTCTGGGTATAGTTGAAAATCTGAACTTAATGGAAACCCCCTATGTATAAACTTTAATCTGAATTTGATACTAGTTAGCAATACATGAAAGAAAGACAAGAAATCTAGGAGAATCTGAAAGACATTTTTAATTTGTGTATTTTATTGCTACAGTCTTGTATATTTTTGTTGCGATTTGTACTTTTTGTTGTTTCAAGGCGGTAAGCTTTTAATTCATTAATGAATAAAAATTCATGTCGTTATACCTATTTATTTAACCTTTATATATCCATGCACAACAGAATAAGAACATTATCTTATTGCAACTCCGGCCCAGCAAAAGGCAAGACCTTTTCAGAAGGAAAACTAAAAACAGCAACAGCAGCATAGGCGGAAACAATCTGGACATAACAGCAATAATACAAAAAAATCATGAAAATAATAAAATCATTAAGTTTTTCTGCCATTATTAATGGTGAATCCATAGACTGTATATAAAATAATTTTTACAGTCTATGGGTGAATCTTATCTTGGAATGATAGCACCACCTGGTGTTGAAATTAAGAAGTAGGCCTACTGTACAGTCAGTTGGTATCTTGAGGCGAGTTCACGAGAAAAAAAGTTACATTTTTATAAAACTCCCAGCTGAATACTTACAATAAGAAAACATATTTTGTTCCTTTTTTCAGGGATTAATTTTTCAGAGGATATTTCAACTCATGTTGATTAGTTTTTCTATTTTTTGTAATTTTAGAGAACAAATAAATTAAACAATCACATTACATCACTGTGTTCTGTTTTTTGTCACTGTGTAAATCTTTTCTGGAAGAAACAAATAAATTCTTGTGGTGTCAGAAATGTGCAAAAATACCTAATAACTTATAACTGATCACTGAATTTCAAACAAAATAAACATCAGTTATTGTACACACACATTTTAATTGAAGAAACAAATGCATTCATGTGAACAACTCAGTATATTTTAATGACACAAAAAATAGAGAAATAATGAAATGTTATCTATGAATTATAGTATTTTTTATTCATTCATATTAAAGGCCTGGAGAAGGCAACACTACAATCCAGTTGTGAGTCTCTCAGGGTCTCTTGGTTTTATCTTTTGAAACAACTTGAACAGTTGTGGATGCAGATTTGGTTCCTTGCAGGTTCCCAGCAGTGCAGGTGTATGTTCCCTGATCCACATCTCTCACTTCATCCACCAGGAGAACAGACTGAGACAGCTGCTGCTGGCCAGATCCTTGACTGACTGTAGTTACGCTCTCCCGAGTGTAGAGAGGTCTTCCAATCTGCAAACAGAGCAGAAAGCAAGAAGATATCACTGGGTGTAATAACATTCTCCTTGTTGCAAATTTTTATTTCCAGAGGGACACAAATATGTAAAGTGATAACTCGTGACTTGATCACTCAATGACACATTGACAGGGGATGTCTGACCTAACAGATTTTATGAGTTGGAAGAGGGAGGCTGAATTTTCCCACATTTTATTGTTTTTTACCGTCAGAAACCTTTAGGTGTAAGTTTGTAAACAGAAACCATATTCTACCAAATGACTTTTTTTTTTTTAAAAATGGCTAAAAATTGTATGATTGTAAATAAAAGACCACAGAGGACACTTTTATAACAGATCAAATAAATGACTAGATTGGCACTTTATCTTAAAAAAAAAACATTCAGTGGAATGCTTTTTGGGTGCTATAGGGTTAAAAATATTGATTGAAAATACTTTATGAAGGAATAACCTTCTGTCCCGGGTATTCCCAGTCGAACTCTACCACCACGTCCCGTTCTCCCATCACAGTGCAGCTGATCTGGAGGTTTCCACCGACTGACAAAGAGGTTGATGAAGCCTGGATGACTGGAGCAGGTGGAGCTACAGGATCTGAGGAGAAATGGAAAGGGTTCACAAAAATGTCCTGATCGTCCCAAAAAGAAGTTTTATTTAGAAATTGTTTTTAAAGACATGATATGAAGATGAATATCTAAAAAAAAAAAAAATCGAAGACCAGGTGATTGTTTTATACCACAGACAAAATTAGCAACTAAAGCAACATTCAAAACCTTTCACATTCAGTGTTTTTAATATGTTGAATTTATTGATGACTCACAGTTAACATAGATGAGCATGTACTTTGTAGAGCTCTGCCTCAGGCTGCCCAGACTGGCCACACAGAACAATTCTCCTGCATGATGAGGCCGAGGTCGATGGATGGTGAAACCCTTCCTGACATCGAAGGAGATCTCGCTCCCGTCCACGGCGACCTCCACGGGCGGGAACTCCCGGTGGAGAGTCACTTTCGCCTCAGGTGACGTGACCTGGCAGGGGAGGACCGTCGGCCAGTTGGTTCTCAACTGAATGACCTCATAGTAGTTAATTGTTGGCACAAACAGTTCCTGTGGATCTTTTTTAAGCAAAAAAAAAAAAAAATTATTGATAAGATTATTTGAATAGGATTCCTATTAAGATGGTGGAAAATTAGATGCAGTTCAGAGAATTGCAACACTAAGCATCCATAAAGTTTACTCATCATACCAGCAAAGAACACAAAGACCTTGACAGCCTTGTTATACTCCCTCCTGCAGTCCGTGTCCTCACAGTACATGGGGTAGCAGGTGTACTGTCCTGTGTCTGCACCTGTGCTGTTAATTAACGTCAGGACTCCGTAGCGCTCGTGTTGGACAATCCTGAGCAAGAAAAACAGCTGTCATAAATGTCTTATCACTCCGCATAATAAAGTTTTACTTCCAGCACAGCTTACTTAAGTCTTCCATCATCATCCTCCTCCAAGTAAGGGGGGACTCCCCACTGCACAGGTTTGCCCCTGCACCTCATCTCCAACACGCTTCCAGCCTGAACAGTCAGGGTGTCTCCGACCTTCCTGAACTTACCTCTGCTCAGCACCTATGTAAAACAGGAGATCTACCTCAAAAAATACAACATCAACGACAATGAAAGTGTGTCGTAAAAATCTACCTGCGTGAGTAAGGTTTGTGTTGGAGCTGAAGCTTTAGCTTTTGTGCTGCTTTTGGAAGCTGTAATTTTGGGTTTGTTCTGCTTTACGGTCCTCCCTGGTTTCTGTTCTTGGGCAGCTTTTACTTTGAAAAGGCACACCACAAACTTAAATATTACTGCTTCATGCAGAACTTTAAGAAAGCGAATTGCATGCTGGAGTAAGAATGTAAATGTCTGAATTAAGGCACTTACCCAATTCAAAGATTAGGCCACAAACAAAGAGAGAGATTAGCACCGGCCTCCACCTCAACCCTGGTACGTTCTGCAAAGGCATGACTGACCGGAGGATTAGCAACGTGGATTTCTAGTGCATGCAGTTCAACCCAGAAAGCACACTTCACCAGAGGAGGGCAAAGCAAAAGTGGAGAGAGGAGATGAGGACAGAGCTTGCACAGTGAAAGTCAGCTGTTTACCAGAAACACACAAATTCCTCCTTCTGAGAGTGGCATTAGTACCTCAAATTCCACCGGAGTGGCTCAATAGATGCTTTCAAGCTTGATCAGACCAATGAGGACCCAGAACCCGAGGCCCCTCCAACTGGAATCACATTAAACTGTTTGCTTTGTTGCTGGAGTGGAAGCCTGCTGTGGCGGCATGAGTCTGGCCCTCACAAAGGCTGTGGCATGTCAGGAAAAGCATTTGGTGCTCAATAAACCCCGCTTTGTCTAAAAGAGAAATTATATCATACTAAAAATTAAACTTTTGAATATTTTTCTTGGTTTTGTTCGCTGTTTTTTTTTAACAAAGTTGGGACAAATATGTGTTTTTGGGGCAAACGTTTGTTTACCGGTTTTTTGGTAATTACTACACACTTAACAGGGTCAAGTAGGCTCAGTTTTAGGGAAAAGTCAGGAAAAACTTCAATTTCTTAAAATTAGATTTTTTTATTTGTGACAAATCAAATCAAAGTGGTAATCTGGTCTGTTTCCATTCTAATTATTTTTATATTTTTAGGGGGAATTTAAAGTTATTTATACTGTTATGGCAGATTTTTAGGAAAACATCCAGCACTATTTGATTATAAAAAAACAACCTTAATATATTAAGGAATTTTAGGGAGGTAATTGGAATTTTGCTGAAAAGAACCTGATCCTAGTGCAGTTTAATGTATAGAACGTGTACACAGAATGTTTGAAGTTATATTTGAAGGCGAATGTTGACTCAATATGACAGAAAAATGTCATCCACTCCTCGAAGACATTGACCTAAATCTGTGTTTCCCTCAGAGAAAGTATGACTGATAGGAGATATATAGATATATCCATTGTTTTCAAACCATAAATGGCTAAAAATAACCCTAATGATCTTCAATTTTAATTATTTACGAAAAGGTCAAATAAATCTGGTCTAATTTTATAACAATTATTTCCTTCATATAGAGATAAATGTTGGAATTCAGTTAAAACTGAAAAAATATTAATTTTGCTTCAAAGAAAACATTGGATGAAGTATTGATAGATGTTTACGGCATAAAATAAAATCATTTCCAGGACATTTAAAGAAAACCGCAAGTGATTAACCATTGAGAGCTTTAACTAACACGTTTGTTCACTCTCACAAATGAATGCAGAGCTCGACCTCGATAAGCACTGCCAAAACAAAAGAGATACGCTTTTGTTCAAGTTCCAAACTTAAATTTATTCAATGTTAATAAAATAAGCTCTTCTTTAGAAGTTAGAGGAAAAGCTGTGATTTTAAAAATACCACACATAAGCTGCCATGAAGGTCCCCTTTTGTTCTTTTTGAGCTCTTGTTCGTGATCCTTATTGCTTAAACTCCACAAGTGTAGGCTTTTATTTTATTACTTTAAGTAATGAAGCCAAACCAAAAATACAATAGATTAGTTTTCCTTTTTTTTATTTAGGGAATGCTTATAACAATGCAATTTCACATACATAGAGTCCATATTTACATTCAGAAACAGAAACTTGTTGTTACAGCTCATTTTACACAAATAAAACAAACCATACGTCGGAATGTATTTATTTACATTGTGCAACAACTTTAGTCCAATGTTAGAATCTCATGAAAAGGTAAAGAAATGCAACAATTTAAAACATTTTATGAGTTAAAATAAATGCATTAATTTAATATTTTAATTTGTAAAAAATAAAACATGTTATTTCAATTAATAATTGATGATATATATGATTTCTCTACCTTATTGAAGAAGCTGCTCATTACAACATACAAATCCAACTTGTGTTTAATAAAAAGTGCACACCTATTTGTTTTGGCTTTAAACAAATATATTGGAGAAATATAATGCCCTTTTTGTACAACATTTAACAAGTGCAAAGTAATTCAATGCTTTTATTTTGAATGAGGTTACATACTCAATTAAGACATAAAAAAGAGTCTTTGTGTAAAACAATTTCAAATAAAAAACATGACAAAAGTTTGGCAAGATATCTACACTTTAGCACCGCACATTAGTCTCTAAATGAAAACCAGCACTGGTGCATATAAAACTGAACTGAAGAAGCTCCTCACTTAAAACTTTTCTTCTTTGATGATGTCTGTTTTGTTGCTGATTGTTTCGATCTCCTTGTCGGCCTTGAGGCGCTTCCTCTGAACGCTGCAACGGATTCCATAACCAAAGTAGATAACCAGCCCTGCGAGGAGAAATATATGGTCACTGCAGTTCAGCAAAAACAAATCCATTAAGACCTTTAAACCTTTTTAGTTGAAACGTGCTATTACCGACTAACATCCAGATAGCGTATCGCAGCCAGGTCGCTCCGCCCAACTGAACCATCAGGTAAACATTGATGAGTGTGCTTACTAATGGCAGAGCAGGAAGTAAAGGTACCTATAACAATAAATAGTTAATATACTTTCATCAAATTAGCTGTTATTGAAGGTACTGCTTTAAATGATCTTACCATGAACGATGCCTTGCTGGAATTTTGTGGTTGTCTCCATATGAGGAGCAGGATGACCACCAGGGCCAGGGAGAAAATGCAGACAAGCACGATGCTCCATGCTTCTAGATTAGCGATGGCATCAATGGCTTGAGTGAGGGTAAGGCACAATGCCAACACAAACAGAACTACAGAGACATGAAAGATAAGCAAGAGAGATCAGACCGGGACTCAGAGTGAAACTCTGTATCACTAAGTTACAGATAGTCAAAAATTACTCAAGAAGTATCCACATTTACCAGAAATTACAGTCAAGATTGTGACTGTTTTTGAAGTTTTTGAAGTGGGAAATGACGGAGGCTTCAACAGGTTGAACTTGGAGTCTAATTCTTTCATTTGGAAATCGGCATCTTCACTTGAACCCACTTGGTACCTTTATCGTACAGAGAAATGGCATGTTTCATTTGCACGACTTTGCCGTGTAGGTCTTCACGGGCACTAGATGGGTAAACGTACCTCAGTATTAGGATGCATATTGCTACAAGTGTATAAGCAAATAGAGTTCCAATGGACATCATTTCCACCAAGGCCTCCAGGTCAAACAGGAGAGCCATAATAGCTGTAGAGACATAAATAAACAGGGAATAGAGTCAATACAATCTATTCAATTCACCATAGAACAGTAAAAAAAAAAGCAGAAATGTCAATACCTGCCACTACTCCTGATGCTATGGTTGCTATGGCAGGACTACCCTTAGCGGTGACTTTGGTCAAAGGCTGAAAGAGCAATCCATCTCTAGCCATGGCAAACAGTACTCGTGGCATCGGGAACATGGAGCCCAGAAGGCTGGAAACGCAAAGTACAAGGGTCACACAACCGCATTTCATCGAATCTTAGGCCTTTAAAGTTCCTCTTCGATCATCTTTTGATCTATTTAAAAGTGTTCTTAGTGTTTTTTTGTGATTGTACCAAAATAAACTAATCTGTCATTTTCTAGGACATAGTTTCTGCAAAGCGGCAGAAATTTATTGGAAATTTGCCTCTGAGTTGTGACCTAGGCTTTTGGTGCATAGTAAGCCTGACTCCACTTCCCATTATCCGTTTTCCCTCAAAACCCCAAACTAGCTCAGGTGAGGAAAACGAATACATATATGGATCTAGTCGTCCACCAGTGAATGCATTAGACTGGATTGGAGGAGAGAGCTTGTGGTTTTCCTACAACCTTTTTCCAATGACAATTGGAAAAAGTTCCTGTTTCAAAACAATTTGAATACAGAAACACCCAGAAATGCACTTTTAAGCTTCATTTTCTGAATATATATTCTCCATAATGAGAAAAATGCCACAATGTAATATTAAAAAAACCAAAAACAATTTTCATTGGACTTGGTCATACTTGGATAAAGTTACTCTATCAGAGCCCTGTGCCTCTTCGATGTGAAGTGCATCAAGGTTCTAATCTTGGGCATATTTATCTTTATTTTGTCTTAGATTACTCACTTGAAATATGGCCGGTCTCTGCCATTTATGCAGATGACACTACAATATATGTATCCATTCAAAAAAATGTGAAGATTAGTTTAAATCTTTACTGGAATTTAGAGGAATTGAAGGCAAAACGTAAATCTTTTTTATTTGAACTATTATAGAAGGGACACCTCTAAATGTAATGAGAAAGGATTTATACGAAACAGCAACAAAAAAGTGTGTGATGGGAGAGGGAGCTTAAATTTGAAGTGCAAATAAGGTTAAACTTATTTAATTGACAAAAGTAAAACAGACATTTGCAGTTTTTCCCATCAGAAGCTGGGATAGGCTCCAGTAACACCACAACCCCAAAAGTGTTTAACTGGGTTTGGAAGTTGGATGGATGGGGGGATGGATGGATAAAGCAGAGCAATATCTGTGTGTGTTCGTCCTGTTAATTTCTTAAAATGCAAACAGCAAAGCTAACTTTTAAGTACTAATAATTCTCTTTTAAATGTGTGTTTTTTTTGGTCGTCCCTTAAATACACTGTTATTAGCACTGCTACTAGTTGAAAGTTGTTTTCATCCAAGCTATCCAATCAAGCTTCACAAAAGCTGACCAAGAAATTTTCCCTGAAACAGGTGATTAATTTAAGGTGCTTAAAAAGCAAAAACATTGTCCTGTCACAGCTAATAAAGCCCCTTTTTTGCACGATCAGATAAAGTTGCTCCAGCAACTCTGCCCTTCTTGACCTCTTTGTCCATGACTTTCATGGAAGTTGCTAACATATAGGAAAGTTTCTTCTAGTTAATGGCAACGTAGTACATGATTCAGACAGAAAAAAAAGGAATAATAAGTCATTCTTGATGTAGTTTAAAGGCTTAAATATTTAGATTTGGACATAGAATGTATTTCTTCTGAAATGTTTATTTTTCCAAATAAAAACCAGAGGTTGAGCTTCCATTTACCTGGTGGAGAGGGCACACAAAGATCCCACAGACACAACATATTTGGCAGGACCCCAACCGACATATTCAAAGGCCACGGGCAGGGGGCTCTTTTCATTCAGCAAGTAATAGGGCATCATCAGGGTGAGAGCGGCAGAGACAGCAAAGTAGGCCAGAAAGCAGATCAAAAGAGAGGCCACGATGCCCACGGGGACAGACTTCTGAGGGTTCTTCACTTCCTCACCTGCAAGACAATACCAAAAGGTCATGCATGGATGGAAACAGAAACTTAAAGATTGATGTCAAGGCCTGCCTGTCATTGGTTTTGTTGTCACCTGTGTTGCCTAATCACACTCATTTGTTCCACCTGTGAGTCATAGTCTTTAAGTCTAACAGTTCTCCAAACTCTGTCCCTTAGTTCATGTTCCAGTAGTTCATTATTTTGAAGGTTTTGCCTGGCTGTTTATGAGTTCTTTTCTATCCCTGCTTGCTATTTAGGCTTAGTCTTTCTTCAAAATTTGACTCTGGATTCCCAGTCTATGGATTAGTTTGCCTTCTCTTGGATCATTGGTGTGTATGAACTTCAGCCTTTTTGGATTTCCGTCACTATTCTTCTTCCTGTCTCAGTTCGAGCTGCTGAAAAGGCTCATGGTTCCTCCTCATCTTCTGACATCTCTTCCATGTGCTCCAGCAGGACATTCAGCTCTTATTACAAAATGTTCTCAGCTTTAGAAGAACAGGGTGATCTGGAGCTGGACATTTATTAACTCTGTTTTCTGCTGGGTTCAGGCTCCCATCTTCAACTGGTGGTGCAGATAACTATTCACTCCTTGTGATCTCCTAATAAATTGGTGTATTTATTCATGTGTGTTGACCTACTTGGAACATTATGGTTAATAAATAATAGTGTACTGCTGGAAAGCCCCTTTACTTCAAATTTTAGTAACATGCATTAATGGGGGAGCTGGAGAGCTTTTGGTTTTGTACAAATAACATCAGTCAAATCCTTTCCCATCTCAAGAGTCTCTGACAAAGAGACAATTACCATCCTAGGGGAAACAGTTCGGTCCAGATTGCAAGGATTTCATTTTGCCACTAATTGCCTGTCAGAAATACCTTTATTGGCGGATCTCAAGAACTTCAAAATAAGAGTAATTAGCAACATCAACCTTAACTGTTTGGGATTGGGAGAGAAGAATTTTCTTAGACACAATCTCCATTAACTCTTTATCCCCTGCAGACACACAAACCTTCAAAATGTTTCAATTAAACAAAAGGTAAATGGCATATACTCCATATCAAAGCATAGCGCTTAGCTACGTTCTTAGAAAGCACTTTATAGTCACAACCCCATTTACCCAGTTCTGCTGCTGAACACTAGCACTAACCAATAACCACCAGGAGCAATGTGAGGTTCAGCCTCTGCACTATGGTCATAAGAACATAATGGCTTCCATTGACAATGAGTATCGTCCAACATATTTTCTCAGTTTTGGGCCAATTTTTGCGAAGGGTCACTGCTGTAGCATCTTTATTGAACTTCCTCAGACTCTCATATTAATGATAAACTGACCCTTTGACCATATCTCCTTTGTCCTACCTGTTGTAGCGATGCAATCAAATCCAACAAAAGCATAGAAACATGTTGCTGCTCCTGCCAGAGTTCCACCAAAGCCATAAGGAAAAAATCCACCAGTTCCAAAACCACTGGTCACATTGACGATGGAGCTCAAGTTTCTGCGTGGGTGAAAAAGCATTACGTCACAGTTATTTACTCTGAGATAAACTGCAGACTATTATTGCTGTTTTTTATCATTGCTCGATAGGATTCTGCGCACAAATAGAAGGAGGGATTTACTTCTCGTCTGCTGTGGCGTTCAACAGAACCTCTTCGCTGATGTACCAGTTGTCGATGTTTCCCTTTATGAACCCAGAAATGGTCACAAACAGCAGCACCAGGATGTTGATGGCTGTGAAGATCTTGTTAATGGTGGTCGACTCTTTCACCCCAAATGCCAGAACCCCTTTAAAGATCAAAGCAGTGGATGTCTTCTTAATAGGACTGCGTCTTCTGTCACCACTTTAACAAAACCAGTGTGTACCTGAGAGGAGCAGGATGAGAGCCGCAGCAAAGATATCCGGGTACGGGGCCAGTCCAGGCAACCCCATGGAGGCATTTTCTTCAAAATATTTAGATATGACCCCTCCAATAAGGTCATCAAATGTCCCGCTCCACGCCAGTGCAACACTGGACGTTCCTGGTTAAAGGGATGCAATAATCTTGTCAAGAGAAGTAACAAAGAAACAAGAAAAAAAGTATTTTACTTCTGCTGCTTTGTGGGCTTAATAAAAATCAATTCAAGAATAAAAGAAAAACCTAAAAGATTTTTCCAACTTTTTAAAAAAATAGTCATAAAGCAATTTATTAGGAAACTGTTTTCACAGCACGTGATGATTAAATAGATGTTATTACACAGTCTTGTGCTGATAGTTGATCATTTATGAGTTTAAAGGTCCATGAAAAGATCAACAGCTGTTGAAAGCAATCGAATTAATCAGGTGATGCATTTCACATAGGCAAAAATGCCCTTAAAAAAAAAATTACAAAAGTCCTTCAACTAATTTTGATTTTTTTATGCTAAAATAGAAATCCAAAACAACTGTATCATGCTTGCCTATGACATAGGAGAGAAGCAGATTCCAGCCGGTAATGAAAGCCAGGAGCTCTCCAACAGTCACATAGCTGTACAGGTAAGCCGAGCCTGTTTTGGGAACGCGGGATCCAAACTCTGCATAGCACAGGCCGGCAAATATGGATGCCAACGCCGCTATCAAGAAAGAAATGATGATGCTGGGTCCAGCGGTGTCCCTGGCCACCTCTCCGGAGAGGACGTACACTCCAGCCCCCAGGGTGCTGCCCACTCCCAGGGCCACCAGGTCCAGAGTGGTCAGGCATCGGTTAAAGGTGGACTGCTCCCCATCGGGTTCAATGGGCTTCCTCCGAGAAAGGCTCACCAGAAAGGACTTCACCCACGACATGCTTCTGGGGTTGTAGGATGGAGGGCAGAGGAAAAATGATATAAGAAGCGACAGGTGGGAGGACAAGTTGATGTTGTCGAGGCAAAGCGAGTAAGTGGAAGGAGCAGTGAGGGGAGAGAAGAGGAGTATGGGAGGAAGGGCACATCAGTAAACGTCTCAGTGAATAATTGTCAGATCAGCCAAGAGGAGGAACCTTTAATCTTGAAAAATAAGCATCTTTCAACATTTCATTTTATTCCAACCAAAACTCAAATTATTAAGTAAACTTAGGATAAACAAAATAATATATTTAGGTAAAAAAAAAAGACTTAAAAAGGATCAGAGTTTTTCTCTGACAAGAATACGACCCAACTACACTTACCTCCCGTGTGTCGCTTTCTCCCTCAAAGGTGTGTTGCAAAGACCAAACACGATCTGTCATGCCTTTACAACGCACATTTCCTGTAGGCATCCTTCCCTTTATCATCATCTTGATAATAATAGTGCTGATTGAAGAGTTTTCATTAGGACAGAAAACAACGCCCCGCTACAGACTGCACTTTACTCGGGCTTCAGTTACATGAACAATTGCTGCTTTGACGAGGAGGTCATTTGTAAACCTCGCTGTTGAAGTATCAGTGATGCTTCCAATCAACGCTGGTTTCAAACATGGACGCATAAAGACAGGATTTTTATGAAATCTGCATTTGTTCTTTGTAAATATATCAAAATCTCTCGATTAACCCAAAGATCTAAGTATTTATCATTGATTATAGTTGTCAATTAAGATAGTCAAATAATTTGTCTATTAAGAATTTCCCAAATTATTTGAAGGTTAAATTCATATTTAATAACTTACATTTAAAGTCATTTTTTGTAGTTTTATTCGAGTAAAATAAAATAAAATTCTTCTTTTTATCAGTTTTAGCTGTTCTAATAGTTGCCCACATTAACAGAAGGTTAATTTTATGTTAAATAACTATTATTTCAAATTAAACTTCCTTTTTTGTAGCTTTATTGAAATATTGGTTTCTCATTATGAATCTCAGGTGTAAGATTTGCTCTAACTAACAGAAGGTTAAATTCTGAATTAAATAACTATTAATTAAATTTGAACTTCCTTTTTGTAGTTTTGTTCAAGTAAAATCTAAAAAAAGCAAAAGTTTCTTTTCTAGTTATCAATTGTAGCCTTTCCAAGATTAGTCCAAACTAATAAAAGGTTAAATTCATTTTAAATAACTATTATTTAAAGTTAAAGTTCTTTTTTGTAGCATTATTAAAGTAAAATCTAAGAAAAATATATTTTTTTGGTTATATTTATTAATTTTAGCTGTTCTAAGATTTGTCTAAACTACTAAAAGGTTTAATTTGTGTTAAAAAACTATTATTTAAAGCTGAACTTTTTGAAAGTAGAGTAAAACTTTAACTTTAAACTTTCTTGTTTATTTCAACCTTCTTTTGACTTTAATCATCAAACAGCAAAAACATCTGTACATGACATTGTTAAAATAAACGTTCAAAGTATAACTCTGCATTTCTGACGTTCATCATCCCTATAATAAATGACAAAATCCACATTTTTCAGCCCTGAAGTGATTTTTAGGTGGGTTCTGCTTGTGTTTGCCAGGCTGTCAGAGCTGCTGAAGCAGGACAAAGCAGCTTTCATGGCTCATGTGTGCAGCAGGCTGCAAACTTGCTCCCTGAGAGGTAGCATTTACCTTCTCATCACCCATCATGAGATTTCAGCTCACCTTATCTTTTTTTTTGGCATCCACCACAGCGGGCAGGACAGTAGATGTTCAAAGTACTTCTGATTCCATTTCAGCTCTGACTCACTATCTGCAAATCTGTCAAGCTGATTGTACTGTTTCCAAAGGAACCATGGGTAATGCTTAACTAAATAACTGCATCCTCACATGTAATGCATGATTTTATGATCTGTTAATCATGGTCATTGAGGCTCACTTAAGGCTTCCTGATGTGGCAGAACTGGCAACCACCTGTTCATCAAGGACACATTAGAATCATTCATTGAGTTGATAAAAATAAACGATAAACTGTTTACCTTTATCTTCAGTTTTGCGCTGAGCAGCACATTGTGAATGCTGAAAACAAAGATGTCCATGCCACTGATTTAGATGGAGGCAACATGATTTTTACAGCGATTTATACACAAGACTGGCCAGTGTGACCCTCCCACTCAGTGGAATTACTTACAAAGTAGCCTTTCTCATTCCCCAGCAGTGTGGATCATAATGTGCTCATTATTGCACAAAAGCCCCACGGTGAGAACCAGAAAGCATAAATACGCTTCAGAATGTGAAAAATGTTTTTGTGCTCACCTCACTTGTTATTTTTCCTCAGGTTTTGTCACATAACATTTTCAAACAGAAACATTATGGTCTCTCTTCAGTGACATCAAATGGCAAAATAAAAATGGCTACAGTTTCTTCAAACATAATTACCTTAAAGGCATCTATTTGATAGCAAGAACAAAATTAATTATTATTATTTTTTTTATAGCTGGAAATAATTCCAGGCGTTTAGTGGTTAAAGCCCACTTTTTTTTCTTTGTGTGTATATCTTGAGCATAAAGCTTTGATGTCTTACCAAAGTTTGAGTGCAGTTTCCTCTAAAACCACAAGAGGTAACTTCTGCTTTGTCACATCTATCAGCCTCACTCAGCACTGCTGAAGGAAAATGAATGAGCCTAGTAAAAAGAAATAGAAAATATTACAAGTATTAGAAAATATTAGAACTGTTTATTATTTCTATATTTCAATTATAAAGATTTTTGTCATTTAATCATTGCTTAGATTGAGGATTTAAATATTCTTGATTGTGTTGAAGTCACATGCAAAATTAGCACAGGACATTTTTATGCAAACAAAATTACACAAAATCCTTTTTGTTTGATTTCACATCTGAAGAATGCCGTGAACACAGATTGCAATGATTGTTTATATGAGGTGCTTTTGTCCTTCTAGTCACTGGTTCAACATACCTTTTCTATCTCTTGTTATCAACTGCATATTTAGCACCATTTATGGTTTGCTATGTGTACAAAATAGATCAATTATGTGAAAGAAACTAATCAAATACTTTGATTGTTATAGATTTATATTATTTTGCATTTATTTCAATGATGCGATTGTTTATGGGTATGGAACCCCAAAAGGGACATCAAAGTTAAAAAAAAAAATGGAATTAATGGAATTTTTATTTTTTATTTTTACTTCAATGTCTTCTTAGGGGCCCCTTATGATATATATTTTTTGGTTCTTGCTCAAAAATTAAAATAAATTAAAAGTATCAATTAAAGTAATATTTGGTTCCTGCTGGGAAGTTAAGTTTTGTACCAGTCATGAATTAAAATAGCAACAAAATGGGAACAATTTACAGTACTAGTCAGTATTACAGAGGACTGGGAAAAAGTATTGGACCAATAAAATAAAAAAATAAAAATACTTTTTTTTTCTCTCAGAAGCAGCACTTTCCCTGTTGTTGTGCTCTTCAACCAAACCACCACACGACCCAGAATGGAGATCTAATTTATTGCACAAAGATAAAAATGTTTTGATCCGACATGTGCAAAGTAAACCTTGAACATTTATATTAGACCTTATGAAGAGTCTGACATTGATGGTGACTCAAGCTTTATCTGATAATAAACCAATGTTGTATTTTGTCTTATTGATCAGGTTGTTGTAGATATTAAGTGGAATACTCGCAGACAAAACAGATGACTGATTTAAAACCAGTCACTTCATAAATTATTAACAATCTTTAATCTTTTCTAAAACAACCTTATGCTTATTTATTTGATAACAAAAAAATGACAACACAATAAACACAAATTCAGAAAAGTGTGGCTTAAATGGACAAAAACCCAACACAAAAATCACTGTTGCTTTTAGAATGGAATAGAATAAAACTTTATTGATCCCACGAAGAGGAAATTACCTTTAACTCTGGGAAAAAGAGAGATAACAACGTATATCTATAGGGAACAGACTCATAAGTGCAAGAATGCATTTTTGTGCCTCCACTTCCTAGATGTCATTAAAGAGTCATGAGTTACTGATTGGCCAAATTTAAAAGTGCTTTGTCAAGTTATCAGTGACAAACCTTTTGGGAAGAGAGACTTTAGAGGAAGTTGAGAGACCATACTAAAATACAACAAGAATTGGATATATATTTATAGAGCTAACGCATATATAGGCTAACATTTCATTTTTGAGTGTCAGGTAAAGTTTGATCACACTGATTCATGTTTGTTCCATATGTGGGGAAGTGAACTGTAAAGCTGCCTTCTTCCTGTAAGTCTCGTCTTGTTTCTCATCATCCTCTTTGTCAGCAGTCCCCAAAAGCAGGTTAGAATTTCAGTATGAGTGATGCAGTTTCTAAAAAGGACTTCCTGCAAAAAAAAAAGAAATAGACTAATTAAATATGCAGTACATGCAAATGTGACTTTTACTTTAGAATTGTAGATCTACACAGTCTCTCAGTCATAACAACGAAGAACCGTTACGTGGCCTTAAACTTGTCCCTAAACTGTGATGTAGCACTGTTTCTGTTCAAATTACTGATCCTTTTCTTTCCAACTTATTATTTTTGTGTATTGTAATCATTTCTTTGATATATACAATTGGCACAAATTGTATTTTTTTTCCTCTTTTAAATATTTAGAATATTTTGATTTTTTTTCTCCATTAACTAATGAAGATGATTTTCTATTTTATAATCATTCTTTGATAAATACAATCTGCATTAATTGCCTTATTAGCAAATTAAATTACTTATTACTTTTTGTATTATCATAATTCTTTGAATACAATCTGCACAAAGTGTCTTTTTTTCAATGAGAATATTAGATTATTGTTACTGATTAATATAAATGATGTGTTGTGGATGCTTTGAAATTTGATTACATCAATGATATTAATGATTCTTAATATCCTAAATCTATTAATATTTGAACTGGATATTGATAATTCATGTAGAGAAAATGGTATGGTCGAGTCGGGGTGGGATTATATAAGTTTGCTTCCTTCCAAGCGATCTACTTGTGATTTATTAAGTGACATGTCATGCATTATGACCTGATTGCTTGAAATAAACCATTTCATTCATTCATTCCATTTGCAGTGTATTTTTTTTTTTTTTTTTTTTTAGATTATGTTGTTTTGGCCAAAAAAAGAAAAAAAAACTAGCTGTGTAGGACAATCTTCAGAACAGCAGGACTCAATCAGAAATTCTCTTCTCTGTTGTTTGTGTGGCTAACGTGCTCTCCTGCTAGCTTACAGCCCCCCACAACCCCAGTCGTAACATTACCGGTGCAACAAAAATGGCGAGCAGTGTTGGAGCTATCCAGATGTACAGTTTAGAGGCAGATTGTGGACAAGTAAAACAAAGATGGATCTATGTGTCTGCTAGTGGATGCATCGGAATATGGCAGAGCAAGGAACTTGCTGCATTTTTATTTGCTCATAATTTATATCAACTTTAATAAATAAATAACTACTCAAAAATGCAATTTTACAGTTAAGTTTCTTTATATCTCCTCCATTGTGAGAAAAAAAAAAACTCAAAAAACATAGTTTTCATCTCAGTATCTTTATTTGAATGCACTTATATAAGGAAAATATTTTAATATTTGGACAGTGTATTGACAGAAATTGTGCTGTGATTTTTTTTTCTTTTCATTTACAATTTATTGTTTTTTTTCTTTTTTAATTTTTTAAAAATATTTATTGGTTGTGCATTGACTATTAACTTTTATTTTGGTAAAGCATCTCAGCCATTTTAAAAACTTTATGAACAGAAAGTGTGTGAGATTTTAAAAGTCTTATTTATTATCTATTTATTTAAACCAAAACTGTGAATAGTTTTTTGTATTGCTCTACTCAAGTAAGAGTAAAATACATGGTAAAGTAGGTAAAAAAAATAATTAAATAATAACATTTGAAAGTATGTAGCTTCCCAGCTTTATGGTGCAATTTCATTTCCACACATTTTATGCTTTTATATGTGTGTGCTTGGGTCTTTCTCCTCCTACTCCTCTGCTATTTTTGCACCCCTGTCACCCACCCACCCACACTAACACACTTTTACCGGAATGGACTCCTGAGGACAGAAATAGAGCTGCCAGTCCTGACCCTCTACTCTGCAGTTCAAAACCTGCCATTAAACAATGTTATGTATCTTAGTTTAGCATGAAATTATTTTATTTTGAAAATATTTATAAGAAAATAACCATGAATTGATAGGTATGAAGTCATTTGGTTTTAGTTTTAGTTACTGTAATTTTTCATGACGTCACGGGGCACGTAGCGAGGCGGCTCCGAGGGGGAGGAGCCGCGCGTGACGCCTTCTGCCCCAGCGCTCCGCAGGACCGTCTTCCCGATACCTCCTGCGCAGAACAGGTAAGCCGCTGTTTGAGGGTCTTCAGCCCGATGTTAGCCGATTTAACCCGAGTTCCTGTTTGAGGAGACTGTCGAGGAAGTCAAAAGCGTCACTTTATGCAGAAAATAAACACTTACTGACTCACTTACTTTTACATATGATACTGGCTCCAATGAATAGTTTAATCATAAAAAGCCAGAGTTTTAAAGTTTATTATGTTAATTTTTTAATATGAGTTCATAGAAGGGGGTAGCTCTTTATATAGAGTGGTTGTCATTGAGGAAAACTGCGTGCTATTTATGGGAGGGCTTCACTGCAGTCAAACAGTGCAGGGGGGTTTCTTTAGAAACAAAAAATAAACTGTTATTAAATATTAGTTTTAATTCACCTATCATTTGTATTTCTTTAATGCTTTTAAAAATCTACATAACATAAAACTAACAGGGAACCCCCTCTTCTTGCCTGAAGGTTAGTGTGGAAAAAGTGACTATGGTTCCCCTGCTGCATGAATGAATGCCAGATCCACCCACCCACTAGTTTTAGTTGAATGTAGGTTTAGCTCTATAGTAAATGACTGTCCTGATCCTTTTTCTTTGGGTCCCGAGCTGCTGTGCATCACAAGATTCCTGTTTGTGTTATCTGACAGGGCAGTAAACACACCATGACATTGATTTAAAAGAGAAAAAAACTGGGGGTCAGCATGATATTCCCTTACAAAGCAGAACATCTTTGCAGCATTCCCTCTCAAGTCAGCATTTCTCTTTTTCTCTTTCAGGTCTGAAACCACTGATTTCTGGACAGTGTTGACCCTGAAGAGAAATTTTAAAGATGGTAGGTCTCTAGAGGATATCCCTTGTCTCTGACATGAATGGTTTGGTGTGCCATTGAAGAGCATGAAACCAGGAGTGTAGGGTGTCATCGCTACCCATGCGTGCACAATTGACCCACCTGAGAGCCTCCTTTAAAAGCAATGCTTTGTGGAGATACTTAAGGACAGTCTCTCTAACTTTTCTGAGTTGAAACACATGCATGTTTTTGTAATATTTGTGTTGCTATGTGGGGAAGGTCTCCAGCTGTCGTGCAGAGTGATGGCTGCTGGGTAGGAGTAGACGATCTGAGCATGTGCAGTGGGCCCTCAGCAGAGACAGAGACAACATTCTGGCAGAGAGCCTTACTGCAGCAGTAATCTCTACCACTGCAGCTGTCTCTAGAAAAAAAAAAAACACGTCTTTATCCTAACAAATCAAGAGCAGAGGCTCATTCAAACAGATGGAGCTAAACTCGTATATGTTTTGCATTGGGACATTTTTCTTTGTGTTAGCGGTATGGCATATCTGACCCTTGTAGAGACAGGTGGTCTATATGTGCAACCTGAAACTTGCCACCCTAAATGCACTTTCCGCTGTTTTGCGCTCGAGTGAGCCGCTCAGACAAACATATTCCAGAGTCTTTAATGTGAGACATGTGCGAGTGGTCAGCTGCTGCAGAGGAGCACTCCTGAAATTGTTGAAATTCACTGTATGTATTCTTTCGGCAGGTTTTCAGAGGCACAATATCAGATGCTGCAGACTTTGATCCCACCGCTGATGCAGAGACCCTTTATAATGCTATGAAGGGCATTGGTAAGGCCTAACTCATCTCTTATACTTTGGAGCAGATACATGAAATATATTTTTCTCTCTTCTCTTCAACTGCTTCTGATAAATAAACAGTAAAAGGAGCAGATTCGGCTCCAGAGGAGTTTAACTGGTTAACGATTTCTATTGATATTTTTAAACACAGTTAAACTTTTCAAATCTTACTGAATCTAACCTTAAATGTAAATTAAGAGGGAAAATTCACAAAAAATCGCTGAGATATAATCACATTGCTTGGGAAACAGTATGGTGCATCACTTTTTACAGAATGTTCTAACCAGAGGCTGTGTTGGTCGGACGAACTTGAGAAACGTTTCAACAGAAATGTTGTGCTTGATTATTTTTTAGCTGCTTTAGCTTGAGTTCATAAACCCCAACGTCATCTGGGTGAGTGTGTCCTGAACATGTTGCTGTTCCTTCCTCAGGTAGCGACAAAGAGGCGATCTTGGACCTGGTCACCTCTCGCAGTAATGCACAGAGGCAGGAAATCATCACAGCGTATAAATGCAGCTATGGAAAGGTGTAGAGATGGCTGACCAAAGTTGTCATGAAGCCTGAACGTTTGACTTACTCTTATGTAACCTTGTTTCACTACCAGGACCTGATAGAAGATCTGAAATACGAGCTCACAGGAAAGTTTGAGCGTCTCATCGTCAGTCTGATGAGAACCCCGGCCTACCTTGACGCTAAGGAAATTCACGATGCGGTTAAAGTATGACCCTTCCCATCCTGCCAGATCCTGCTTTATCATGCTAGTGACTGTTCCATTTTTGCTTTGCTTTGTTTTAAGGGAGTTGGAACAAACGAAAAATGCCTGATTGAAATCCTTGCCTCGAGAAACAACAAACAGACACAGGACATGGTAGAAGCTTACAAGGATGGTGAGAAACTTCCTGCATGAAGTAGAGAGATTATGTTTGTGATTATGTTTTAATCATAATTTTTGTTGTTTGATTGTCAGCTTATGGCAGAGACATGGAGGAGGACATAATCAAAGACACTTCAGGCCACTTTAAGAAGATGCTGGTTGTTCTACTTCAGGTCAGTATGATGGAAGACATTATTATTCCAGGAAATTCCTCTCCTAAATAGCAAAAAAAAGTGTTTGCACCCACATTACCATTATCCCCAGACTAATTTGCAGTATTTCTTTTTCTGTTTGATGACTCTAGGGGACTAGAGATGAGTCAGGGGTGGTGGATGCAGACTTGGTGCAGCAGGACGCACAAGTGAGAACTGCAATATATTTATGAAATATAATAGTTTAACTTCAAATCCATTACAAATTTGAGAAGAAATTAAAATAATAAATAAGTAAAATATATAAAAAATGAAATTATTTTGTGTTTTAAAGGGTGATCACACACATTTTTATTCACATTTAAAAAAAACATGTATTTCCTCTTTAAACAGATGAAAACTGGTGATATTTTCTCATTTACTAAAGGTAATGTTGCTTTAAAAAGTATAATATATGTGATGTAATATACTCCAACCACTAAAAGGAACTTTTTTTTGAGGAACATATTCAAAGCACAATTTTTACATTTAAATTATGCTCCTGTAGAATTTCACTTGAAGAATTTTTGCTAATTTTGTATTTCAGCAGCATGTTTTCAAATGGACAGGCTTGAAATTTTTTTTTACTCATCAGTTATATAAACATATTAAAAACTCAACAGTTTGTTGATGACAAAATAACACAAATAGGATTTTATCTGTTTTTACGTGGGAAAAAATTGGCTCCGGAACGTTTCAGTCAGACAAAGCTCCAAACGTGACCTGTGTGGGTTTGTGCCGTCTTTTTCTTTGTTCCTTATGCCGTCATTGTTCTGTAACTCGTGCGTAGGACCTTTTCGAAGCTGGCGAGGCGCAATGGGGCACTGACGAGGCCAAATTCATCATGATCCTGGGAAATCGCAGCGTGACCCACCTCCGCATGGGTAAGCACAGCTCACGTAAAGTTTAGAGCAACTGTTAGACATTCAAGACATTCCGGCTGTGACTCGGGTCAGGAGTGAAGGGCACTGTATGCTGAATGTTTCAGTCCAGTTTTTGTTACTGAACTGAGGAAATGTGCAACAAACGGTAGATGAGCTAATTCTACTGTTTCATTCAAGCAATGTTTGACTCTGAAATTTCCAAAATGTATTCATTTTACATGCTTCTGTTTGTCATTTGTTTAGTTTTTGACGAGTATGAAAAGGTTGCAGAGGTTTCCATCGAAGATAGCATTAAAAATGAACTATCGGGAGACTTTGAGAGGCTGATGCTGGCTGTTGGTGAGGATTAGATACAGAATTGTCGCTTTAGATCCACATGGGAAGTGTGAATTTGCGCATTTAAAGCAACTCTGATGTTTCTTCACAGTCCAGTGCATAAGAAGTGTTCCCATGTTCTTTGCCAAGCGCCTCTACAAGGCAATGAAGGTAAGCATCGTTTAGTTTCATCTATGCTAGCTGTGCGTCTCATCAAATTGTGAATTGTCTTTTTAATTAATCAAAATTGATGTCTGTCATACTTTCAGGGTTTGGGTACAGCTGACAACACGTTGATCCGGATCATGATTTCTCGCTCGGAAATCGACATGTTGGACATTCGAGAGTGCTTCCGACTTAGATATGAAAAGTCGCTTTACAACATGATCAAGGTTGGGGAAAAATAAATCAAAGGATTCATAGAGACTCAATATCCAAATTTTAATAATATATTGCGTTTTTTAACATTTTTTTTTAGGATGATACATCAGGAGATTACAAAAGAACTCTGCTAAACCTGTGTGGAGGCGATGATGAGTAAGTTCCAGCATGGCTGCAGACAATAGCAGCCACCAGATGGGGGCGACATTGCACCACTTCTCAGTATTTACTGTTTGCAGCAATTGCAAATGATCATCTCACGTTTTTTTACATCAGTGATGACCATTTGTTTCACTCAGAGACATATAATATATTTCTTTAAGTGTATTGAGGCTAAACGACGTAGCTGAGTGTGTCGTCTTTTTGTCATGTCACACTGATCACTACAGCTTAGCAGGAGAGTTCTTCCCTGAAGCTGCTCAGATAGCCTACAAGATGTGGGAATTAAGTGCCATGGCCAAAGTGCAGGTTTGGGCCCCATCCCTACAGTAGATGTGCTTGGCAGTGCAAAGCTAATGACCTGTAGATCTCATGTTTCTTGCATCGTCACACGCTTATATTCATATGTGCACTATAAATACCGTCCAGCATTATTAGAAATGCTAATTACTAAAATGCAATCACAGATTGTATTGTTGCATGAAGGGTAAACATCTGAAAGGTCACAGCATGGCTGCTAACTCAAAAGCTGTCACACTAACGCTTTTTAAAACTGAGGTTTTTCTCAGCCTGCCCACCTTTTTTTAGTGCTGGTGGTGTTATGAATCCAAACCTTATGAGGGCAAACGCCCCCTCAAATGTCGTGAGATTATTATCACAAAGCTTAGTGTGCTGTTTCAGTTGCAATCGGCCAAATAATCTGTAAGCAACAAACCAATATGTTAACTTTTTCATTTTGCATGCATTGCAGAGTTTTTTTTTGGATGTTTTTCAGTTCAAAGGCAGAATTTACCTTGTGTGGTGTCTCATTTTGTCCTTCAGCCTCTTCATGCCACATATTGAAATATTTTTCTTATATATAATTGGAAAAAAATTCAGTCATGAAGGGGTTAAAATAATGTTAACACCTACTTGATGTCATTTATATATTAATTTTTAATTTTTTTACTGTCCCAGTTGAGGCCTACAGTCCGGCCTGCCTCTGATTTCGATCCTGCTGCTGATGCACAGGCGCTGAGGAAAGCAATGAAGGGGTTTGGTATGCCAAACAAAAACACTGCTTTAAATTTGTTCTTTATTTTGCTCATGTTATTTCTTCTTGTGTGGCCACAGGAACAGATGAAGATGCCATCATTGACATTGTTGCACAGAGGAGCAACGCCCAGAGGCAAGAAATCAGACAGACCTTCAAATCCCTTCTGGGAAGGGTGAGAAATGCAAACGTCACCAAAAGAAAAAAAGAAAAAGCACATCAATCTAAAACAAGTTTCATTGTACTTTTTTTTAGTAGTTCATTTTATTTAAACTCCAACTCCAATCATCTTTTGATCTATTGTAGATGTTCTCAGTGGTCTTTTAATTATGATTTTGCAATTTTTAGCCAAAATCAAAATTGGTTTTCTGGGACATATTTTCTGCAGATCGGCAGTACTTCATTAGAAATTTTTAGTTGTGGGCAGAACAACCCACCCACATTTCCCATCATCCATCTGTTTACGCGCTAGCCTACGACCCCTCACAGCCTCAACATCGCATTAAGCAGTGCAAAAAAAAATGCGGATCGGTATTGGAGCCATCCAGCCGTACAGTTTTGAGCCGGATGCCAGCTCGGATGAGGAAAACAAAGACGTACATGTGGACTTACAAAGTGGAGCGGGGAGCTTGTGACCTGTAACACCTGTCACACCTAGAAGATTTTTCCACTTGCATTCTTTCATTTTCTCCTGATTCGCAACGATTTAAATAAAGAAATACTCAAAAATGCAATTTTAAGCTTATTTTTTTGCATGTCCTCCATCATGACAAACATGCCACAATGTCATATTAAACGCAACAAAAACACAATTGTCATTGTAGTGGGTCTTTAAAGAACTTCCTCTTGCTATTAGCTAACATTCTCCTTTGGTTTCCTCTTAGGATCTGATGAAAGACCTGAAGTCTGAACTGTCCAAGAACTTAGAAAGACTGATCATCGGACTCATGATGACTCCGGCTGAATTTGATGCCAAAATGATGAGAAAGGCAATAGAGGTAATGTGGGTTTAAAAAAAAAAAAACTAAAGTCTGCATAAGCAACCAAATAGTCTAAAAAAAACCTAAACATTTGACCTATCTAATGCTAAATAATCATCTTGTAGCAACACAGCATTGATTTATAAACAAAAAAACGGAAGAAATAGACCCTGGATCCATCAAAAATGGCTAAAAATATTTTTTTTATTATTATTTTGGACTTAAAGTGATAAAATGTCAAATTTGTTAATTAGTTTTCCAGCTTACTATATAGTCATGTTAGTGGTTTGTTAGTATGTAATTCAAAAGAGCACCTAAACATTAAAGAGCAAATCTAGATGAAAGTTTTGATCAGAAAAATAAACTAATGTTACTATTAGTAATCATAAAGGGTTTTCATGAAGTATTTCAGCTTTATAATTCATATTCAAAAGCTGAGTAAAAAAAAATGTTGTTATGCTCATTAAATCAAGAGTAAAAAGTGACTAGCATAATCCGTGTTTCTTTTTGACATTTCTATCCTTGCAGGGTGCAGGCACAGATGAACATGCTTTAATTGAGATCCTGGTTACTAGGAGCAACGAGGAAATACACGCCATGAACTCTGCCTATCAGAATGGTATGCTTTAATTGCAAAATAAAAAAAATCTAAATAAATAGCTTCCTTTCCATATTCATTCTAATGCAATCCACAGCCTATAAGAAATCTCTGGAGGAAGACATCCAGTCAGACACATCAGGCCATTTCTGTCGCATCCTCGTTTCTCTCGTGCAGGTAGGAACCATCTTTTATCATGAGAACTCAGACTGTGTAAATTTTCCACACCCACTCATTGGTTGTAACCTGGCTTGTGTTTTCAGCCGCAGCTCACTCTAAAAGACTAGAAACTATTATTTTATGCCTCCATGTTTCACACTGAATGCTTTGAAACATATTTTATGACAGACCACAGCCTAATTCATGCTTGAAAAAATTAAAAAGCTACTACAGAAATTCTTTCTTTGGTCAGGGTGCTAGAGAAGAGGGTGAAGCAGATTTGGAAAGGGCCGATGCAGATGCTCAGGTGAGAACTTTTGCTATCATTAAAATAACACGCACTGTTGACTTTATTCAAAGAATTGTTCCTCTTGTTCTTCTTAGGAACTTGCAGATGCATGCAATGCAGAATCTGACGACATGGAGATGAAATTCATGAGCATTTTGTGCACTAGAAGCTTCCCCCATCTCAGGAGAGGTAAAGGTCAAAATCGCAGCAAACATTCAGAAAGCCGAATTCTTGGCCTGTTAAGATAAAGAATTAAAAAAAAATCTACAATGATCTGATGGCACTTTGTATTTGCAGTTTTCCAGGAGTTTGTCAGACACACCAACAAGGACATAGAGCAGATCATTAAGAAGGAAACGTCAGGAGATGTGAAGCAGGCTTTTTATGCCATAGGTAAAATACAGTTTTAAATAAAAATTGCTTCCAGTTGTTTATGGGTGGCTCAGCCCTCTGATCTCCCTTTTTTCAGTGCGCAGTGTGAAGAACCGGCCTTCTTACTTTGCTGACCGTTTGTACAAAGCCATGAAGGTATTTGATACAGCTAATCTGTGTGCTATACTGCACAAATAGGCAGGTTTCTATGTAGAAAGAGTTGTAGCCTTTTAACAGAGCAGAGTAAGAGCTGATCTTCTTCATAGGGCCTCGGTACAGACGACAGAGCGCTGATCCGAATCATGGTGTCCCGTAGCGAGATTGACCTATTCAACATTCGCAAAGAATTCAAGGAAGCCCACGACGTCTCCCTTCATGAATTCATTCAGGTAGAGACCATGATTGTAAGTCTAAGTCCTTGCTTACTAACACTCCTTTGTGCTTTTGTTTTGCTCTCTGGACGTCTTTTTTTTTTTTTTGCCGTGCTGCCTTTGATTCACACTGTGAGCATGCGACTGCACATTCTTCATCTGCTGCTGTGGTGGGATACGGTAATCTATAGCTTCCTGTGGTGGACTGCGGGTCTGTGGCTGCTGTACAGCTGTTTAGGAATTTCCCTAACCTAACTTCCTCTTCATATTTGCTGTGTGATTGGCTGGCAGCCACAGAGACAGGAAGTTCTTAAAAGCTGTTCTATAATAGCTTACAGATGAAATCACCGTGACACCAATACATACTTGTAAGCAGGATGCCATGGATTTACGTTTTGTAAGAAGATTGTGAGATTTTGCAAGAGCAAAGATTGCAAAAGAGTGTTTATTCTGAAGTTTGCAAGCTGTGGAAAAAAAGCTTAAAGCATTTGGTTTCTATAACTTTGTAGTTTCATTCAGGCCATCTGTGCTTTCAATTGTTCAATTTTTCAAAAGTTTTGATTGCAAGCGGAGCTTATTTAAATGTATTTATTTTTTTATTTGCAAAAACTGATTTTTGAAAATGTCAACACTGAATTGGCCTTTAAGGGTTGGCACACTTTCTTTCTTTTAATTTTTCTTTTAATCGTCTACCTATACAATGCTAATTCTTCCGAAGATCATATTCTATTCATAAAAATAGAAATGTTCTTCGTTTTTGTTTTTTTAACTGTTGCTATTTTTGGAAGAAATGAAAGAGAAAACGCCTATTTAGAAGCTTGACTTTAGAGACATTTTGCTAAGGAAAAGGTCATGTTGACGTAACTACAGGAAGTCTAACATTTATTTTTAAATGTTTTGTTCAGAAAAACATACGGATATGCATGTTAGAAATGGAATATTTTTATTTTAAGTCACAAATAACTAACACACACTCTTCTTCCTTTGACAATTGGTCACAAAATCAAGTTTTAGTACTTTAAATGGTAAAATCCACATGTGGACTTATAGATATCAATATAAGTTAACCTGGAAATACAAATGTTCTTACCATAAAATATGATTTGTCTCACATTTTTGCAGTGCAATTGTTACAAGTTATTGTAAGATTTTTTTGGTGTTAAAAAAACTATTGTATAGTCTTATAATGTAAACCCTTTTCACCCAAAATACATTGCAATTTGTCAAAAATCAATTTTTTAATAGACTTTTAAAAATAATATACACAGGTAATCAGTCAGAATTGATTCAGTCAACACTTTTAAGCAAAACAGATAAATTGTTGATTATTTTCAATAGACTTTTCCCTTGGTTAAATTATACTTGAGTTGTTTTGAGTTACCACTTAAACATGTAAAATTCACTCATCTCACTGAAATTTGATACAAAATAACAGGGATGTCTTTTTTTCTAGGGGTTGCGAGTCCTTGAAAAAATGAGTGAAAATTTTAAATGCATAGGCTTGAGGAGATGGCCAAAAAACAGCCTTTCATATATGTTTAAAACTTGGAGCTATTCAAACACCCACTTCATTAAAAATTGATGCTTTTGGTGTTTTGTTATTATGTTTTTGTCGCATTTTTCTGATAACGAAGGACAAATAAACAGAAAATTAAGATTAAAATTGCATTTCTGAGTATTTCTTTATTCAGATTCTTGTGAATGCTCCGCTGCATTGTGATGTGTCCACTTGCAGACGACTAGATCTACAAGCGTTTTCCGCGTCTAAGCAACCATCTGGCTCACAGTTGTTCATCTGAGTAGCTCAAATGTTCTTTGCATTTTGTTTCTGCACCACTAATATTAGGTTGGGATTGTGAGAGGCTGTAAGCTAGCTTTAGAGAGTGTAAACAAAGGGGTGATGGGAAGTGGGGGCAGGCTTACTCCGCACCAACAGTCCTGCCCACTACTCAGAGGCAAATTCTTAAAAAACTAGTGCTGCTCTGCAGAAACTATGTCCAGCAAAAGGACACAGGATTTTTAGATTTTGGCTAAAAACAGCCTAATCATAACTAAAAGAGAATGCTTTTACAACACATCAGAAGATGATCAGAGTGGGATTGTTGGCAAATATTAGTTATGAAAGGAATTTGATTTGCTTGAATCTAAAAATTAGCTCCTTTAATTAATAGCATAAAGCATGCAGGACATAGTTGAGTCACTCTCAACAGAGTGAGACTCAACAGCTTTACAGCATGCTCTCTTGTCTGTACTCGCCAACGGTGTATCATCTCTATCCTCACACCTCCCTCTGAAAGCAGTCCTGTGGCAGGTCTGTCAAACTCAGTACCACCAAATGCTCCCGGGCTCTTTCTCCTGCTTTTGTGTCTGCATTCACACATGAAATAAACCCCTTTTCTGGCCTTAGGTCAAGTTTTCAGTTGCATGCAAAGAAGCTTGTTTAACACCTCTGTTTCAGACATGATGCCTGAAGATAGAAGAGTTGTGTTACTTTTGCAAACCTAAGCTTTTAAAAGATTTTTTTTTTTTCTTTAAGATTTAGATGTCCTCTTGTGTGACAAGCTCCTTGATCTAACTCCTCTGGGTTTTGAGGGTTGCTTCTTAAAGACCCTGAAGGCAGTGAGGGCTATGTTTTGGTTCTCATCTTACCAGAACTTTAAACTTTGACTTGGTTTATCTTGTCATCCTGAAGTACATGCCCTCAATCGTGAAATTGTACTTAGGTGAGAGGGGAAATTCAAGCGTCTCAACAGCCCTAAATGTGCAAACCTACAAAAGACGTCTTACAATTTTCTTTGATTTGTACGAGTGTTTTATCTAAAGAGTTTGTGGTACATGAAGATCTAATTCTGGGACCGTTTTCTTAAAAAACACTTTCTTGGGCCAGAATTCACCACTAATATAAGTAAATAGGTGATAATATTCAATAGAGCATATAATCTTTGTTATATTCATATGATAGCACAAAATGTAACCAGTCTGTCATTTTGAGATAGGAATACCAACTTCAACCAAACATTGCTTAATCTGTTTAAGTTAGTGACTGAAGCAAAAAAAGAAGAGTTCCCCACAATACTGCCACTGGTGCCAATTCCTACTTCCTTGGTTGATATTATTCCTTAGTCACATGCACCCAAATGGGTTCTGTGGATTTTGGACTGTCCGAGTCATAAGGGTCATAGACCAACGCATTCTCATTCCCAACTCATCGTATTTATACGTATGGTTCGCTTTGGATGTTGTTTTTGTGACGTGCTGGCTGTTCTCAATAAATCTGGGATCCTCAACCTCTGGGCCGCGAACCAGTACCGGTCCAAGGGCCGCTTGGTACCAGGCCACAGACAGGAAAACAATGCATATGCTAATCAGGGGTCCCAAACCTTCAGGATGTGCCCTAACCCAGTACCGTTACTGTGTCTGGTACTGCATCCAGTACTGCGTCCCGAGGGTTGGAGACCTAACAGCCTAACGTTAGAACGTCAAACAACGAACAGCCAGCACGTTATAAAACGACGAGTTGGGGATACTGTCAAAAAGTGATGCGTAGAGGGCCTGAGCCATACGTCCATATATGATGAGTTGGGAGTGAGAATGTGTAGTGTAGACAGGAGAGGCTGCGTCTTTAGGGCGTGCAGTTCCCTTGAGGTTCATTTGGCCACCACGCTGTGAAAATGGACAAATATTATTGTGTGTGGTAAGTGTATTCTGAAGGTATGCTCAGAATGTTACCTGCACTTATGACTAATGGGTGGTACTATCATTGTTGCACGGTGCACTGGCTCCTTACTGACCACGTGCAAATATTGCATGCACAGGGTGTACAGGTGATACCCAAGTGCCCGTAGGATGCTCACACAAACTGCACTCTGTCTGATTTCCAAAATTCTAACAGCCAGCAAATGCATCCCGTCTAATTAACCCTTTCATTCCCTTGCATATTGTATAAGTTGTTTTGTTATGACCTGTAGCCTGCAGCACGCCCATAGGAAAAAAAAATGTGGATGAAGATCCTGGCGCTACGGGCTCACTGAGTGGCCTATAACTTTGATGTTTTGTGCAAATTTCCTCCCTCTATCTATTCTCTGGCCCTTTTCTGAATGAATACTCACCCTGTCTACACATTTGACGGGTGTGTTTCCTCTGATGTTCTCATCATACTCTGTGTCAAGCCCATTCTAAGGTTGTTTTCTTAGTATCCTACTCGTGAGTCAACTTCTGCCTTTGATTTCGCTGACTCTGCTGGTGTTGATCCAAGTTCGTCCACAGCTTCTGTTGATACCAAAGAGAGACGTATGCCTGTGCCGTCATAAATCGTACGATAAGATAAGTTAGTCATTACAGCAGCGTCAGTGATGTTCTACTGATAGAAACCAATGGAAAGTCTGCAATAAGACAAAATAGTTGTTAGTGAGTAAGCAGCAACAGGAATGATGGATAAGGATGACAAAGCAGTTGGGTTAGTAACTGCAACGATGAGAGAGCAAGAAAAAGGCACAAAAACACTGGACATGTGTTGGAAGACAAGAAACAGTCAAGTTGGAGCATTTATGGTATGAAAAGACAATAGAAACCTTCTAAAATAAAGAACATGTAGAACAATTTCTAGTTTTATCTTAAACAGACCTTCAGTTTTATCAAAATTGACTTTGATAGGTATGCTTTTCCTCCTGTATTAGAAATTACGTAGTAGGTCAGCAGTAGGTCAACAGAAATTTGTCTTTGAGTTGTGAGTGTGGAGCAACCCCGCCCCTCTTTTCCTCCCTGTTGAGGTGTTGGCTGAGTTTAGGGTCTGCCCAGTGTATTTTCTGTCACAAATATGCTCTTTTTCAAATGTCATCTTTTTGCCTGTTCCAGATGAATAAAGAAATACTCATAGATGCAATTTTGAGTTTAATTTTCTTGATGTTTCCTCAATTTTCAGAAACATATCGCAAGAACATATTAAAAACACCTAGAACACAGTTTTCATTAAAGTATGTCTTTAGACAACCCTTAGCAGTCTAATTCTTACCATCTTTACCTCTAAACTTTATGAAAAGGGAGATTTTGAGGCAAAAAAAAGTAAAAATTGCATCCATTTGACTCATGAGAGACCTCTTGTTCTCTTTGGAAATATTTGGAACTACTAGTATAGTAATTCTAAGAACAAAGTTCTATGTTTGAAGAAAATGGAACTGTGTTCTCCCTCAGATAAGGCGGAGCTTAATGAAATACTTTTGTAAAACTTTTATGTTGAGCCAATAGAACAAATGTGTCAAAGTCTAGGCCCGGGGGCCAGATCCGGCCCGCCGGGTAATTCTATCCGGCCCTCCAGATCAATTTATTTAATTGTTTTTAATGGCCCAATGTTATCTTGCGCTTAATTCTAACTTGTATAATTCTGCCAAAATATAATTTTACGGAGAGTAAAATATTGAAATTATTTAAGGTTTAAGTTGATTTATGTTGGAATGATAATCCTGCCTGTTTTTATTCATGTTTATGTTAAAAAGTTACTTTAAAACATTTAGTTTTAGAGTGTTCAATAAATCTTTATCCTGTTCGGTCCGCGACTTAAGGTTTTTTTGGATTTTGGCCCCCTGTGCGTTTGAGTTTGACACCCCCTGCAATGAAGGGAAGCTAAAATTATTGAAAAATCAATGTTTTCTATCATGTTTTATCAAAAGTCTCGTGAAATATGGCCGGACAGGCCTAAGGTCATGAACTAAAATGGCCACCAAAAAGCAAAATTTCTTAAAAAAAAAAAGAATCACAAGTAATTCATTGAAATTTTACAGTATATTAACCAGATAACTATAGGAAGGTTTTATTTGAAAAAGAAAAATGTCCTGGTTAGAAATTTTGGGATAATTTAAGCAAAAGGCTTTTTAATAACTTTCAGATTCTTTCAAGCTACTAAAAAATCAATCGTAACATTTGTAATATTTTCACTTTTGGTAGTGTGACAACAACTGACCACACTTGTTTTGTATTTGAAGAAAAAAATGCTGATTCTGCTCTTTTTTTTTGTCATATTTTCTGTCATGTAATATTTAAAGTGGTCCCTACCCAGACACATTACAGTCCTGATTTTGGTGGCATCAGTACCATGTATTCAATAACACCTGGATTTATTTCCAGCAAAAATCACTGAAGTTTTTGCTTTCAAATTGATTATATATGAAGGTACTTTTGGAGTCAAAGTGTTTTATATCGCAGTCTGGCTAAAATCACCTAAAGTTTATCATCTCTCCTCTGAGTTTATCCTCACTTTGGCAGTTTTATAGAATAAAAACAATATTTTTAGAAGAACCAACAGGTTGATTTTGTTTTCCTCTTTAATGTTGTGATCTTGTTAAGCCTAATTTGTCATCGTTTATTCATTGAAAATGATTTTAAAAGGGGTATGCAAAACCGGGCGAGTCCCAGAACAGGAACTGTTCCTGTAAAAGCATTGTCCTTCATGTAACATTATCGTAATAGCGGTTCAAAAAAGATTATTTATGAGAGTCGGCTGACATAGAGGGTAATTCCCTGCTCAACTCTTCACAGGTTTTTCTGTTGTTGATTCAATTCTGTTCTGTAGATTTGTTGTCGTGTAACATAAAAGTTTCAGTGACAGCAGATGTTTGAATGTTTTATGGCGGTTCTAACTCGGCCTGTTTGTGTTCCGTTCCTTTTTCAGGGTGACACCTCAGGAGACTACCGTAAAACCCTGCTAATGCTCTGCGGAGGGGAAGATTAAAGCTGTCACGCCTCTGATGCATTGCTCACAGACTTCAGTGACCACAAGACAAGCCTGTACACAGTCAAAACAATGGTGGTTAATGTCAGTATGTGTTGCCAGTGTTCCCAGTTGCTGCCACTCCTCAGCCAAATGAAGTCACCCACTTAATAACCACTTCCCAGCACTGCAAGCCAGTTATATCCAAGAATATTGTTTTTTTTAATTTTATTTACAATGTGACATGAGCTTTATGTAGTACGGTGCTCACGCTGTGCCTTTCGATTTTTGCATGTTAGAAAACCTTTTTCAAATATCCAATAAATCTGACCTAAATAAAAATGTATACTATTCTTCCTTTTTTTAGCCACATTATTGCATTTTTTAAAGCCATTTTGTGTTCTGCGTGGGTGTTTGGATTGCAGTTTGGAGGGCGTTTTAATAACTATCATTGTTTATGCTAGCAATAAAACTAAGCTGAGCAAAATGGGAACTTGATAGTTTGGTTTAAGGGAACTCCCATCCCTGCTGAAGCTCTTCTTTTTTGGTAAACAAAGTCAGAAATGGTGCTCTTTCTCAAATGTTCTGTTCTTATTGGGAACTAATGCAATAAATATTGCATAAAATGCGTTGAGGCTAATACTAGATAATAGCTGTGTTTTAATAAAGCAAAAATTTGATTTTTTGCATCTGCACTGCACAAGGTCAACATGAAAAAACAAGCTGGTTTGACGCATTTCCATGCCACAATCTTCTCATTTCCATGGGCCACTTTTGCAACTTGTATATTTTTCAAAATGCAGGAGGAAACTGCAAAGAAGCTGCATGCGCTCTTGGTAGTGTCTCGGTTTGTTGCATATGTGTGAGTGCAGCTGCTGTCAGGGCCATTTCGGGTTTAAAGAGGAAAGAAGAAAAAAGACTTGTGCGGCGAGGAAATCCCCTGCAGTACGCCAAAATCCAAATCAACCAACAGAGTCTGCAACAAGTCAGTCGCTTTGGTTTTTTTTTAATGGCACACCCAACCTGAAATTACTTCATTTGATGATAATTACAAGAGATTAGGAGATAAGTGGAAAAGCTTTATCAACAAATCGATATGTATGCTCTTCTTGTGTTTCCTTTTTGATAGCGGGGGAACTTCTTTGTGGTAATGCTGAGTTTGAATCAGATAGATTATTGTTCAGTTATTATACAACATGGTTGTATGTTTTTAGCTTTTCTGCAGTTTCCATAACTGTGGTCCAACATGATGTGATCAAGTGAAGAAGCAATGCATGACGGGCCTAGTGCAATGTGCATATTTGGTATTTTGCAGACTATTTTTTGTATTTTTCTTAATTTTTATAACCACAAGATTATGTTAAAATTCTTGGCACGTATTCAAATCTGCAGCATGGAGTTGCAAGTTAATGCACAAAGTTTAGAATTTATATTTTCCTGAACTTTGCTTCAAAAAGAGGCTGCACAGTTGGACACACACCAGGTTCTGTTCAGGCTGAGCCTGCAGTATCAGGCCATTTTACTGGGTTACGGGAATTCCCCATCTCACAGTGAAAATGCTTCCCCCTTATTCACCAGCTTCCTTTAAAAAGAGCCTCTCGGACACAAGCTATATGTGTGGGTAAGTTGTCTATTTGTATCACACACAAACTTTTTATTTATTATAATTTTTTGTAGCTATGTAAAATGTATTTTTTCTGTAAGTTTGTGTACTTTTTGTTGCTGTGCTTCATGATAACATGCAAAAATGTAGTAATGGAAACAGGAGAGGTCCGTTTTTATAACTTTTATTAAGATGATATGAGAAAGCTGCTATTTATTTCTGAAATTACATGTTTTCTTGATCTTAATGTGGGCATATTTCTAAAAATTAACCTTTTTGATGTGACAACCGTGGATAGGAAATACCTCATAGTTCCAAAAATAAGCTGTAAGATCATTGAAAATTTGACACCTTCTTGGGGTTGATCAAAATATGTTTTTAACTTTCTTTTATGTTTTAATGCAAGCTTGTGTGCAGTCCTTTTTGTTTTTAAGAAGAAGTTTGTTTATTGTGTTGGCAAAAAGATGCAGTAGCTGGGGTTGAAAACCACAAGAAGATATAGATGAACTTGTAGTCTCACAAACAAAAGGACATTTTGTCTGAGGTTACAGAGAACTAATGACTATCAGCTGCTCATTTGTGTTCTGCTTGGCGATGGAAGCCTAGACTGTCCCAATTCCCTCCGCAGTGTGAATGCAAACACTTATGTGGGGCTAAGGTGTGAAAGCTGCTCTTTCTATCTTACATGTCATCTTCTCTCGTGCAAAAAAGGCCAATAAAAGGCTTCCTGCAGGAGACAAACTTAAAACTATATATATAATACATATATATATTTAATCATTGTTGGTGATCGTGGTCAACAATTTGCTATTTGTTTCAAATGGATTGTGCTAATATACCCAACCATTACAGACCAGTAAAATGTTTGATGGCAGGCTCAGGACAAAGCAGAAAACCTCTTTTGTGTCTGACCCATATGAGCAGTGGGGTTGTTTTTTCCTGCGCCCTCTGAGTGGCTCTCTGTGGAAAACGTTCACCCATTTTTCATGCAGTTTCCTGTCAACAGGATACATCCAGACAAAACTGGAGTGTTTTACTGCAAAAAAGGCCAAAAGTATTGAATTAAAATGAAAAAAATAAAATAAAATAAAGTAGATGTCATGAAGTCCACTTTTTAAAATATTTTGATGCATTTGGTTTACGTTTATATAATTTTTTTTTTTTAAAAAGCGAAAACTTCAAAAGATGAAGTTTTGCATTTTTATTAAAAAATTGTGCATTTTTTTTGTTTTGTTGTTTCAAATTTTAATTAAACATTTAAACACTTGCTAAATTCTTTTATACATTTTGCAAACATTAAATTATTTTTTTGAGCCTTTTGTTTAGATCAATGACTGTAGGATCAAAATCAGAATTTAGGAGCAATATTTGGTCATTTTGGTATAAATAAATAAAAACAGCCACAGATTATTTCCCACAAGATGTCACTATTGCACTAAATAATTTATTTGTTTATTAAGATGCTGTCAAATTTATATTTCCTATATATAGATACTGTAAATCACATAGAAATCAAATGCATGTAGACAAGTTGCATAAATATTATCCCTCCCAGTATTCTAATAATATTTCATTCTTTATTCTTCTGTGTTAATTTGATTAATTAGAGATTTCATATGTATGTTTAACATTTTTTTAAGTCTTAATTTAAAAAAAAAAGGTCACAAAGCGCCATTTCATTTTAAGTTTCTTCGTTAGAATTTAAAATGTTTGTAATGCGGCCTTTTGTGTTTATTCTGGTTTGCATTAAATATTTGATACTTAAGTTGAACACTTTTATAACAGATGAATGTAAAAATGTTTAAAAAAATAAATTTAATAAGTACCAAGGTTTTCTTCGTCAAGTGAATAATCAAATCTTTACAGTATCATTTCTGATGTGATTTATTTTGTCCATATGATAATCAACCTGCTGCTGCCCAATTCAAGAGTTACCATAAAGCACTTGAATCAATTAATGATTAAAGCATATAACATTAAATCACATAAACAATTAACTAAATAGAAGCAGTTCAATTTTAAAATACTGTGCCGAACATGCAACTAAAAAGGATTTGTATTCAAAAAAACTGACAGATGAACACCATGATATTCAACAATGAGTAAAACTGTTCCAAGTGGGCAAATTTATTTAAAGTAACACAAACAGAATTTAAGAAAAATAAATTAAACTAATTTGGGGTAATTTTTTAATTCTTTTTTCATAATATTTTAACTAATTCAACCACAATTCAGAAAAATATTTAACAACAATACAATAATAAATATACCAAGCTCAAGATATTTAAAAATCTTGTAAAGTAATAGTTCTTGTGACATCCCTGTTACAGTCCTTTTAAAGATGAAAGTTTTTTTTTTCACCATTAGATTTTAAGTAGATTTTTCTTTATTGTCATTGTAATAAAGAAAATTGCAAGTAAACATGAATATTTATGAAAAAGTATTTATTTTATGTTCAATATTCTATTTGGAAATCTCGAGGGAACTAGTAGACTGCTTTAGATTCTCCAAGTCATATATTTTTCTGTATATATATATTTGCAAAATTAGGCTTGTCAACCCTTTATAGATTTACATTGTAGAGTGCAAAAATGTGAAGATTTACACAATTTCTACATTTTTTATAGATTGACCAAAGACTCTGGTATTTAAATAGTCTTCACAGTCATTGTATAAATTATTATTTTTAGTAGTAATCTTGATTTTTTTTAAATCAAAACTTATTTACAATTTAATCAAACTTTATTGTGTGTATTATTCTTTTTCTTAGTTTAAGATAAAAAGCTTTATCTGTTATTAGGCTACTTTTCCTTATTTTATACTGTGAAATTGACGTTTAAAAGTACATTAACACTCCATGTGTAAAGAGTTTGTAAAAACAAAATAATAAAAACATTTACCCACTAAATACTTTTTGTGTTCATTTTAAATAAGAATAACTTGAACTTTAGCATTTCTCTTGCTCAGAGGAAATGTGATGCAACAACAGAAACCCCCTCCAGTTTCCTCTGAATTTTATCAATGGGGGTTCTAAGGCAGGCGGCTTTAAAGGGGATAACTTGAATAAAATTGTGCAATTTGTGAATTTGTTTGTGTTTTCTTACACAAAGACTAAAAATCAGAAACATTTTTATGTTTTTTGCACTTTTATGTTTTAATTGAAGGGGAGAAAATACTGCGTTAAACAGATAAATCTACCTTTACGCTACATTTAAGGCATTTTTCTATCGTGTTTACATTATAGACATCAGCTCCTGGTGCGTTCAGGGCCCTTGCGGAGTACTGCAATCTGATTGGTCGGATCAGACGCCAGTCATCGCTGTTTACATCAAACGTTGTGAGGTGGAATTTCCCAGGTTACGGCATAGACTCAGTAGACCACTTCCGCAATAGATGTCTGTCTGAACAGAGAGACGAGAGGCCACTGCGAACTGAAAGGTATACTGACAAAAGACACATCTTTCTTTCTTTCTTTTTTTTGGTTCTGGATGAAACACCACTCTTCGACTTACTTGATTTAATTTAGGATGTATTAGTCGCGCGAGAACAAGATGCTAACCGTCCCCAATTGTTTTTATAGTGTTAGCTAGCCGACGGCTAACGAAGATGCTGCTAGCAATTTGCATGACAACAGCGAAAACTAACCTTAGCGCTGTGTAGCTTACCAGGGTAGCCATAACCAACTGGGATTGTGCTGTTCGAGACTTACGTTTATGGCATAAAATATGTGAATTGGCTTTTCGTTACATGTATTATTCTTTTCCCCTCTTTCTTTGTCTGTTTTCCTCTGGTATGAGGGTGGTAGCTGTCATGTTTAGCTATGTGTAACTTGCTGCTTTTGTCATCTCACAGGGATCTTAGTCGCTGTAAAAATATTTATTAAACCCACTTATATAACTTAATATGAAGAAATTGAGGAGTTATGATGTGGAACACAACACACATCGATCTATTTGATTCACCAGAAGATTTGTTGTTAGTTTTGAACGATTCTAATAACGCTAGCTTTGCTTGATAGGAACATTCTTTCAAAATAAAAGCATCAACTGGTTGTCATTTAGATTTTTTCTTTCCCATATATAATTATTTACTGAAAAATAAAAATATATTTGTCTTTCCCTTTTGGGGTTGCCACAATAATCATCCCATAAACAATTATTTTATTTCCCCTTCACAGTTTTGAGGACCATGTCAAGGAAGTGAGCAGCGACGATGGAAGGTAAAGGTCCGTATCGTATCTACGATCCAGGCGGGAGTGAAGTCAAAGCCCGGGAGGAGGCTGTTGGGGGAAGCAGCTATCGGCAGCTGCTGGAGGAGAACAGCATACTGAGGGAACGAATGAAGGGACTAAAAAGTTTAGGTGAGTTCAAGATCCGAGGATAACGGCCCAACTCTGGGATTTCACCTGTGCCGAACATAGAGGAACTTCAGTTCTTTCCTTGCATCTATTCAAGATGTGGAACTGAAAATGGTTTAAAAACTTTTTTTTTTTAATCCTAACTGGCAGGGGTAGGCATTATGGTCAAGTTATATGAAAGAGGAAATAACACTCTGCTGTAGGAGATGTTGTTAAGTGAATTATAAGTTTGCACGTTAATACACTTCTTTAACTGATTTAACTCGTGCAGTTTCTTTATAATGATCAATTTTAGCAATAAAACAAGCTATGAACACAAGAAAACTTCAGGTGTAAACATTTCTAAAATATTTCAGGTGATTTGTTGGAGGAGTCTCAGTCAGAGGCGTCGAGGCTCAGGCAGCGAGTGGAGGAACTTGTGCGAGACAACGAAGCCTTAAAGTCCTCCAGCTTTGCTGCGAGCCTGTGCATGGGAGGGCCGGTTCACACTGACACACAAAGTAAGTTCAACAGAATCGATGTCAGTGGAGAGTTTCATTTTGCAGACCCGATTTTCGATTTGTGAATTGAAACTGATTGTAATAGCTGTTTTTTTATGAGTATTTCCCCACTTTTTTGGCATTTTTTTAACCATTGATCTTGATTTTCTTTTTTTTTTTCAGGTAAACTCTGCTTATACCCAACTCCAGAGAAAGAGGAGCAAGCAAGCTGTTTAGGGAGAACACTTCAGCCTGAAAAGCCAAGTGTAAGCATGTTATTTCACGTGAAAATTGTTTTAAACTTACGTCTTTTATATTTATTTTTTAACTGTAATTGACTTTATTTTTTTCTCTTTACAGGAGGCCTTATCGGAGTTTGAGGTGGTGAATTTAGACAGAAAAAACTCAGATGCCTTGGCTGTAGGTACCCTATTCAAAAATTCAAACTTTATTTTCTGTTCTAAATTTCCCTTAGGAGTTCAGTTTTTTTTGTTCTTCATTTTAGCCTTTGAACTCACAGGTGATTTATTGAGGTTATTTACAGCTCAGTCTATTTATGTCTCTTACAGCAATATTGGGAATGCATTACTGGTGTGTTGACTCACCAACAAACTCAATACTGGTAGCTCCACACTGAGTCAGTTCAGGGAAAGTCCAGGATTATTACTAACTAGAAGTGCTTCATTCAAACTACATCCCAAGAATTGTTTTTTCTTTTAATAGGCCAATTATTATCATGTCAAAACTAATCTCACTGTTCCTAAAAATGCGTCAAAATCTAAATTTGCCTTTTAAATATATTTGTTTAGCCTGTAAGGAACTTAATGCAAATTCAACAGGACAAACAAGTTTGACGTTTCCATATAAATCATTTTCCTTAGAAACAAACGCCGAGGTGACTCTTAACAGACGATTAATTGACTTAAATGCCTGTGCTATTGTTAAGGCTGCCCACAGGGTCACACGCTTTTACCTTTGTGGGTATCCCCAGGTCGGGACGGTGGCAGGAGCGCCCCCTCTTCTTCCTCTGGAGAACAACGAGCTAGCCAGCCAGCTGAAGAGACTCGAGAGCTCTTTCAGCATTTTTGCAGAGGAGTCCAACCCAAACCAGCTGCTGGCTCACCTGGGCCGCATGGCCGTGGAGTTTCACCATTTGTCTTCTAAAGTCCAGAAGAATGAGCAGAGGACCTCCCTCCTACAGGTATGTTGTCAAACAAGTATGGTGAAAGAAAACTTGTGTCTAAAAAACAGTTCAAGATTTTTATGGCATGTAGAAGTTTAGAATTGAGGTAGCATTTTTTTAAATATTTGCTTTAGCTATAATTATTCTAGTGCATGCAGTGTAAGCCAGCCACTGCATCACAAACCAAACAACCACAGCTGCAGGTAATCGACACTTCCAATTTAAGTCTGACTAGATATCCGATGACCTCATTAAACGGTCTAGTACATTCAGTAATAACAAACAACTGGGTTTTATAGATAATTTAAGAGGACTTTTAGTTTTGGTTACTAAATTGCAAGCTTCATAAAGAGCAGGTAGCTGTTTTTTCTGCTTAAATGCATCATTCAGTATTTTATTAACCTTGAATCATTTGTATTGTGATTTTAAATGGATCTGTTTTAAAATCTGTTTGTGCAATAGCTCAATTTAATTCACTTTTGTCTGCAAAAGTCACGTAGAATGTTAATGTTGTGATATTTGTGGCTTCTTTTGGTGTAGACTCTCTGTGAGCAGCTGAGGCAGGAGAACAATGAACTGAGAAAGAAAATGGAAGAAGACCATCATATCAGGAATCGAGACTTGGAACAGCTGAGGTTATTTTTCCTTCTTCTCGTTTATCTTTACTCTTGTAAGAAAAACGTGTTTTTACTAAAGCAAATAGAGTCAAATCTGTCCTGTATTTTACTAATAACAGTTCCTTTTCTATGGATAACAACGTGGGAATACTGCTTATACAAACACAAAGCGTGACACATTTTTTCTTTTGCTTTTCACTTTTAATGGAGGGTTTTTCAAGTGTCGGTGTGCCTTGGGTGTTGAAGGTTCTTCCCAAAGGACATCCTTAATGCGAAGCATGATAAACAAGCTGTAAAAGAGGCCCTTGACACTATCATTTTCACTTTCTAACTGGTTTTAGGCAGGAGAACCAGAAGCTCAAGGAGCTCGTCACAGGCGGATCAGCAGTTGCTTCAGCCGTGTCGCCGTCTGATACCGAGAGTCCAGAGGCCAAAGACGAGCCCGTTAAGGAGGAAGCTGTTGCTGTCCGACCCAAAATGGAGGCCGCTACACCACAAAAGGTGATCCCAGTTACGATTTTGCTTCAACAACGATGGAGTGTTGTTATGGATTTAGGAATTTATTTTTTTTTGTTCCTCCTCCCCTCTACAGACTGGAAAATCAGCAGAGAAAACCCCAGCCAAACCCTGTGACATAGAGACCTACGAAAAGAAGATCCGGCTTTTGGAGAAGCAGAGAAAGGATGTGAGTCTGAATGGACATTTTTTTTGGTTTCTGCTCATCCTCTTTTTGCCATTCGGGAAAGTCGCTTTGTCTGTTGTTTCCTACGTGCTCACCGGTTGTCTCGCTTTTGCGCTGCCGCTCGCAGGTTCTGGAGGTGAACAAGCAGTGGGACATTCAGTGGAACTCCATGAGGTCACAGTTTGAGCAGAAGGTACAGCAATGACTTTGCAGCTGTAACAGTGTGGAAAGGCTTACGTTTGCCATCAAATAAATTCAAACCGGGTCTAAATTCACGTTATTTTTAAAAGATTTGACCCTAATGACTGACAAAATCGACTTATTCAACAAATAAATGAGCTTTTATTTTGTAAAAAAGGAAAAAAAGCCTCAAGTCTTGGTTGTTTTTATTAAATATTTTCTCTTTAGAGAAGATCTATTGTGGAAAAATATGTACTTTTTGGAAAAAATGTTACGGTCACTCGCATTTTAGTTGATTCGATTTTAGTAATCTCAATCCAGTTTGTACTACTGTAACTGCCAGTTATAGTAACACATCATTATGGCGACAAATTGAGATAGTTTCAGTTTTCTTTAGGTGTTTGAGTTAATGTTTTACCCCAAAACATGACTATTTGTCGGTGACACATTAGTCACTGAAAAGGTTAAGTTTTATTTTTAAAAAATACATTTTTAGACATTTCTTCTACGATTTAAGATAACATTTTTAGAAAAAATAATTTTCGAGAAATGTCTGTTTTTGTAGTTTGTGTGCACCTGTTGGCAGTGATACAACTGCATGTCCTTTTTTTTTTTTTTTTTTGTCATTGTGCTTGTCCAGTGGAAAAGGTGCAATCTTGCAATAGCTTGCTGTCTGAACACACTCACCACAAGGTCTGTCAAAGCCTTCAGTGAGAATTCCCCTCACCTACCCGCTGACTTCCTGCTGTGGTGCAGTCAGAGGGCAGCAGAGACACACTCGCACTCACACACCTGCTTGTTCACAAATTTCGAACATGTACGTGCTCACGCTTTGTAGAGACAGGGACACCGTGCAGGGTTGGGTTTAAACCGCACAATCCTAGATGTATCAATTTGCGTCATTTGGTTTGTACATATTTGACACAAAAACAACTGCATGTGCGCAAATGTGTGCTTGTTTCTGCGGCTCGGTTTGTAACTTTTTTTTTTTAATGCACGCATCCGTTGATGTTTATCTTAGCCAGATGACTTTTATCTTAATTTTTTTTGTTTATTTATGTAAGTGATAATTATTCCATACACGTGTGATCCGCTCTCATCTGCTGGATGCTTCGCCTCATCCTTTCAGATTACAGACCTCAGACAACGACTGGCTGAGTCCCAGAAAACCGTGCTGGAGCTGGAGGCTGAGCGGGAGCAGAGGCAGCGGGACTATGACAAAAAGCTGCTGCTGGCTAAGTCCAAGATCGAAAACGTCCAGGTGAGTGGACGAAGAATAAAAAAATGATTTCAAAAACATTCACAAATCCTTTCTGTTTAAGAAAAGACAAACTTTTAAATAAATATTCCTGACTCAGGGGGAAAAGGAATGTTTAAACTCTGAAACCACCGAGCTCAAGCAGAAGGTGCGCTATCTGCAGGATCAGCTGCTGCCCCTCAGCAAACAGAGGGAGTACCAGGAGAAGGAGATCCAGCGCCTGAACAGGGTGGGTGTTAAGGATTTGTTTCTACACCTCTACAGTTGAGATATTCCTCTGTTTATGGAGAGAAGTTTCAGTTTTTATTTTCTTTCTTCAGGCCTTGGAGGAAGCCTTAAACCTTCACACCCCGTCGTCCTCACAACAACCTCCTGGCCAGAGCAACTTCGCAGATGCAGCCAATAATCTCAAAAAACAGGAACTACTAACTCAAATAGCTGTGCTAAAAGAACAGGTGGGGCTCTTTTTGTTTGAGTTGAAGTGTGGAGGATGTCCAGGATTCATCTCAGTTTTTAAGACGATCCTCATCTGACCACTCGCCCTTCGTCTTTTGTATTTCCAGGTGAAAATCTTTGAAGAAGACTTTAGGAAAGAAAGGAGCGACAGGGAACGGATGAATGAAGAAAAAGAAGATTTGAGGCGGCAAGTCGAGAGACTCCAGGGTCAGATTACAAATTTGACCAATCAGGCAAGTGGGATTATGTCGTGTTTAGTGACCGTTTTCTGTTTAATAATGACTCTCTGTTGTAGGTGGTTCATACCAAAATAATACTTTATTATTTTATTTTATTTTTTTGGCTTCTTTAGCTGCATCAGGCACAGAATGAGTGTCAGCGAGAACGTACGGAACGATGTAAGCTGGAGAGACTTCAGATGCAGCATCACAAACAGGTACTGGATTCATGCGTGATGCCTTTGAGCAAAACAATGAAATAAGAGCAAAACCTGCAGCCCAGAACCTTTGAATTGAACTGAAGAGAAGCACCACAGCGGTGAAAAGTGTTAAACTACTGACCCCTAGTGGTGAAATATAGTTTTGCAGGCCTGGCTGGATCAGTGGTTATTTGGTGAAATCTTTGATTTTTACTCACATTTACTCCAAAAAATTGAACCGAAACTATTCCATGCAGACGTGGGTTGATTTTTAAGATAAATTATGGGAGTTTTGTAAAAATCTTGACCATCCCAAATATTTAATCTGACCTTTTCTGTGGCCAATCCATGAGAAAATGATCTAATCTATGAAAAATATTCTTAAAATATGATTGATATCAAGGAAAAAAACAATTGGAGGAACAAATTCTGTGAAGAAACAGATTTTAGCCTCACCCTCAGAATATATAGTTGTCACAGCATGTATTTTAAAACATTTTTAATGTTTTTTTGAATGTTTTACTTAGGATTGTTTTTCTCAAAGTTTTAAAAACTGTAGTTTTTCTTTTTAATTCTTCCAACTATAAATCACACATGAATTGATGTCCAATTGAAATTCTCTTTTTGGGTCTCAAGTTCTTCCTTTTTGAAAAAAGGAAGAAAAGTATTAAACCAGCACATTTATCTAGGTTCCACAAAAGTACTTGTTAGGTCTTAAAAGTGTTTACTTCACGCAGACTAATAATGTGACGTTTCCGACATAAACAACCACAGGATGAATTCACACATTCACATATACGTACTGAAATCCAGGTTTTTGGGGGCCAGTTATTGTAGGATTCACTAGTCAGCCCGCAAGCCTTCCTCCAGCTGGCTTCTTTGCAGCGCATCCGGGAACAGGCTCAGCCTTTCCGCTGACATCTGCTGCCGCGTGTGCGCCATGATGTGGCCGCCGCAGTTTGACGAGAGCAGCAGCTGTGAACTGATCTGGGATCACATGTGCCACTTGTTGATCCCTCATAGGGGCAGCAGCAGCAGGAAAGAGGTGCCTCAGATCCCGCATCAGGCTCAGTGAACGGCCCGCTGAGCCCTCCCTACTGTGGTCCCTTTGTGCAGGTGGGAACGCAGGGCCTTGAGGGCTGGCCTGTACACTTCCCTCCCCGGATGCCCAATGCAGCGGGCGCCACAGCAGCAGCCGCCGCAGCTCCACCCCCTGCTAGAGACTTCCAGCCTGTTAACCCGGTAAGGGTGCTTTAAGGCCCCCCCCCTTAACCTTCTCTGGAGTGTCTCTGTTTCACTGAAGAAACAAGGCTCTATTTTCTTTCACTTAAAGCCTCCTTAATTACTCCTAGCAGCAGCTGTCCATTCAATAGCCCTTATAAGTTTACAGCAAAGACAAAAAGACGACTGACTTCCACTGCCGGCAATGTTTGGAATTTCTGCTTAAATGCTGCCTTGTCTTTGTTTAGGGTTTTCCATGGCAGATGTCATTCCCTCAACCTCGGGGGGCCAGGGCAGTAGGAGAAAGTTCAAGACCTCCGCCAGAGAACACAGGTAATAAAGTAAAAGTTTTTCTATGAATCACATTCACAGTTGCAAGAAAAAGTATGGAAGTACCTCAATTTTTGAACGAAATGAACATGTCTTGTTTCATAACAATGGAGAAAACCCTTGCCTGCTTAAATCACACCAAATTGTTTTCATGTTTTTTATCGTGTCCAGTTTATGCATAAAACAAAGTTATTCCAAAGGGCTCACATATTTTCTCCTGTCTGTGCTATGTATCCCTCCGCCTGGAAGGTGGGATCTTTAAAAAAATACTTCAAACACCACTTCCACTACAAATGCCCCTATGAATGGAGGGGTAGGGAGAAGGGAAGAATTCTGATCTGACACACACATGTGGATTTTGGGATTCTGCGTTGTAAACTCACATTTATGTAAGATCGTTTTCAGGCTCTATGTACAAAACATGCGTGTTAAAGTTAAACCAGGTCACACTTTAACCAACTCTGGTTTGGAAGTTGCGTATGGATGGTGTTCTTTTTTAATTCACGGAAGTGCCGGCCGTTTAAAAATGGATTGTGATGGAAGAATACATAATCGTGGTTTGTGCCACGCTGGAATTATGACACCAAGTGTTTCAAATATTGGAATAGGGCTCAGAAAGAAGAAGTCTGGAGCGAGATTTGCACCAAGATTCTTCCAATTGTAGGTGGTGGACATGCGCTAGTGAACAGTTGGATTAAGATAAAGGAGGAAGAAGAAGCCCATCCCTGCTTGTCCAGTGTTAACACTATAGGCCATTGGTGTCGAACTCAATCACACGAGGAGCCAAAATCCAAAACATACCTTAGGTCACGGGCCGAACAGGATAAACATTTATTGAACACTCTAAAAATAAAATAAAAAAAATGTTAAACTATAACTTTTTAACATAATTATGAACTAGATATATACTATCACCTGCAGTAATGTTAGTGGGAATGCTGTAAGCTGAATTTGGCCACTAAAGATGCTGAAATTGATAGTTAAAAACGGTGAAGCTGATATCATTGAAGTTGATAGCTGAAATCACTGAAGCTAATGGCTGAAAATGCTGATGCTGATAGGCACTGAAATATTACCTAAATGCCAAATTAGCCCAAAAAAAAATAAAAAAAGAAATGTTGGTTAGCCAAAACAGCTAGTATGTAGCCGAAAAAATAGCTTCAAAATGTCCTTAAAAAAAAACTGAGAAAAGCCTAAATTAGCCAAAACAGCTAGCATGTAGCTGAAAAAATAGCTTCAAAATGTCCTTAAAAAAAAAACTGAGAAAAGCCTAAATTAGCCAAAACAGCTAGCATGTAGCTGAAAAAATAGCTTCAAAATATCCTACAAAAACTGAGAAAAGTTTAAATTAGCCAAAACAGCTAGCATGTAAAGATTAGCCTAACTCCAAAACAGCCTAAAAAACTTGAAAAGAAAAGCCTAAATTAGCCAAAACAGCTAGCATGTAGCTGAAATATTAGCTAAACTCCAAAATAGACTAAAAAAAATCCTAGTAAATGCCAAAATAGTCAAAAAACCTAGCAGAATGCCAATTTTTAAAACCATAACTTTTTAATATAATTATGAATAATAAAAAGGCTGGAATATTATTCCAGAACAAATCAACGTAAACCTTAAAAAACTTTGAATATTTCACTCTCCATAAAAATATATTTTGTCAAAATTATACTAGTTAGAAATTAGCCCAATATAACATCGCGCCATTAATAACAATAAAATAAAATGATCTCAAGAATACACCTCACTAGCTGCAGACCCTTAATGTGAATCTTCTGATTTGGCTTTTCAAATTAGGCTTTTAATGTAAATTTTTGTTTAACAATCAGTAGATTTATGCGTAAGCACTTCATTATCGTAAAGTGTTGCATATTACAGTAAGAAAGCTTTTCTCCAAATCAGAATTACACTGATGGCATAAATGGTTGAAGGATGTAAAGACTGGACCTAAAGCTCCGGTGTAAAGAGTTTTAAATTGTGTTATTGAACATTAAACAATTGTCAACTTTGTACTCAGATTAACGATCTGTATGTAATGCTTCCTGTTTACTCTGTTTGTTGCAGATCAGTCATCAACAGCTGCAGCAGCGACAGTGTTTGTTAAAAGGGAGAGACAGAACATAGACCCCGGAAAGCACTAAAGCATCACCATAACCTCTGGACGGAGTCTGGGTAGTAGCATGAAACCAGTTTGTTTTTGAGTTGACAAGGTGTGATTGACCATATAATTTTCCTACTGAACTGTAGATATCCTATTGTAATGTTGTTTATACTTGCGTTTTATAAGGCTATTTGTGACACTTCGCTATTCCGAATATATATACATAAAATATTATTTAGATTTTTTTATCTGGGAAAAAAAAAAGAAATCATTTGTTAAATATGTTGGAATACTCAACACGGCTCCTTTTTCTGTCGAGGAAAAAAAAACATTTTGTGATTGCTTCTTCTCTGCAAGTGCGTAACAACTTGACATTTAGTTGACTTGTAGGGATACGGCAAGCCTTTACCCCCCCTCACCAAAAACAGAAAAAAGGCTAAGCAAACATATACTCATTCCACCTGAATGATTATATTGATACACTGAATTCTAGATTTTTGCAATGTGAATGTTGATTGATTTTCAAGGGTTTATACAGTGCCATCAATGTTATAGAAATGTCCAATATGTGTAACTGTTCAAAAGTGGTTGTTGAAATACAAAAAGTTTGGGAACTGAAATTTTTGATGGTATCATACCAAAAACATGATTGTGGTTACTAATAATTTATTTATAATCTGCTGTTTTTGATAGTTGCATTGACTAAGTGTAAATCATTGTCTTTAGTAACGCTGTTCTTTCTATGTTGTTAGTGTAATCCCAATATATTGTAGCTATTGACATTGTATGTTTGTATCAGACATATTACACAATGCACAGTACATACAGATTTTTTTTCCCCCATGATAATGGACCTAATCTCATTAAACAACACTTCTACTTGGTTTGACCACTCATTCTGATATTTACAGTTTTTACCGCGTCCTTTTTCTGTTTACCTTTGACATGTTTTAAGGTGACACAAACATCTATTCCTTGCAAAGCCACCTCTTAATTTCAGGACAGGACAAGAAGGGGATTAGATATTAAGATGACCGAACGCGCCCCCTCTGCCATCACGTCTGGCTTCACTTTCTGTCCTCATCGATAACCAGCTAATCACGCCAGGCAGACGAACCTGCAAAAAAAACGCTGTAACGGAGCGCCGACCGCAGGACGTTGAGGTTACACAATGGACCGATCAGCCAGATGAAGGGCTACAAAATGTGTGGATTTTAATCCGAAAATGCTTATTTTTTAGTTTTGCAAATTAAAAAAAAAAAAAGGAACAAAACCTTAACATGAAACATTACCATACTTGCACTTTTGAAAGGTATACTGTAACTACTGGCAGTTTCCCAAGGGTTTTAGTCTTTTTGTTTCTTTTCTTTGCACTATAGGCAAAAAGCACATGTGAGACTTTTTTGTATTTGACTTGCTTAATAAATTTATTCTAAATGTGTTGTTTTAATGTTATACTCCTTCTTCACTGTTTCATTCAATGAATGTTTAGGATTAAATGTACTGTTTTGGTGTTAAAAAACATCTGCACACCAGTGCGGTTTTATGTGATTTATTAACATTGGGACTGTAATGGGGGACGGATTCTGGGATTTGGGAAGATGGCATGTTGCTGTGGGATGGCAGGGCAGCCTGAATGCACTGAAAAGCTGTCCTGGACCCCCAGAATCCGAGGAGGCTCCACAGACGTTCTGCTTTCAAGCCTCCTCTTCATTCAACGTGCCCCCTTCCTTTACCAGAACCGCCACATCACAGTCCTACATGCCGTCTACAATCTACCTCACTACAGTTAAATCGTGTCGTTTAATTGAAAATGTCTTGAGTGTAGAGTTTGAGCAGGTAATTTCGGATGTCGGTTCGGACCGTGGACACGTTGACACTCGGGTGCCATCTCTTCACAGGCTTCCCGTCCGGTCCCACCAGAAACTTCTCAAAGTTCCACTTGATGTCGCCGATCTTTAGGGGCTCCCAGAACAGCCGGTCGGAAGTCCCGAAGTCCTCGCCGACGGGCGGGCAGCCCTCCTGCAAGGAAAAAACACAGCCCTTCAAAATAAAAGCATATCAGTTAAAGTAAACAAGCTCAGATGACGGACACGTGAACTTACTTTAAGGAATGTAAAAACATCCTGCTCATATTTTCCGTTCACATCCCCTTTGTTGAACAGCAGGAAGTTTGGAACGAATCCATTGCCTGGTCTGACATGCCTGGAATCCAGGAGGACAGCGTCTTATCAGTGGACATGCCTCAGAGCACTCTGCTGCTTGGCAGCTGCCCGAGGTGCACGTCAAGCCAAGCAGAACGAGAGCCAGAGCTTTGGAATGAATCTGTGATGACTGACTGACCCAAAGATCAGTGTGTTATAGGGCTTAAGGATCGCATTTCTGAAGGACGTCCAACTAAATGAAGCTTTGTTGGCTGAAATATGGTAGCAATTTTGAGGGTCAAGACTTTTTTTTTTCTTTAGCATCACTAAACATGATTTGACAAATTTAAACAGTCTTTAACTGTGTTTAACTATCTTACCGTAAGCCTGAAAGGATTTCATTGTTTTGTCCTGGTTCCTGTTTCCCAAACTGGTTGCATGGAAATCCAAGGATGGTGAAACCAAGAGGTTTCAGCTCCTCGTGTAGTGCATTCAGTTCTATTAAAAGATAAAAAAAGTGAGAATGTCTAATTCATGAATACATTTTATACTCTCAAATTGGTAACTAATCGACAGTTCTTACCCACATACTGATAGGTGTATCCTCAGTATGTGGCGACGTTGACGAAGAGCACACTTTTGCCAGCGTAGTCACTAAAGTTGACGGTGTGGCTGCCATTTAGAGTCTTTGCGTGGTATTTGTGGATGCTGCCATCAACCGTTGAGTCACACTTCTGAAGCAACACAAAGGTCAAAGTGGGTCACCTTAAATATGATTCCACGAAGAAATCATTCTGCTTGTTCATTTTTCTTATCTGTAAAATGCACAATAATAGTAGAAAAAGTGAAAGTGTCACCTGATTATCAAAATTGATGTTTGTATCTTTACATTATATTGTATATTTTGCATTTTAAGTATCATAGTGTCAACAAATAACCCCAAAGGTACAGTGGCAATTTAAAAAATCTGTAAGTTTCATTATGAGAGTGAAAGCGAATACATAAATATCTAGTCAAATTAATTACCAATCTTGCTTCAACCAAAAGGCATCATCATTGACGATAGTTTCCTTTCTGTAACTGAGTGACCTCTGCCTCAACAAAACAAGCCCACCGTCACCAGGAGAACTTTGCTCCAGCAGTCAAAGCAAACTTCACTGTTTGATCCTCAATTATTCACAGAAATAATTGCATTTCATAAATGTATGTTTTGTTATTCATGCAGTTGAGCTTGCAAAGGATATATAGGTCTATTAGGAAAGTGAGCACTGGGTTAGTATCTACATCAGTTAATATATTTGACTTTTTCCAAATATAAAAAAGCTCAAATACCAAATATAATAATTTTAAGGAACATTTTTATTGTATGAATTTATTGTTCAATTTAGTAAAAAAAAAAATATGGATCAAAATATTGATAATGCATTTGTTTTTACAAAATCTGAACTCATCTGCGACATTTTAAGCACCCTTTCGTGGATTGAACAACGTGGCGCAGGTGCAGGCTGAAGAGATGCGCTCTGACGTCACGCTTGTTTTCTCTCTCTAAATAGGAGAATCAACAGGTACCTGAGTGAGCGGGATTCCGTGAGCCGTGGGCCGCAGCACAGCCGTCACCATCATCAACACCGGGAAGTGGAGCCACATCCTGACTGCCGTTCCCCTCCGACACGTTGACCGCTCTGACAGCGTCTCCCCTCGGGATAAATGAAGCCCACTGCCAGAGGGGGAGGAAGATCGCACAGCTGGTGGAGATGTCGCCACCTGCTGGACTGAATCGGTACTTTTTAATTAATTAATGTGATTAAAAAAATACAATTTACATATTTCGTATTTTTTACATGTATTTTTATATTTATCATATATTGTATTAAATATAATATTTGTTTATTTTACATGCTATTACAGTGTTTTACGATGGCCTACAATTTGACATGCAATTTTCTTGGTCGCCACTAGGGGTCGACAACCAGCCCTTTTGTGTGGTCCAGACAGCCTGTGTTAGCGTTGCATTCGGGGAGCTCTCGGACACAGTTTAGCTGGAGAGATGGCGTCCCTTTTGCAACCAAATAGAGTAGTTTATCTTGTTCGCGGGGAGAAAAAGATTAGAGCCCCCTTATCGCAACTTTACTTCTGTCGCTACTGTAGCGAACTGCGGTCTTTGGAATGCGTGTCTCACGAGGTACGTAGATGGTTTTGTCTCCTATCGTAACGTCATTTGAACAGCTAGCAACAGGGATGCTAACCGAACTGCTAGCCTGTCTGTTGTATAGGGGAGGGGCTTGTCTGAAACACTAGCTTATTCAGTGGCTCAGAGTTCTGTCAATCAAGTGAATCGCCTCTTCTGATTGGTTGTAAACATTAACTTCCGCTAAAAGCTCATGCTACATTCTTAGCTTTGTGCTTAAATAAAATATAATTCAGTCTGTGTTAAGAAATAAGACATTTGTTTATTACTTTAAACTTATATTTTGAAACGGGTTAATCTCCAATATGTCTACAGTACAATTTTTTTTGTATTAATTTATATTAATCTCAAATAGACACCACACCCAGAGCGAGTTAGCAATATTTTTTCTTAGCCACACCACAGCCCTAGATTTTTTGTCTTTATCACAATACATAATATATTCAGACCCGGTTTTCTGGTTAAATAATATAAAAAACAAACAAACCAAATAATCTATTTTCCTCATTGTATCACATTGATTTATAAAGGAATAACCTGAACAAATGAACAGATTAACTATGTCTATCTCCTCTGATCAGGTGGACTCGCATTATTGTCCAAGTTGTCTTGAAAACATGCCTTCTGCTGAAGCCAAATTGAAAAAGAACAGGTGAGAATTATGATACAAAAAAAATTAACATTTCTCCACAGATTGTTTTTCAGATACAGTATCCGCAATCCCGAACATACCTCTGTAATGTTTAAATAATTTCCATGATGTCTGCGTCTTCTCTAGATGTGCGAATTGTTTCGACTGTCCTTGTTGCATGCACACACTGTCAACACGGGCCACTAACATCCCAGCTCCTGTGCCTGACGATCCCACTAAGACAACCATGAAGAAAGCGTATTATTTGGCCTGTGGCTTTTGTCGCTGGACTTCAAGGGATGTGGGAATGGCTGACAAATCAGTCGGTTAGTAATAACTTTTTAAAAGACATGAATCATTTTGAAAAAGTTATCTGATGTATTGGTGCATTTTTTAATTACAGCTAGTGGTGGATGGCAGGAGCCAGAGAACCCCCACGCTCAGCGGGTATGTTTACCCCTGTGGGGTTATAGATGCCCTTGAGTTGATCACATGTTTCCTGATCATGCACTGCTCTCTTTTAAAACTTGTTACAATTACACATTCAAGGGCTAAGCAAAAAAGAAGCTCTTATCTTGGGATTACAATAGCCCCCTTTCATTTTTTTGTGTTAAGCCAAGAATCTTAAAGACTCTGATCCTCTTTCTATAAATTTTAAAAGCATTCCATTTAACTATGATTATACAATTTTTGTCCAAAAAAAAAAAATGTAGTCATTTTACAGGACAAAATTTCTGCAAAATGTCAGAAATGTATTTGAAATCCACATGAGTTATCCAGTCATACTGTTTTGATCCAGATGCCAGTACTCTGAAATGCAAGTTCAACTTAAATTTCTTTATTTATGTCATTCATCATTCAAAAAATACCGCGAGAACACGCGAACAAGTTTCATCTAAGTGGGTCTTTAAAACTGTTTTGTGCAGAAAATTGCAAATCTTGATTAATAATAACAGTTTATTTTTGTTTGGATATAAACGCAATCTCTGAAACGCATCACAAGTAAAAGATAACTTTCTGAGCTTAATTTTATCTAAGAAAGTACAAATCTGAGCCTTTATGATTTACCAACTACTTATTTTTAGTCTTTCTTTGCCTTTATACATCAAAATTTACTAATAGTACACAAAATGCTGCTATTTTGTCCTCTAAGTTTTAATTCATGTTCATTAAAATCCCGTTTCCATTTGTTTAAGGGGTAACTTTTAGTTTTGAGTGTATAGTTGATGACAAAGTAGTGAATTTGGTTTATAAATGCAAAATCTTATCAGAAAGTTTACAGAATTAAAAAGAAAAATGCCGTTCTATTTATTTACATGCACATTTTTTCTGGAATACATTATGAATTCATATGTGCTGTTCTGACATTGATAATGTTGTTTAAACCAGCAATGAAAGTAATTGTGTGAAAATATTTTTTTTCTGAACTGTAGATCAATAAGCTGATTGAGTATTATCAACAGCTGGCTCATCGAGAGAAGCAGGAGAGAGACAGGAAGAAGATGGCCAGGAGACGACAGTGCATGCCGCTGGCCTTCTCGGTACTCTGCCTCCCGTCACGACTTCTTCTAGTTTTTTGTTTTCTTTAAATATCATTGCAATGATTTTTGTTGAATATTTTAACTTTTACTGTTCAAAATACACAATCACGTTTATTTAAAATGTTTTTTTTCCCCAAAAGGTACAAACAAAATGTAATTTTATGGAGTACTTTCATGTTTTTTTTGTTTGTTGTTGGAATCTATATTCAAAATCTAAAAGGTTAAATAGCAGTTTGTCAGAAGGTTTTACGTTATTTTTTTATTTTTAAGCTTCTTGGTAAATGTTTTACACCTCCCGCATTCTGCTTGCACGTTAATTAATTCTCATTAATTAAGTTTGGGCCCTCCTGTTGTGTGTCAGAGCCACTTAACTGTGATGTCCTGCTTTTATTTGCTCCCATCACTGATGTATTTCTGTTGCTGCTGCTGCTGCATGCCATGAAATGCCACTAATGTTTCTCCACCTTATTCTTTGCTCTTTTATTTTCTTCCCTTTGGTTTCTGATATTGTGGTTTTTGTATACACCCCTCCCTCCCAGCAACACACTATACATGTGGTGGTGAGTTTTATTTTTCACAACTTGGGTAGTTTGATCTGTCCAGTAGCACACCTCTTCCTTTTTCCTCGTCTTTAGATAAATCTTTCTGACTCAAGGAAAGCTTGCATGTTTAGAAATTTGATTAAATGATATTTTTTGCTGCTTCTTAGACAGAAAAGCTACTCATTTTGTTCTTTGTCTTGCAGCAAATTAAACTCCCTTTTCATTTTTTTTTCCTTTAAGTTTTCTTAAAGCACACTTTTAAAGTAGTGAAGTAGCTGTAGAATATTTTCAAAAATCAGTTTTTTTCTTTTCTTGTCTGTGAAATGTTCTCTGATTCATGCAGGAAAAATACGGCCTTGGCACCAGACTGCAGAGGCAGAGGCCCGGAGCTCCCTTATCAAACCTGGCCGGTCTCTCGTGAGTCATCCTTTGACATCTCCCAGCACTTCCAGAACATTCTCTTCATTTGTTAAGCCGAAATGTCGCATTTGAAGTGTTTTTCCGAACTTTCGATTGCATCTGAGGCACAGATTTGATTTTGATGGATTAACGGTCACATTTTCAGCGGGGTTCCAGTTTGATCCATTTAGCGGGGGGAACTGTTAAAATCAATTAGCCGAGGCTTGAAATTTGGCTCTGGTTATCCATCACGCTCAGCAGTTCATCACCCTCATTTTCCTCTCAAGCTGCAGTGTCGTCTCCTGATAAAGTGACTGAGCAGGGCTAATTTTTAAATCTCTTTATCAGGAAAAGAGTTAGAAAACGAATTGTCGGCTGATTTTGACAAACATATCCTCACCGATGGAGTAAAAACGAAAAACCAAAAGTTTTTATGCAGTATAGGTCTTATTTTAGGATTAAATGAGCTGTATTTAAGGGTTTTCCTAAGAAGAGGCAGACAGTGAAGCTGTGTTTGTGTTAACCAGACTCAAGGAGGGCGAGGACCAGAAGGAGATCAGCATTGAGCCCGCTCAAGCCCTTGATGAAGTGGAGCCGCTGCCTGAGGATTTTTACACCAGACCTGTCAGTTTGCCAGAAGGTAAACCGCTCTCAGTAATAACAGTGGCTCCTCGTCTAATGAGAGCTGTGCTGAATCTGTGCGTCTTTCCCAGTCACCACGCTGCGACAGAGACTTCTGCAGCCAGACTTCCAGCCTGCGGGAGCGTCTCAGCTCCACCCCAGACACAAACACCTTCTGATGAAGCGCTCGCTGCGCTGCAGGGTTGGTACCACTTCATTCTCCTGCTGTCAGTCACAGGATCTTGTTAGTGTTGTGTGGATCACAGCATTGTTTCATGTTTTTTTTTCTTATCTTTAGAAATGCGAGCACAACCTGAGCAAGCCAGAGTTTAATCCCACTTCAATCAAGTTCAAAATACAGCTGGTGGCTGTGTAAGTATTAGTTGGCGTTTGACCAAACATCCCCCTTTTATTGTAGCATTTAAGTGTTATATTTACCTAGATCACATTTGAAAAGCCAAAAATTAATGACTCTCCAATAAAAATTGTGTTTTGGGTGTTTTTAACATGTTTTTTGTCATTTTTCTCACGATGGAACACAATCTAACAGGATTAAGCTTAAAATTGCATTTCTGAGTATTTATTAACACAAATTGAGGTTAGTCACAAAAAGGTTTAGGGAAACCTAACGCTATTAACAGTACTATTGCTCATAAGTAGCACAGATTTTGAACACAAAACATATTGCAATATTTAATCAGTTTTTGCACAAGAACTTTCAAATGAAAAAAAAATGTCATTTGATGCACTGATTGCCTCTTTGTCTTCTTTTTTCTTCTCAGGAGTTACATTCCCGAAGTGAGAATTATGTCCATTCCAAATCTGAGATACATGAAGGTTGGTGTGCTTCTTCTTTAACAAAAAGCTATGAAAGTTATAATAAAAATGCTTCTGTAAATTGATCTACGTTTCTTGTTTGTAGGAGAGTCAGGTGCTGCTAACTCTGACCAACCCAGTGGAGAACGTCGCCCATGTGTCATTGGCTATTTGTGAGGATGATGATCCTGATGGTATCAACAGAACCGCTCAGGTACCGTCTTCATCAGGTGTTTTCTCATAAAGATCTTGTTCCCTGAATTCATTTCCAAAGGAGATTTGTATTTTCACACAATAACAACAATCGTGATTGAAACAAAAATTATATTTTATTACATTTTTTTGAGAATATTATTGAACATTTCTTCAATCTTCAGTTAACATGTATACAAGTCTGAAATGAGCTTAAAAATGACAGTTCAAAGCCATGGAATCAGGTTTGACATGTTGTGAACTGCAGAAGGGTTTACTCTTTACATTAGTGTGTGCAACAGTCAGAATGTCATGGGACTCGGGTGAATGACCACCAACGTTTGAACATATAAGAAAACAAGCCAGAAAGGACTTTGACTGTTTTTGACAACCCAACAAGAATTCAAAATTCTGTTCAAGCAAAGAAAATAAATCCAAATAGAGTCTAGAAATCGTGCAACGTTTTAATGACTGTTTATTTGTAGATGAAAATGGTGATTTCATTCATAAATGCCATGCTTTTAACACATAAATGTTGCAGTTGTAGTCTTGAAGTTCAGTCATGATCTGTGCAGCTATGCAGTAGTTTTGTAGTGTTTGACCTTCACAACACAACAGTGTTCTCTGAAGAACACAAACAAGAGCAAAGCTAACAATTTTTACTGTTTAAAATAAATTAAAGCTATTTAGTCTTGCTTTATATCTCTTTAGTAAAATAAAAAATCTCTCAAATTTTGGCATTTTATCATTTTTTTCTGTATCTTAAGACAGCAGTCGCCTTATTAGCTTTGAAAGTTGAAGGTTTGCTAATAATTAAGATTAATAATCCTGTTAATATTGTTTTAACATTCATAGACCTTGCACATTTTGAACAATGTCACCATAACTTTTTTTTTTTTCTTTTAACACAACCCATGAAAGTTTGATTTCTTAATTACTGTTACAACTTTTGCAGGTTAATATGAAAGAAAACACCAGAATAATTCTGTTTTTGTTCGTACTGTTCACATAAGTCAACATCAGTTGCAAAATTATGATTATTTTCGGAAAGATAATTGATCAAAAATCATTACATGGCTTTACTTTCCCCAAACGTTTTTTGTTTTTCACCCATTAGACTAAAGACTTTTCTCTCCTATTAAGTCTTTAAAACCACGACAAAGGTCAAATGCTACATGTTGCATAAGCTGTTCTTAGTGAAAGCAGCCGTTTCCCTCTTTGTCAATAAGTGATGTTTACCTTAAGCTGCAGACGAGATAAGCTGGACGTCGGCTGCCTCATAGAATCCATACTGGCCTATCAGTTTCCCTGTTCCACATCTCCATTCACGGTTCATGCATTGTTTAGAAGAGGATGTTCACCACCAGGATGCTGATGAGTTCAAATAGCAGAAATGTTGCTCTTCTAGTCATCTGACAGTTTCTATGAAAATGTCAGAGTGGACCTTTTAAAATCGAAACTGTCTTTAGTCCTTTAAATGTAAAATATCGCCAGCAGAGTGTATTATGTTATATGTCAGTCTAACTAAAAATGTGTCATTTTTATGGTGATTTATTTATTTGTTGGTAATTTTCCTAAACAAATTCAGCCTTCATTTTATGCTTTTCTTTTGATGTTTATCATTTGTTTGAAATGAAAAAAAATGATTTAATTTCAAATAAATTTTATACCTCACACTATAAATTGATTTATGATATGGTCAAGTCCTGATTTACTCATTTTAAACCTTAATTCTGTATCATATTTGTATTTCTGAGACCCTTACCTCATTAGCATGATAAAAACTTCCCATAAAGAAACATTGTATATAACTTGGACCATGTTTCTACTCTGTATTTCATCATCAGTCCACTAGGGGCAGTAGACGGGCTTTTCCTGCTCATTTCAAAATGGCTGCTTCCATTAAATCTCAAAAACACTTTTGGCAGGAAAGGTTTAGCTAAATTTCAAATCTATATGGTGGGAATAACTTCTATTATTTAGTTTTTTAAATGAATATTTTTTGTATTGAAAGAATTGAAACTTTTTTATAATTAGTTCTTCATAACACAAACCACTTTAAAAATGTTTGGATCTAATTTGTCAATATTTTTGCGTCTTTAGCTAAAATTGTTTTACTAAAACTTACCAAATCGGCCAACCAGACATAATTGATTTCAACTTTTTACCCCCCAAAATTTATATTACAACATTTTTTGGTTTTAATAGCTCTTATTTTATCTAATTTTAATGTTATAATTCTTTAATGTTGTGGGCTTTTCAGGGTAAAACAATTGAGTATAAATGTTTTGTTTTTCTCTCTTTTTTTTAAGATCCTGGTACCCAATACTGAGCTGGTTTTAGCAGGAAAGGATGCTGCTGCTGAGTATGACGAATTGGCCGAACCTCAGGACTTTCAGGACGATCCGGAGTGAGTAAACACACTCACCTGCTCCCTCACACACACACAAAAACAGTGGAGCGCTCTGTGGTAATCTCATCTGTCTGTGCTCTCTACAGTGTTGTTGCCTTCAGGAAATCCAACAAGATTGGTTTTTTCATCAAAGTGATCCCGCAGAAAGAGGAGGACACGGACGTCACTGTCGCATTTAAGATGCGGCACGACTTCCGCAACCTGGCAGCTCCCATCCGGCCGAGCGAGGAGGGAGGCGACGCCCCCGCCGCCGAAGCCATTTGGCTCACGCACCACGTGGAGCTGAGGCTGGGACCTCTCGCTCCCTGAACACAAAACACTAGTGTTGGGCTCTTCTGGAGCCAGTTCCCTCAAACTACAAAATGATCGTAGCGAACAACTGATTTCTGATTCGGCTCATTGTTTCAACTGCTTTGTTTTCTGTTTAATTGCTTACTTAAATAAAATAACAACTTAAAAAAAAGCTGCACAGCTGCTGCCAGCTCATAAAATAATTTCACAGCTGCAGAGTAACTGATAATAGGTGGGCTATAATATATTTAACCGGAGCATCCACTTCCTGTCAGTGGAAGTGCATTGTTTACTTACAGGAAGTGCCTCATTAACACGCAAAGCTTCTTATTAAATAGGTTTTAGTGTCATTTCTATTTATTTTCCAGTTTTATTTAAAGGAGATGACCCCCTGTAGTACATGACAGTGTTTAGTTACTATAGCAACACTTCTCAAACCTGCACGTTTAGTCATCAATTAATCTAATGGTGGTTAACTGTCTTAAAATGCAAACTAACAGCATAAGTTTTAACGTATGTGAGGATCATTCAGTCAAACATTACTGAGGCTTGTGAGCAGGATCAGAAATCAGATTTGTAATAAAAAAAACAGTTGTAATTTATGTATCAACACGATTCTCTGCAGGCTGTAGTGTTGTATTAACTTGCATGTTCCAACAGTTAAAAATTATGGACATCACTTTCATTGATTCTGTCTATGCTTTTTTTTTGGTGAACAAGCTGCTATTTCTCCTCTGAAGGAAGTAAACGAAGAGCTACACGCAAATTGGAAGGCAGTGTTTATTTTCACGGATTAACAGTCGCTGCCTACAATCGCTGACAAGGATTTTAGTCAGTCGCACATTCAGCAGCACACTACCGAGGCGGAGGAGAGAGAAAAAAAAATCCTGAGCATAATTTATTATTCCAGGAGGATGTTTTATAAGCCAGGAGATTTACATTTTTTCCCTCTCTGCTGACAACCATAAACACTGCAACTGAAGGACCCAGATTATGAATCTGCCAGCACTGTTCTCAAACCAGGGGAAAGAAAGGTTTCTGTTTTTTTGCATTTAACTTCTCCTTTAATATCTTAGTCATTATTGTTAGGGTACTATAAAGTTATAAAAGTATTCCTCTAAATTACACCAATACATGAAGTGCATATTTCCTGCCACACTATTGCTTTGCTTGATTTAAAACACTGTCTGTTTTGTAATTGTCTTTTTTTTTGTTGTTGCTTTCTTGTGGATGCCGGACAAACAATACCTGTACATCAGTTTGAGCTGGCTAATAAACAGTTCAAACCCTCATAGGAGTGTTTGTGTTTTTGGATCGTGAAAGTCAGGATTTTAAATGCTATTTTTTTGTAAAAAGGAGCTTTTGCCCCCTAAAAAGCTCAAAATCCCGCTCATCTTTTGTAAAAGTATTTCTATATTGTGTCGTTTTTAGCCAAAATAAAAAAAACTAGTTTTTTAGGACATATTTTACAGAGCTCATTAGAAATGAGCTCACAACCTAACATTATTGGTGCAATAAAAAAAGCTAACAAGACTTGAGATATATCTAGTCATAGTTTCAAGGCAGATTCCAGCTCTGATGAGGAAAACGAAGACGTACAAGAATCTATTTGTCTGCAAGTAGGTGGATAAGAGTGGAGCGGATCAGGGAGCTTTCCAACTTTTGCTTTTACATCAAAAACAGTCTTTTTCAAACTGTTTTTTCATTTTCTCCTGATTCACAACAACTGGGATGCAGTTTTAAGCTTAAAATACTTAGGAACATGTAAAAAAACAATGTTTTTTCTCATGAAATAGTGTCAACATATAATATTTATTAGTTTTATTGTGTGCTGTTACCTTTTTTCTCCACAGGATGGAGCCAAAAGCAAATGGTTTAAAAAAATAAAAGCTTCAAGAATGGACACACAACCATTCACTAAACTGAGTTTGCATAAACACTGAAGCTGATCACAGATTAATAGTAGTTATAACCCAAAGGCGCCCAGAGTTCTTGTCAGGCATTAACCAGGAAGCCCAGTTGACCTCCTTTCTTCGGCATGTGAGTCATGAGGTTGACGCGTCTGCTTGTCAACATTAAAAAGCAGACTAATAGAATTTGCGCTCCGGCAGATTGAATGTCAGTCTCCACTTATCAGCGGTGCTCAGCAGAGGCTTGCTCACATGTGGTGGTGTGGGGCCTTGCAAAAGGCCGATCAGATATGTGTGATGCAGGTATGCTGCTGCAGCTCCCCAGTGAGGCACTCTGCTGGGTAAACAGAGCCTCTCCGTCTTGGTAATAAAAGCAGGGTTTTCTTTTATTTGCAGCAAATACAAACAGCCAGGAGAAGCGGTCAGTGCGAGAGACATAAATCACCTCTGAAGATGAGGTAATGAAGCACACATGTGGTGAGTCCATACCTCTGGAACAACCTAGACTCAGTAGTATAGTAGCTGACTCACATCAGACAACAGAGGCTTCCCGGCTGCTGATTTACAGCTGGAAATATATCTAATTTTGTAAATTTGTTTTCAGAATTGAAGTCTTAATTAAATTCAATATAACAGTGGGAGTTTCCAAAGAAACTCTGAAAAATAAAACTCCTTAAACCCATCTGGAAGACGAATTTTTGGAGAGTAGGAATAATATTTTCCTGGATCGAGATTGAAATTAAATCACACACAACAGCAGCATGCTTTTATTTGCAGAGCCTCATATTGTAAATAGCTGAGAAATCTGACCTCTGATCGCTTCATGAGGAAAAGCTCTTGCTGTGAGCCGGTATTGGGTTAGCTAAGGACTTTTTTTTTCCTCCAGAAGTTTCCTGGGGTTTGCTTCTTTTGAAGACTTTATTTATATAGATGGCCTAAATTCCTCACTGAATTACTAGTTTGACTTTGCCGGAGATCCTTTTGTGGTGACATCATTGCCCAAACCACAAGTAAAAGTCGCCCACAAAGGAGGCACGGAAGGAGAAAAGGAGCATCATGAAGGGATCTATTGTTTCTTTCCTTCTCACAGTGGGCACTGCAGATGCTAAAGGATGGAGGCGTGTTTTCTCCATTAGTTCTGTCAGGTGGATTATTATTACTAATCCTCATAAGGTCTCCATTTTCTCCTGTTACAGTATCGTGAACATTTCCTGTTTCTGGAGAAATTCAGGGGTTCTTCTTTTCCGAGGTTGTAGGTGCTCTAAATGATGAACTGCTTCCTTCATTTTCTGCTCACCAGACCATCATCTGGTTAATTAGCACTAATTGATGACGTCTGCCCACATGAATAACTATCAGTGTTTATGGGCTTTGAGACGTGGGAAGACTAAACCAAATCCTAGATTTGAAAAAAAAGCAAAAATTAGGGAAAGAAAAATGTCCCTCTTCCTTCATGGTGAGTCATATTTTTATCTGTCTGCTTTCTCGGCCTAGTTTCTCGGCTGTAGGTTGGATGGAATGCTGATTTTGGACGTGCGGTTGAAAAGAGATCGCTCTGAGAAAACAGCTGACCCCTCAACACTTTCTCTGAAACTGTCCGCCTCAGCAGACAGAGACGCCGGCCTGATCTCTGCTTTCATTTATAATTTGTCTGTGTGAGAACAACCAGTGTAAGGGGCACCAACGTGTCAGGACCCCTAACTGGGGCCAGCGCTGATGGGGTGTACGAGGCCCCAGCAGGCCAAAAAAAGAAAAAAAAAAAACCTGCAGAAAATCACAAGTATTCCTCTAAAGCCACAAATGCTGTTTAGCAGGTAGTGCTAAATTCACACAGAGTGTGAGACGCTCCATCAAGAAAATGCTTTAAGAAATGAGTTTCATACTGGACAAGAACGGAGGAGCATCTTCTTCTTTTATTTTGATTACTAGCACGTCTACTAAAATGGAAGTTCCTCACGCGATGCAGTTCCCCCTGTTAGTGGAGACATACCCCGCCCTAAGGCTCTACGACTCTCCCTTAAAGTCCCAAAATCAACTGCTTGAGCTTTTAAGTGTATTATAATGTTCATTATAAACGACCCCAAAGCAGTATTTTGATCCATTCACGCACTCTTCTAAAAACCTACGCTGTGAGCACCAGCCCCTTCCAAACCCACAAAAACGAGCGGGTTCTCATCAGCTGATGTCACAAAGTGAGAAAAGCCTCCGTCTTCTCTGACAGCATCAGTGGTGGTCAGCTTAACACTTTCACTTTAAATGCACAATCCTGTTTATCTTCCAATTGTGTCCTGTCTCCAATAAATTCAGAGTCAAACAGGTGTTGGTTAATTTAAACCCCAGGCTCCCTTTAGACGCCTCCCTGTCCCCCTGTGTTGGGCACAGTTGTGCAGTCACCAGGTATATTTGTGTTGTGAACCAGCATAGCGATAATCGGTTCTATTAAAGGCAAATATACTCTACACACTTTTTACAAAAGTTCGGATGTAGTTCGTTTTCATGGGAAAAACGCATATATGCTGCCAATGCCGAATCTACGATGATGTCATGAAATGGACGGAGCGACAGGCGGAACCTCAGAGATCGAGGCCTCTTACTTGGGGGTAGGAAAAAAACACAAATTATTCACTTTTCATAAATAATTTGTTCTTTAGTAGGTCAAAGGTAATGTATGATCTTAAACATGGATATAGTTTACTCTGAAAATGGTCTTAAAAACAATAACTTAAGAGTTTTGAAGCCTGAAACATGCATTTATGCTACAAACTTGTCATTGAAAATGGCTGCTTGAACGAGAGTTGTATGTTTGTAGTTTTACAGTTTCTGGTTTTTTTTATGGTTTGGAAGTGAAACGTTTCTTTTAGTATTTTAGCTTTCTATCACTCAAAGTAAAAGGTAAAATAATAAATGCACTGACTTGAAAGCGGGTCAATGCTGTCCATCAACACAAGAAAAAATGTTGACATGTCTGTTAATCTGAGTTCAGTGTATTAACGTGACCAATAAATGGCTTTAAAGACAAAAAAAACTTGTCAATAAAGGTCCAATTAGATAACTATGCTGTGCTTAATTATAATCCACTTCTATCCAGTTTGTCTGCTTGAGCTCAACAACACCAACATAATCCTCTGCCGTCTGCCCTCCAAACAAGGTTAAATTATTAAACTGACTTTGTGCCTTGGAGGGAGTCCGCCACATGCCACCAGTAATGCATCGTAGGGTGAATAAATGATTCCAATTAGGACAACACTTGTACGCTGAAGTCCTGTTGTAGCCGGTGCTGCCACAATCTTCTCGGGCAGCTAAGCCCCATTAGGTGCGGATGAAAGAATGATGGTGGGTGACGGTGTGTGCAGATTCATGCTGGAGTCTGTGCAGCCACAACAGGAGGTGCAGACGACCCGGGGAGCGATCGGGCTCAGTGTACCAACGTGATGCAACAGATACTCACATCTGTCACACAGAAGTGCAGACACAGGGCCCCGCCGGAGACAGGCGGGGACTCTGGTCCACCCGTCAAAGGTACAGCTAAATCAATAACTGGAATCAATAAGAGCAGCAGTGGATTTACAGAGCAAGAAAGTGGAACGTTAATCTGTAGATATGGGTTAGCATCTCTATCATAGATGGCAGCCCTTCATTCAAGCCTGTTAGGTGTTTTTGAATCTCTTCTGTGAATCTTTTTATAATGAATCTGATTTAATAAGGGATCAATAAAGCCAACTGTAATGTTACTAGATTTGCTTAATCATCTTTTGATCTATTTTCAAAGCAGCCACAGTGGTCTTTTAATTATAATCATGAAGTTTTTGTCCAAAATTTCAAAACTTTTTTTGTTTTCTAGGACATAGTTTCTGCAGAGCAGCAGTAGTTTATTAGAAATTCACTTTTGAGTTGCCGCCTCTTCCTGTCATCCACCTGTTTGCACGCTCTGATTTTGGTCTGTTCCTGATTCACAACGATTCGAATAAAGAAATGCAATTTTAAGCTTAATTTTTTTTAAATGTGTTTTCCCCAAAGAAAAAATACCACAACAACCTGGTTAAAAACACCAAAAACACTTTTTTTAATTTGTTATTTGCAAAAATTTTCTGCATTTTTTTCTTAGTCCACAGCTACATGTTTTATTTGTCTTTAATTCACTTCTTAATCATGTAAGATTTGATTTGTTGCTGATCTGGGACGTGTGATCATGCACAGAATTAGTCTGGACGTCATCTGTAATAGAGTTTTGCTCAAGCTCAGCTGTGGAAACACAGACAACCTGCAGATCCCTCTTTCCCATAGAGACCCGATGTACAAATATTACTCATGCTTGTGGTATTCAAGACCGAATATATTCAGTTTTTTTTCTTTGGTTAGGAAAGTAAATGTAGAGATGTTACTGAGAATTTTAACACTCTGAACTTAAAAGTTAATGTTGAACCAACTTGATATTTCTTAAGAGAACATCAGATTGAGGTTTCACCTGGGAGGATTTTTTTTTTTTTTTTTTTTAAGACAGAGGTTTGTTGACTTTTGTCTAAACCTTGTCTTTAATTTCCTGTTGATCAGGTCCTTGGATATGATTTCCTGCCTGCGCTTGGCAGATAATCTAGTCAGTCTTCTGGCTTTATGAGGGTCAGCTTCACCTTATTTTCCTACAATGACTTCATTCATAAACTTCTTACCAATGGCCCCACCTTTTTCATCAGATCTTCACAGGATTCTGAGAACTATTTCAGTTTTGCAGCTTCAAGCGGTCTGGTGGAAGTGTTTGGACAAGTATTAGTGCACAGTAAAGGTGACAGTTCATCATAAAGGTGTGAGACCTATTTTCATCCAGTACAACAGGCGGTAGAGAATCTTTTTTTTTTTAACCTTTTTCCTGTGTGACACTTTGACACTTCTTGGTCCTTTAGGCATATTTGTCTTTAGCTGTAGGCTGCCTCGTCTATTCCAGCAGAAGTGACATCAAAAGTGTTCATTTGCAGACTCTTCCACAGCTCACCCACAGAGATGGATATGGGAGGATCTGACATCTTTCCATCTGCTGGAGGATGGATGAGTTTCACCCGTTTGCACTTGACCTCATTAACTCTGCACACAGCAACGCATTCCCAGCTGCATCCGGACCGTTCCATTCCTGCAAGAGTTTTAGAATGGCTGCTGAGGTTTGTACAGATTAAAGTTACATGGAAACTTGTTTTGCCACCGAGTTTGTTCTGAAGATTCAGTTTGAGTAGAACAACATGTGGGTGTTAGCCTTAGGCCGGCAGTGACTTCATGTTCCTGTGTAGCTTGCACAACATTGTAAGATAATGCCGGCAAACCTCCAACATGACCTCTTATTAAAACCTTTACTTCGCTGAGCTCATAAATCTTTTTTTTTATGCTGATGGTTATCTCAACATGACCCCACAACAAAACTCACTTTCCTCTGCAAAAGTAAAAAATCCCGTTTCACTGACATTTCCCTCTTCTTGCTCTTTACGTTTTCACTCCACATCAAGGCCAGAGTTAAAGAGGAGGATAAAAGAGCTTGTTAGTTTTGCAGAGTGCCTTTTGAGAGAAGCTTTTTTGGCAGCTTCGCCAGCGTTTAGCCTTTAGATGGGTCATGGAAGTGAAGCCCAGTATGACATCTGAGAGCATAAAACAGCCCTCTGGAGCCGGAGAGCTTCATGCCCAAACCAGCAATCCAAGCAGAAGGTCAAACATGCCCTTAATTAGGACCATCACATCCCAGAAACCTCGGGGAATGCTAGGCCGCATTTATTAGGGAGCTTTCTGTGCTGGTTCCATCACCTACAGGCTGGAACAGGACGAGGGGGTTTTCTCGAGTCAGCCAAACAGAAAGTACCTCCAGTTGTTTATTTTCAAATTTTCTTATTCAGCACTGTAACCGGATCGACCCAGATGGCTGCCACTAGCAGGACTGACGGGCTGGTATTTCAGGCTGTTTATATTTGGTGGGGTCTCCAGGGGTATTTTCACAACTAACATGGCTATTATTTCATTACCTGATGAGTTTACACATTGCACTGCGTTGCCAAAAAACATTCCTGAGGATTTTCTTTTCGTCTTTTTTTAAATAGTTTCCCAGTTGTTGACATTGAGCAGGAATTTTTGCCACGTTTTGTCTTTTAGCATGTTAATACTATTAGGAAAATGTGTTTTCTCTGTGGTTCAGGATGTTGTTGCTCAAATCATTTAGGAAATGATTTACATAATGCAAAAAAAAAAAAAAAAAGAATTGTGAACTTTAAAGATTTATGTATTTATTTATTTATTTTTGTGGGGAAATGCCTGGTTTCCTGAAGAAAAAAAAATATTAAAACTCTTAAAATAGAAAAACCTGAGAGCCAATCAGGATGTAAAACTGAATGAACGAAAAACTTAACTACGCAAAGATTGTCGCTGAAAACACTGATAAAAATGCTTTGATAAATGAGGCTATAAGAGAACGAAAGTCCAAAATCAAAAAATGAACCTAAAAAGTTGGTGGTAACTTAAAAAAGAAAAAAAAATCCAAGAATAATCCACATAAACTCATCATTATCCAGCAAAAACACATAAAAGCACTTCATCAAAATTACAATTCAACATTATAAAAACCATAAGGATAAAAAAAATGGAATACAAGTGTTACATGCAATTATTTTTTTTACAAATTATTTTTTCTTTTTTGGTTTCTAGTTCAAAATAATGAAAGAAGTGATGATAAAGAATTTTGCAAAACTTTGGTAATGACCATCAAAATTTGAAATATTCAAAAGTTAATCAAGAAACTCAACAGTTAAAAGTCCTAAATAGTTAAGGAAACATTTTCTTCTTATAGGTTTGTATTAAAACATATTTAGAATAGACTTAAAAAATGGTTCAGTCACAATACAGTTCTGAAAATTTATTTAAATATTTAAATTCTGCAGACTTTTTTTAACCATTTTTTTCTTTTATCTCATTCACGAGTTTCACAGTGGTAAAAACCTCTTAAAATGACAAACTTTTGTGAATTGTCTTAACTGTTTCTATGGTCTTCCATGAGCAAACATGGCAGAGTCCAAACAGTCAGTTAAACCCAGCTGCAACAAGTAATTAGAGTTGCCACTGGAAAACCCACAGAACTACTTCAGATTGAAATGGCAGAAAGTTGGTCTGGAATAAATCCCAGAAAAAAAACATTATGGGTCTAACTCTTTCTTTGATTCTACTGATTTTAACCCAGCTTTGCTCCACATGAACTAAAATCCAAAATAAAACGTCTGTTGCATTCAGTTGTCTCCCTAAAAATTTATACTGCAGAAAGGAAGTGTTGCTTGAAACAAAAAGAGCAATGATGGCAAATTTCAGAAATGAAAACAATGGTAGCTGTGAAATCATCTTTTGACATATATATATTTTTTTTAATTTTGTTTGAAACTTTCTTTTGTCTTTTTTTTTTAATTCGGAAGCACTCCTTGAAGGAGTTGTAAAGTGTTATATCAAACGCATTCCCATTGCTTTTTTTTAAATTATGATTATGCGGTTTTTTGTTAAAATCAAAAACTGTCAGAGTGAAAGTTCATTGGAAATCGGAGCAGGGGGCTTGTGTTATTTTCAAAGTCACAAACTCATTTTCAAACTATCTTTTTTCATTTGCTCCTAAATCACAATAATTTGGAGAAAAAACTTAGAGATGCTAATTTAAGCTCTGTTTTCCTAATACATATACAATATGTCCTCCATTATGAGAAAAATGATGTTAAAAACACCATTTTAATCAGAGTGGGTCTTAAACCAAGTTTAAGCAGCCTTTTTAAAGAATTTTCCGTTTTTGTTTATTTTTTTAATAAACAAATCCAGACAATTTTTAAAAAATTGAAAAAAAATGAGTAAATTGTTTCTTAACTTGAGAAATAAATGAAAAACAATCCTAAAACAACTAATTTTCCATGTCTGGTTTTGTTTAAAAATGTATTCCACTTAGCAAGTGCATCACATTTAGTACATTGCACTAAATGTGCTTTAATTTCTTTAATGGTGAAAGATGTTAAACTTTCTCTGTGGAGCGTCTACTTTCCTTCTGAGCTTCAGGTAATAAATATACTGCAGTGATGATTTGTAGGAAATGTTTGAGTTTTAAGATTTGTTAGAATTAACCACAAACATCAAAGCAAGTTTGCCATTCTTTGTGGAACATATTCAGCCGAAATTCTTTTGAGTTTAATGCACTAAAATGGGTTTGATTTAGTCTGAAGTGAAAGAGGAAGATGATGACTGTACACATCCTTCATCCTTTTAACTGGGGTTCAGGTGCTGAGGAAACGGCACTGGGAAAGCTTCACACCAAACACACACCCGTGTTTAAAAAGCCAGTTCTCACTCCACAGTCACACCTACAGTCTGTCATTTTCCCATCCGGTTTAAGTCGGATCTGTGCCAAATTTTCAGCTTCACCTCAGTTCACCTCTGTGCTGTCACACACAACCCTGCTATCAAAGAGCCCAGGTCTTGACTCATAAGTGCAAATATACTTTGAAAAAATGATTCTCTTCTCCGGTCTGTGTACCTGCTCTCCACATAATGACACAGTAGTGCAGCAAAGTGTGTTTCAGCTCGCTGACATTCAAAAGCATTCATGGTGTTCTTTGCCTTTTTTTAAGTTTGCATTCAGACTTGATCAGAGAGAAGAATAACTATGTTGGACACTGTTTTTATGATCCTCCTGAAAAGAAAAATAAAGGGGGAGTCACATGATAACAGACTGCAGACATGTGTTTCACAGTCATGCTGAATGAATCTTTATTTTGGATTCATTCACCATAACATCATTTATTTGTCTTTCCATTGATAAAAGTCAGATTGGCATGTCCGCTTTGGTGCACGCCGTATCAGTTTTGGCAAAAAAAAAAAAAAAAAAATGGTAGATAAACTTGGGTGATCTGAGCCATTTCCACAAACTTTCCAGAGGGAAGATGTTAAAACTGCACCACATGTTCACGACTTATAACATGAGTCCAAAGAAATTATATTCTTTTTGCCAAAGACTATGATCAGAGCTGATGGGATATCTGGCTGTATGTCCCAAAACACAGTAAAAACCTAAGGCTCAGATACCTTTGAATGCTGCCATGTCAGTTTTGGAAATGCCCATCAATGCCTGGCTGCCACACTTCAGTTTGGCTTGTCGAGATGAGACGGATTCATCACGCTGTTGCTGAAAACCAGATTGAGCCCTTCGCGTCCAGTGAGTCCACCATCCCAGCCTGAGCGCGCTCTGTGCCCACTTTCACCACACATCTGTAAAAGCTTAACACTCAGTGGGCTGGATCAGAGAGACAGAGCTGGGCTTTGTCAGACCTCAGATTCAGCGCCAAGACTCAACCTAAATGGATTAGTGGCACTGGTTCAGAGTCCAAAAAGGGACTGCCGTCTCAGTCCCTCCAAATCACCAAATATACATTCCCTTTCACTCATGTTTATTACTATTATTATTATCATTATTTTTTTTAACGTGGTTGGCATCTTTCCCGTCTGTCCTCAGGAAAGAGTCATGGGGCAAAACGATACAAACAACTGCTTAAGCTCAGACTCATTCCTGTGGTCATTTCAGGATAACAGTCAAACCCAATCTTCATCCTTTTGAACTGTGTGAGAAAAGAGAAGTATCCAGAGAAAACTTTCATGCACCGGGAGGAAAAGCAGGAAAACCCCCACCAGAAATATTTTAGCTGAAAGATACCAACTTTTTTCTTCCTAATACACTGAGTCATTATATATGTATGAAAAAATAGACAGAAGTGGAGAGTTTTCTCCTCCCTTCTCCTTTCCTCTTTCTGTCACCTCCTCTGTCCTGTCTCCGTGTTTTTTCGTCTCACCCAGGTCTTAAATAATGGCGTGTGTTTTTATTGGTGCAGCAGGGGGAAGCTGGGTATTGTCTGGACAGGATCTGGGCCGAGATCAGCAGAGAGATTGGACGGTGGTTCAGGGCAGCACTCAAGCTACCAGCGTCATCTTTGTTTGAGTTGGACCTTGAAAGCATTTGGCTAAATGCAGAAAGAGAGCCAGGCGTGCAGGAAGAAAGGACTTATGAAAACAAGCAACCAACCGGCATTATTATTCTTAGGCTGAACTCGTTCATATGAAATATGCATCTATTGATCATGTGTCCAGGTGCTGGTAGCCGCCGTGTGTTCATTTAAAGTGACGACATCTGCTTTTATTTAGTCGTTTTCACTGAAAGACAAGAACATGTCACCTCTTTATATCTGCCATCACCATCCAAAGAAATTGATCTAATCCACGATAATGGCTCAACCCAATGTTGCAACTGCTTGGAGTTTAATAGCACTACTGCATCTGTGTTGACTCTGTCAAGATGCACACAAGTGAATTATGGTTATTGGCATAAAGAAGGCGATTAATTCCTGATGACAGGCTCAAAATACGCCAGTAATAACAGCCAATCTGTTGGTGTCATGAATAAGTTCTGTTATGAAGTGAGCACTAAAGTTAGGATCTCTCTGTTGAGTTTGTTTTTGGTCAAAGCAGATCCAGTTTATTGCATTTACTTTGAAGATGTACTACAAAAAGCAAACCATGAGAAAACTGAAATTGTTCCTCATTAATGTGGAACAAATAAAAAGTATAGAGGGTGAAATCCAGACATCAAGTTCAATAAAAACTGACTAAATTGTTACTAAAGTTTCTGCAACAAAACGTACAAAACTACATCAAAGCAAACTTCTGGAAAACTGTAAAGCTGCGTTCACAACACCCTCTGCAATGCTTGTTCAAGCGCCCACTTGGAATTATACACAAAGTGTTTCAGATATCAAAATAGAGCTGTGAAAGAAAAAACCTAGAGCAAGATTTGCATGGCTTTGACGTCTCTTCCAACTGTAGGTGGTGGACCATGGACTAAATGCATATTCTTGCATGTTCTCGAACACGTTAGCTTAGCTTAAGCTTGGCCCTTTCAAACCGGAGCTTTAGTTCCACTGTTGACATTCTGTGGACTGCTGTTACTCCTCCATCATTAACGTAATTTCAGCAGACTCTAAAGGGGAGAAAAGCAGCTTTACGCTGAAATGCTCCGCTTTACATTTGTGAAGTAATCAACGTAAATCAGCTGATAACAGACGTGTGGAGGAGCAACTTTGCTGATGTTTGAGTCAGAACTCGTTGGATTTAAGATAATTGCGTAAATGCTCAAAGAGTTGATGTAGTTTAAAGAGCGTGTGATATTTAGATGTCCGTGGCAACATCTCCAGTATTAAAGGATGAATACTAGCTCCATAACTGACAGCTAGTATCAGATGAAACAGGTTTTGCATCACAGTAATGATTCCAATTCAATCTGTATTTGAGTGTTTTTACTCATTTAAGGGGCTTTAATTGTCTCATTTGCCTAGTCGGGATGAGCTCAGGCAACCCCGTGACCCAAAAAGTGTTAAGAAAATGGATGGAATTTTCTGATATCTGACCTAACCTCAGCTAAAATGAGAGCTGTGCACAAACTATTACCCATAAAGCTCAGTGAACTGAAACAGTGGTGTAATATCACCCAAAACACAGTAAGGCGGCATGTAAACAAGCAGAACACAACTACTTTTATTTTATATGACTGTTCAATAATAGGAGGACCCATAATTTACATGTGCCAATACTTCTAAACATTATTTCTAATAAATAATAATAATAAAATGTTAATTACAGTTGTTTTATTAAAGGTTGTATTTATTCATCTTAAGTTAATCTCCATTTATGCTTAAGCTCTAAAATAGTCTGCAATTACTTTATTGCATATTGTTAAAAAAATACAAAAACACTTTGCAATGAGGAGGAAAAAGAAAGATTTAATGTTCGCAAAGACATTTTAATATTTGAATCTCAATCCAGCCTGATCTACAACATCTCGAACTTTCCTAAATAATAAAACGAGCTTATAAAACAATTCAACTTTTTCTGAATCAATCGTCCAAGTCGTCATTGATGAGAAAAGCTAATCACCCTCATCCCCAGCAACTCTGCTCATACCGCAGCCTTCAGGCAGGCAACACAACCCCACAGGCCTAGAGAAAAACATTTACAAGAAATGTCTTCATCCTCTGGCATTAAACCTCTTAAAATGTTCAAATAGAGAGCATTTTTGTTTTTATGTCCTGTTTTTTTAACTCTTTTTTTATGTTTTGAGTGCTTCAGTCTCTTAAAGAGCTGTTTTTAAAGAAAATGTATTGTAAATTTTAAAATTCTATGAAATTAGCATTCAGACTTTTACTTTGTGCAACAATAACAAAAGGAAAAAGAGCAAAATAATACAAAAGTAGAATGAAGTTAAACTGTAAAAGACAACCCACTATTGTGCCAATAATATTGATTTGAATGTTGTGTTGAAATACATTTATAAACATGTTTGTTTCTCTGTGTGTGTTCCTAAATCCACATATGTGAAACATAATCCTATCTGGGAAATGGGATTGCTCTTCTTGGGGAAACAGGATCTGGAGTTGCAGCTGTGCTGTCTGAGCAGCAGATTCAAATGACAACGATCCACAGCATTAATTCAGATGTTCTCTGAAGCAATAACCTGCTGAAAGCCAGTTGAAGCTCAGAGGTGTTTGCTACAAATAAAACTCAGGAGATCTTACACTTGATAGAGTCTCGTCAGCTCCAGAGGTGTTTCTTTAACATAAAGAAAGTAAAAAGCCTCAAAAGAACAAACAGTTTAAAGACCCACTCCTATAAAAACTGTGTTTTGGTTGACATTTTTTTGTGATATCCTTCTGAAGATGGAGAACATATATAAAAATTATAGTAAAAATATGTTTCTTTTATCCCTGTCAGTCCATCATAATTCCTCCCATCTCGCATTCCCCTCTGTCCTGTTTTTATAGTGATCGTCTGGCTGCAGAAACAATCACCCGCCATCAGAAGTTGAGCCCAGTTCGTCAAATTTCCTCTCCTTCAGGGATGTCCTTCACTTCACACCATCTTCTGTGGCCCTCTGAGGTTTTCCACCGTGTGTTATTTCCTCCCTGAATCCTTGGATTAGTCGTATCGCTTCCTATCGTCCTTCCCAGGCTGCGGCCCAGTTGGCTGCGGCTCGTCTTTGTCCGTTGCTGCTCGTAATGCCAGTTTGCACCGCAGGCGGATCGAGCCGCCAACAGTATTTCCAGCCTTTTCTTTGCTTTCCCCATTTGGAAATCTTAAACCGTGAAATTTAATAACATTGAGACGGTCATTCATTTTAATGCCGTTCCCAGGACCAGTAAACGACATTTCCATAGGTCTTCATTAAGCAGCCAAAGACTGATAGCTCCTTTCTGACAGACATTAAAAACACGTGTATGGTGTTGGTTAGAGGATGAAAGAAGCATGTGCCGGCTCATTTTAACTTTATCCTCAGCAAGGAAAGCATGTACTGTGTGCAAAACTGTGTAAGTTTCTAGGAAAATACTTTCCTTCTGTGTTTTAACATTTCACACACTCTTTACCCGAGGCTTGGGTTGGCCTCTTTTCAGGCTGAAAAAATAAATTTAAAAAAAAAGAGGAGGGGGGAACTTTTCCGTTCAGCACAAATCAACCCCTGGATCTGCAGGTGGAAGTTTTAATGGGAGTCAGATGTGCCCCTACACATAGTTATAAGGCGGGTAATGTCTGTGAGCAGCCGCACAAGACTACAGGAACTGTGATAAGAAATGGAGCCAATGAGAAAGAAACATTTGATTCTGATTTCTGAAAAAGGATTTTAAGCGTGGGAAAATGATTGTAGAACCGGGTTTAACACCATTTATAAGCTGCTATATATTAAAAATTAAATTTATTTTAGATTATCGAATGAAACATTTAAGAGATTGCTGGTAAAAACAACAAATCACTCGATGCAAAAATCCCCAAATTACAGAACCAAAAACTGAAACGAGACAGAAATGAAACGTTACGGAAAGCAAAAGTCATTTCCAGAAATAAAGAAACTTGAAGATGCAGAGGTAGGTACTATGGAACGTCACTGACTGAATGTAGACATTTGAGTTTTTTTTAAATGTGTCTTTAATGTCTGCATACTAATAAAGTTTCTTTTTTTTTCCAACAGCTGTGTTTGACGGATTTTACTGTTATGATAGGGAGAAATGCATCTTCTGACACATAATGTGTATATTTGTATAAACTCACTATAAATGTTGTGTTGTTTTGCTTTTTTAATTGTGGTGATTTTTTTAAAATGTTTTTGGTTAGGCATGGGTTGTAAATATGAGAAAATTCCACAGCAGTACCGAACCGTTAAGCAGAAAGCGTCTGAACAGGAACTACTTTGTTCAGGATTGATTATGTTTCTGGGAGGAATGAAAGCATAGCTTACACTATGAGTCTGTAGGATGGTTTGGCAAGCCTATTTCAGATTTCTCATCAGGTTTTGGGAAGTTTAGGACCAGTTTGCACTCGTTCGTCAACTTTTTTTGTAAGTAAGAGAGGATCTCCTGCACAATATCCAAGTGGATTGGCAGTCCAGGGAGAGAAAGCTCGTATACTGATTTCACAGAGGATGTTTCTTCCAGCAAGATGAAAAGACTAGCAAAACTATTGACTTCATATTCATTTTATATAATAGGTTTAGGATTAAATCAGATTCTTATGTTTGACGTTTCAAGCTTTTGCAAAAATGGAGGTACGCTTTTTTTTTTCCCAGGTGAAGAACCAACTCGAAGGAAATTAATGCTACCTGACTTCATTTCCAGCTTATAATAACAAATCAGGTTTCCATTGAAAATGTTAGAATTCCATTTTGGTTTCAGTTGACAGCATGTACAGTCTGCGAAGCAGAGAGTGCTAAAAGATTTAACAAAAACAGCGAGCAAGATGGATGAGGTGAGGTGCGAGAAGGAAAAGAGCGAGAGCAATACGAACTGTTTTGGCATCTCATCTGCTATACATGAACCCAAAGTATCGTGTCTCAATAATGCAGAACATACTGCAATTTTTATGCATGCACTCGATCATATTAATGCCAAAAAATATGATCGGCGAAAAGAAATGGAAATAGATGTCTTTTGTGAACCTTTATCGGCAACTGTAGGGATAAAAACAGGAATCGCAGATGAGTCGAGAGACGTTTTATTATGCTACACATTTAAGACATGCAGCTGGTCTTCACAATACAACTGTAGGGGCTTAGTAATGTGAAATCAAGACCCGCATGGCCTCTGCGCTTGAGTACTAACTAATTGCTTTGCAAAGAGCCTGTTTTTATTTGTCTGGGCCTGGTTCTTCTTACAGTATAAAACACAAAGTGACACATCGGAGACACAGCTGCAGTTCGTGTTGACGTGAGAGCTGGGGAGTGGAGCTTTCAGTGTGTGAACATATAGATATTTTCAGATGGCAGCACATTCTCTGTTTGACAGCAACATTAAAACTACCTGCCTCATTTTGCCCTCAGGCTGCAAAATTGTCTAAATGTGGTATGACGTGGACTTCACAGGACCTCTAACTGTGTGCCAGACTTCCTGAGAGAATTTTCAAGTACTATGTTATCAAAAATTAAACAATTGTGTGGGTTTGGCATCCAATAGATCTTACAGCAGCCCAAAATACAATGGCTTTTCATTTTTCTTAGACCAATTAATAAGAATATATATATATATATATATATATATATATATGCAACACTAACAGATCTGTAGAGCTGTACATCTGTAGGCTGCTGCAATGCACTTTGAGTACTAATATCTCCTTCAAAAATGTAATAATCTGTGATCACCTTGTTTTACATAGAGGTTGGGTGCATCAGTGATAAAGTTTCCACTAATAATATCCCAGCAATCCTTTTTTTCTTCTTTAAGCTCAATTTTACCCTTTCCAACATTTAACATGTAAATACTGATCATTATATTTAACTAATATTTCCCAACAAGTGTTTTTGCAATTAAACTGTTGCTAACATTCACTTCATTGGTGTAAAATATAATACAAAACTTAAAGTGCTTATAGTTCATTTTTGTGCTAAATTATGGGGTCCAGATGACCCAACTCTTATATTTATGTAGATCCCTCCCATGACAAAGGTGGACAGAATTTTATGTCTGCCACGGACACCAGTGAAGATAAAAAATCTAAAGCTAAGTTCACAACGGCCTCAATAACGCACTTTTGAGTGTTCCAGTCAACTCAGTGGCCTTGTGGTAGAGTGTCTGCCATGAGACTGGAAGGTCGTAAGTTCAAATTCAGGCCGAGTCAAATCAAAGTCTAAAATTGGGACCCAGAGCCCCCCTGCTTGACACTCAGCATTAAGGGGTTGGATTGGGGGGGGGGTTAACCTACCAAATGGTTCCTGAGTGCGGCTGAGTCTGCAGCTCACCACTCCCCCAGGGGATGGGTCAAATGCGGAGAGCAAATTTCACACACCTATAGGTGTGTGACAAACAATGGGACTTTAACTTTAACTTTATTCTGATAAAATAAAGTGACTGAGAAAAAACTGTCTATTTTTCAATGGACGTCTATGGGACTTCCTATTTGGAACACAGAAGGGGAGGGGTTGCTGTCTCCATTGATATTCATGTCAATGGTGACAACTGATGGGACTTTAACTTCATCTAAGTAAATGTCTAAAATTATATGCGCCATCAATGCTCTCGTGTTCATATGTTGCTACACAAGTAGTCATGACCGTTTTCAGGTTCTACATACAAAATACACGGTCACTGAATGCACGTTGAAAGTCAAATAAATTCAAGTTTGACCAATCGGGGAATCAGATTTGGTAGTGATCTATGGCATCCTTTTCATTCATGGATGTGCCAAAATTTTGAAAATTCATCATGAAAGATGAATTATTAAATGTGGTTTGTGCCCAGATGGAATTATATAACACCAAGTTTTTCAGGTATTGGAATAGAGCTGTGAAAGAAAAAACAAGATTTGTGTGATTTACACATTTTGACATTTCACACTAACCCCCTTCCAGCATGCACTAGTATATAGTACTGGGAGTTCAGTGTGAACACCTCGTGATAAAATTGCGCTTAAGAACCCACACTCAGAGTGCTCTTAAAGGCACTACACATGCCCAGTGTGAACGTACCAAAAAAAATACTTAGATTAGCCTCCATTGCATGCATCAGCTCTTAAACTAACAAAACTGCTGTAAAGACAGACTTGAAAGAGATGCTTTTGAAGTGTACTGTATACCAACTGTACATTGTTTAGAAACATTTGATATGCGTTAAATTAATGTCTCTGGCAATTACGTCAACTTCTTTTTTAAAAAAAAAAGGGAATGATATAAAACCCTTTCATTTCTTGCGAAGTCCCAAGACTTTTGTGTGGTTGTTTTCAGCTGCATGCCACTGTTTACCATTGCTGAATTTAGTTTGTGTTTTTCTTTAATGTGGAAGCCAAGAAAAAACAACTTTATTGGTGATGACAGCATGCGTTAAAAATTACTCCCTGTCTCACATTTGGGGATGCAACCATTTTTTTCCCTCCAGCGTAGGAACTGTCAGTGCTGCTCAGCATAATTTTGCGCTGATCTTGCACATGTCGTTAACACTGCGGTAATACCACAGCCGCCTGCTCGATCCATGTGACAAAAGCCGTATCGCTCATCCAATCAGACACCCTTCAGTGTCTCGTTGTCTCCCCCCCCTGTGCATCCTACTTATTATTTACGGGAGTTCCAGAGCGCGCAGTGACCACCAGCCACTGATGTCCTACGCCGATACAAGCTCACTTCAAATGAGGAGAAATAATCCTGGCTATTCATCTTTGTCACACCACAAGCTCCTCTCTTCTTGCCTGTAGACTAAACATATGCTCACTCGCAGAGAGGCGCTCAGTGTGCAAATGCGAGCTTGTGAGTCAACACAATCAAACGCTACCCAGAAAAAAAGACGACGACACTGAGAATAAACAGCACGGCATCCACACATCCTCCACTCCGGTGGGTTCCTCTTATGTGTTTACCCAAACAGATAAACACGACAGAGAGATGAGACAGAACTCTGGTAAACATAAAAAAAGCCTCCAGGTCATATACAAGATTAACTGAAAAAGTATTTTAAGACCCACTCCAATGAAAATTGTGTCTTTTTTTAACATGTCCTTGTGGGATTTTTCTAACAATGGAGGATAGAAAATTAAGATAAAATCTACACTTTTATGTATTTCTTTATTCAAATTGCTTTGAATCAGTGGTAGAAAAAAAACTGTTTGTAAAAGCTTTGTTGTTGCATACAAACTACATTCAGCAGTCCACAAGCTAATAATAGATAGACAAATAGATCCCATGTACGTCTTTGTTTTCCTTCCCCAACCTGGTATCTGGCTCATGACTGTTTGGCTTGATATTTCTTCCCATTTTAATTGAATCGGGAATGTTATCTTGGGGGTGTGAGGGGCTGTAAGCTAGTGGGAGAGAGTCTAAACCAAGGGATGATGGGAAATAAGGGCAGGCTTACCCTCCATTAGTCCCGCCCACAAGTCAAAGGTGAATTTCGAATCAACTCCTGCCGCTCTGCAGAAACTATGTTCACGAAAACAGTTTTTTAGGCTAAAAATGGCTTAATCAGAATTAAAAGACCATGATGAATGATTTTAACATAGATCAAAAGATGATCGGACTTTAACTTCTCATGCTTTGGCTTGATTTTCAAAGGACACTAACATTGCACTTCATTTTTGTAACCAAGATGACCCGGTGGTAAGGACATATCTGTGGTCTCAGAATAAGAAGAAAGAGGAAAAGAGCAGAATTAAATAAAAGGAAGAATTATAATAACAGTGGAATTGTGTAGGGGTGCCTGTCAAAGCATGTTTTTGTCTGTTTACAACACACTCATTGCCGGTGCCTGGAATGCCTTCATCTGAGAGCAGCAGCTATAACTCGGAGAGCTGCAGAGCATGCCCTCACGCGAGAGAGGTTATGGGGTATTTAGCATTTTGCATGCGGTACATTTCTCCCTCAGTCGTGCGAGAGGTGAAAGTGCTTAAAAACAACTCTGTGTGGGATGGTTACAAAAAAAGAGCCCCTGGTGTCTGTTTCTATTTATCCAGCGCTGCGTTTCTGAGCTCAGAAGAGCCCTGGAGATATCATCCAGGTGGGTGGCCGGAAACGGTAGTGAAGAAAAGGATTTTCTGGGAGCAGAGATGGGTTTTCCATCACACATTGTATCAGGTGAAAAAGCTTGTTTTCTTAATTGATCATCATAAAGAGAGCTTTCTCTTCTTAAGCCCATATGTTGAACAGATGGGATTAAACCTGCAGTGTTCACTGGCAGCTGTAAACTAAGTGACGGCTTACCTCACAGGCTCCTGTTTACAACGGTAAATTACCTTGGATAGAAAGAACGCATCCTTTGCATGCTGCGTGAATAATTCGGGCACTGGTTCGGCGTTGCCTTGTGTTCTTCAGTCAGGGGTCAGGTGCACCAGCATGCATGATTGAGAAGCTGGTATTTATGGAGGACAGTGTTTTTCCAGACTTCCAGCGGAGGTCTTCTCTCAGAAAAAAGCCTGCTAATGATGTATTTGCGTGCACAAGCAAGCCTACTCGTGCTTGCGTATCTACAAGGTGCAGAGAGAAGCTCCAGTTTTCACAACAGGTAAGAGCTTAATGTCAAATTCAACAACTTAATGGTAATACATTTCACTTTCACAGACATTTATTATAAAGCGCCTCTGTTTCCATCTGGCATTTTATTTTCTCGTAGAGTGTGACTTATATCGGCATTCACAGGTTGATGGAGATGAACCGAGGAAAAGCTCCTTTAAAAAAAATAAATTAAAACAAAAGTCTCTCATCATGCAGAGCAGTCCTGTGGGGATGTGATTCTCACTGCACACCAGAATGGTTATAACAAGGCTGTTCTTGCTTTAGGTACATAAAAAATGAATATTTGAAGCTGTGGAATAAAAGCTTCAGGTGTAGATTTAAATTATATAATTGTACTGTAAGACACTGGCAGCTGATATCACAGGACAGAATGACTAAACCAAAACCAAATGAGCTAAATAGGAAAACGTGTTCTGGGTCTTAGATTAGAGAGAAGAATAATGTGGTTAAACATAATTGAAATAAACATGTATTAATGCAGGTTGTTACTCATTATGACCTTGCAACACATTCTCACTCCCAACTTGTCACATATTGACGTTTGGTTAAAGACCCCTACGCGTCAAAAATGTATGTTTTGGGTCTAGTTCCCAACTCGTTACTTAAAATGTTTTTTTAAGTGCTGTTTTTTTCCATTAAATCACAGGTCCCTCACCTCTGGGGGGCAAACTCTCCCCAAGTCCAGTACTGGGACGCAGAGCACACCGGTACCCTAACCCAGTACAGGTATCCTAACCAGGTATCAGTTCGCATCTGGTACGTCTGGTGCCGGGCTAGGGTACAGGTACTGGACGCGTCCCGAGGACCACATCATGTACCATATCCAGTAGCGCAGCAATCTTGAGGGTTGATTTTATGAAGCATTTCAAAAAGCAACGAGTGAAAAAGTGACGTGGAGGATTCCTTAACAAAACATCAATATGTGAAGACTTGGGGATGAGAATGTGTTGGAACTTACCCTATCTTTTGAGTTTTCCACAAGGTGACCCCAAAATATTCCTTTTCTTTTTCTTTCAATAATTCTCGAATAATAATTTCAAGAAAAAGGATTCTACAATTATTACCGTGCAATTTTGGCCATTTCTGACAATTCCATAGTACAAAAGCAAACCAAACCCAATAAAATAATGTTTTCTATCACTTCAGCCAGTCAACCCAACTCAATTCAACGCAACTCAACTCGACCCAACCCCACCTAACTCAACCCAATCCAACCCAACTGAACCCAATCCAACCCAACCCAGCCCAACCCCACCCGACTCAACCCAACCTAACTTAGCCCGACCCAACCCAACTTAACTTAAACCAACCCAGAACAGCTCAACCCAACCCAACCCAGCTTAACATTATCCAACCCAACTCAACGAAACCCCACCCAACTAAACCTAACTCAACCCAACCCCACCCGACTCAACCCAACCCAACCCAAGTTAACCCGACCCTAACTAGCAAGTTAACTTAAAAATAGAGCCAGCCCCCTCACAACCCCCTCCCTTTAACTGATGGCAATTAATGTTGGTCAACAGGCTGAGCATGGAAAAAAGTAGCTGGTGGTAATGATGATAGTTGTTTTTTTCCCCCTGCAGTTCTTGAAACTACCTCTGCGGGACCCCAGTGTAAAAGCACCTAAAGATTACAAAAACACTGCAATGCAAACAATTTCTCAATGTGTGACTCAAACACAAACGGCAATAAGGATGTCGGTATGCTTCATTTTCTTAAACAATGCAATTTTAGCCTAAGAGATCATACTGGTGATGAGGACCAATCATACGTCTCATGATTGCTTCTGAAATGAGAAATGGGAAATACCTTTCAGTCCTGAGTTGAATCTGCGGTGTCTAAAGGAGACTGCTCGTCTTTCTAGCGCTCACCCATCCATCAGGCTACTGGCAGCCACCTCACATGGGTCTTCATCACAAACTGTGATAATCTCCTCTGGTCTCTTGGCGCTAGTCAATGAAGATAAATAACCAGATTCAACCCCTGCTTCCCCATGACCCATTCATAGGCCTCTGTGGATCCTTTCAGCACTTTCTCCCTAATGGAAAAGTTATGTACTTGCCAGTATCTTCACTTGGCTCAGAGTAATGGGATCGAGCTCAGGCCTGAGAAGGACTTTTAAACCTGTGGAGAGACAATGATGAGGATAGCGCACTGGAGACCCAGGAACAGCAGGAACACCTATTAAAGCCTGACACACCAGTTTGACAAAAAATCAGGCGCTACCTGGACAAGAAAAAGACACAGAGCCTCATGCTTTGTTTGATCAAAGAACTCTGCTGATATTAAGCTAGTTTACCACTTGTTCCTTGAATTTTTCCTTATTTCTTTGGCTCAGTATTTTCTGTCCGTCAAGAATAACACTATTTAAAAAGAATGTTTGCTAGGCTATCACTTGTTTTGTTGTAAAGGTGATGTTCTGACGACTTAAGTCAAAAGCATGACCGACAAAGCCTCCAGTGTACTAAATATCAACTCTTCCGAGTGGGAAAAAAGATTCAACATGGTCTCTTGATATGGGGAGTAAAGGAATGAAAGAGGCTCACTGAGCACAGATGGCAGGAGGTATGAAGGTATGAGTTTAATTGTTTCCAGACAGACAAGTCGAGGAAGCAGTGGAAGGCACTGCATCTTTGCAAATACACCCTGAGACATCGGACGAAGGTTGATTATTATTTCAAGTCACTCCTGTGTGTTAGGCCTCAAATAATTGGTGCAAAGCATGAGCTGCTGGACCCGTATGACCCATAATCTGTCTTGAAAATGGTAATTGTTCTAAAAGAGGTTAAGAATCCTAAGGGTTGCTCTGGGAACACATTTACTTAAGATTAGAAGAACCACAAAATCAGTTTAATGACAATATGTTACAAAAACTGATGCTTGTCTGTTTATTTGTTAAAAAAAAATAATAGTCATAGTAATAAAATGGAAAAATATGTGACAAATTTGTTCATTTAATGATGCTGAATGAAGCAAGAGATTCTAATAAAGCAGAGGTTATACACGTAAAATTCCTTTTAGCCTTTCAGCAAGGAAAGTAAAGGAGCCAAAGACAAAAAAAAAAAATGTTTGCACCCTCCCAGTTCTGAGTCAGACTCTGACCACTGATAAATTCCTCAGGAGAGCTCGACCAATAGAAATCACAAGACCTAGACGTGCAGTTGTTTATCTTTTAAATATGTTTTTTTTCTTTTCCTTTGTTTCCTTCTTTCTTTGGTGAACATTTGCCAAGCCCTTTGTGTTTTTGCTTTCAAAAGTTGCAGTATGACTAAAGTTCTATGGTTTTATAAGTTCACAAATGAAACTTTTCTGCAATAGCTTTTGTTAACGTTAAACAAACTATCAGATGATACATTTGAATATGATATAATTTGATACACTCATTTCCGAGACCACGGTCCCAACTTTTCTTTAAATCTCATTTGTTTTAGTTTGGTTCACGTAATCTGCCCTGTAAAAGGATTTTTATTCCACTTTCCTGGTCGTTTCAAAATGACTGCTTCCATGAAATCTCAAAAACACTTAAAGGTTTTGCTGATTTTTAAATCAGCAAAATGACTAATCTTTTATTATTGTTTTTTTAAAACCACTTTCTGGAAAAATGCAACATTTGTTAACATATTGTTAATTAACTAATTATAATACGGTTACATCATGTTAAAAATGTGTGGATCAAATTTGAGACAAAGTTTTTTTTTCTTTTTTTCGAAACACATGTCAATATTTTTGCATCATGAAATAACAATGTTGAGAGCTAAAATTTATGATATCAACCAACAAATCATTGTTGATTTTGGTATCTTATAAAAAAAATTAAGGGATTTCATCAGATGGTTTTAAAAAACATCTAACTGATAAAGAAATTGACTTTTCTTTTACATTTTTTGATGTAGTGGGCCTTACAGAGTTGATTTTTTTTTCAAATGTATAGTTAAATATTGATAAAATATTTTTGTTGATTAAAAACAAGCTAAAGAAATCACTAAAATTCATCAGAATTTCAAAAACTTGTATTAATTTGTTGAGGGCATAAATAACATTTTAGTCTCTGTATTCTACTAGAGTGGCTCCATGTTGCAAAACCATGTAATGAATTGTGAGGGGTGCAGTTTAGGGTTAAATACTTTACTCAAGGGCATGTCAACTTTTATCGGTGTTGGAAGGGAAATCTTGTCCAACATTTCACCATTGTTTGGAAACAAATCTATCAACCGTGTGGCCACAGGGTTATTTGTTTAATTTATGGACTCACATAGACTTTTAATTAATAATCTAAGGATTTTAGAGGGAATGAGATCTATCAGAAAGGTAAGACTAAGAAGAAAGTGAGGATTCAGTTACCTTATTAAAATATTAATGTTATATATGGATTCTCATGTATTTTTTCCTTCAAGATATTTCTCAAGCACACACATAAAGTTATATATATTATTACAAATGTTAAATATATATATATATTATTATTCTTTAAATTCATTTTAATATTCTGTCTTTCTCCTTTTGTTTCCTTTTTTCAGCGCACGTAGGCACGCAACTTTTATGCCATTTTTTTTCCTTTCATTTTGAGTCGCATGACCCGAAGTTGAACCCTAAACTTATTAATCTTCTGCCCCAATAAAATTGCTGGTTTATGCCTTCTTATGTCCTCATGGTAAACCACATAAAACTATGAGGAAAAAAAAGAAAAGATCAGCCAATATGCTGAGTTTATGCAGTGAAGGAATTTTCAGGAGCAAAGACGAGTTATCCTGCCAGAACCTTGCACTGTGTGTCTCAGATTATCCCAACTCCAGCTCGAGCATGGTAGTAAATCACTTCAGTGTTTAGCTGTTTTTTTTCCTTTTCTTATTTCCTGCTAAATTGTGATTACATTCTGCAGAGCGCTGATCCAAACAAGGCATTAGCCTCTTGCTGGGAGAATGATTCCTGCCAAGTTGCTATCCCATTTTCAGAAAGGACCAGTGAATGAGCAAAAAAAGGCATTAAGACGGAAATTGGCTGAACTAAACAGAATCATTTGATCCATAAGCTTGTGCTTAAGCTTATTTAATGGATGCAGGGCTGCTATCAAATGCTCACTTTTGTTTCTCTGTTTTTTTGTGGTTTGATGTTGACAGACCAAAGAGGACGCATCGCTGAAAAAAAATGGGGCGCGAACAAGTTTCTGTCGAGAAGCTGGCGTGGGAAGGCTGGTGAAATATCTGAACTCCCACCCATTTCCTCTTATTCTCAAGACTTAACATTTATTAGAGGGAATAAAATCTCAAATTCTTGCATGGCAGAATGAAGTCATGTCCTGTGCTGATTACGACCTGGATGGAAAACGGAAGAAAGGATTGTTGTGTACTGCTACTGTCACTTATTGCTCTGGCTTGTTATGAGCAAGTGGAATCTATTTCCTATAAATTTACGTCTAGTTTAGTCTTAATATATTGTGGTATGGTAGGATATGTATTACACAGAAAATACACAAAAAAGTTCTTCCACCAAGATTGAATGAAACTTCTTTCTCTGCAGCATCCGGAGTTTGTTTGCTTTGGCCACATCAGCCCTGCAAACACTGTGTGATTTTAACTGGATAAGACCAAAAATTTATTACGTTTAAACATTACAAATCAAAACCAGGCCAACTCACGGTGAAGAAAACAGTGATTATGTCCAGGGCAGCCCCCGGGGATTGATTTGCAATTATTTCTGATTCCCTCATGTCTGGGCCGCCTTGTTGCCAGGAACATATAAAATGGGAAGGCAGTGTGGCTATAAACCTGATTACTTTTATGCATTTATTTGTTTTGTTATGTGTAAAAAGCATAGTTGTCTCTGTGGGATTTTTTTATTTTTTTTTTTTATTTTGACTGGTTTTGACAGCCAGCTGGATGTGGTTTAGGTCCAATCTCTGCTTGTGTCTTAGGGCCTCCATTAAATGCTCCCAGCGATGTGTGTTTTTACACACACAGAGTATTTACCATAAAAATGTGTGTTACTTCAACAATCCTGCTCCTGAGGTCTATGGAAAAATCCAGACCGCAAAAAGTGTTCCTTGTGGTTTTATTTCAGTACTTTGCAGTGGATTTGTAAAAGTTTAATGTATTAGTTTGCACCAGGTTAGCACCTACGATTTGTTGAATGTGAAATCCATATTGAGTGCTGGCAGAGTTATATATTCTGGTCTGACAGTGGTATAAATCATCAAACCGCAAGCAGACACACCCTGATTGTACCAGGCTTTACTCATACACCCTCTTAGGTTGTTCATGAGAAATACAGATGTCTCACTGCCTGGAAATAAAGGGAGTCAGTGCTAAAACATGTGTGCCTTCAGTGACACAAAGGCATCGGATCTTTGAAGATTTCTTTAATATGAAGCTCTACGCTCGTAAAAAACCTCACGAGGGCACCTAAAAAAAAGAAAAATCGTCCGCTCTTTTGTGTCTTTGCAGAGCCATGGCTGTATTGCATTACATCCAGAAAGTTGTACTGAAAGGAGCGTAGTAAAAGGGGCCTGTGAAGGATTCAGTTCAGGTCCTGGTCATGGTGAATGCTCTCCATCAACCTGAATCCAGCTTGAGACAATACAAACCAGACCACTTTGGAAATGATGTCCATTGCAGCAAATGTTTAATTTTTTTGTTAGGAATGTGCCATAACACTTCCCTCTTCTCCAGTCTCCCACACACAGCTGCCCTTCAGACAGTAACGCCGGAGCAAAGAAGAGAAGAAAGAAGCAGACACGGCAGCTCATGTCTGTGCTCCCAGCTGCATGTGGTCCTACTCATAAAAATATGTCAGCTGAGGTTGGATGAGCAGAGGGAATGAGCAGGAATGCAGCAAGAAGAAGAGACTGAAAGTGAAATAAGGAATCAGTAGCCTTAAGTGGGACTGCAAAGTAAAGACAGGAGGGATCAGTGATGGATGGGAAAGGAAAAAGAGAAGAAAATGATCAAAGAATACAGAGTGGAACCAGAAGGGCAGGGGTGTCTGAGGAGGAGTGGCAGCATAGTACCTAAAGTAGCTTTCAGGAGATTTATTTTGTGAGCTGTATCAGAGGACCATCCATCAGGTGAGGAAACATGTTCCCCCCAGAAATCATAATCAGTCCCACCTTCAGAGTCAAAGATGATGCTCAAATAATGTCTTCAAACATTCCTAAATAGATTTAGGAAGCTGAAATTTGCCTTTTGTTGAACTCTGTGAAACCTCCTCTTTTAGAAAGACAGATGAACTGTAGATGCAACACATAAGTTATCCTATATTGCCGATAGGAGATTAAGATGTTCATGTCTGGCTGCAGTTCAAGGAATATCAAACCCAGTTGAACAGTCAGCTCTTTACATCAAAAAATCCAGTGCCTGCAGCTACTCTTTAGCTTTTCTAGGGCTTGTAAGTTTCCATATGAAGGATTTTGAAGGTAGATGAAAAGCAGCCGAGCTTTAACTCCATACATTTAATCAACTTTAGCCTCAGACATGATACACTGAACCAGATGTTGCTAGCATTTCATGGTTCTTTGGAGAATTTTTCGGCTGGAGTTTAAGGCTTTGCCTGGAGTAAATGTTTAAAGTCTAGAGATCATCTTCCCATTGTACAAGAACATGAGATGCAAATCATCCCTATCTTCTGATTACTTTGTCTGCACAGTTTATTTATGCACAGCCATGTCCTCGTCCTCTCTGGAACAACTCTGACACTGTCTGACTTTTCCTTCTCCCGGTCAAGCAGCACATCAAGCCTCAGTAAGCTACAGATGCACTTCATACGTTCTGAGCCGGAGAATTAACTACGTACATATGGGAAAGATTTAAGGAGTCACTGCTGTGCACAACAAAGCGACGTAGAGACTGTTTATTAGCTTTTATTGCCACAACAAAAATTTACAAATCAGTGCACTTTCACGTGGGAAGCATTTTCTCGCCCACAAACATACAGCCTCTACCACCCAATACGTGAAAGCAAACTGCTCTGAAATACTAAGGAAAGATCAGGCATTGAGGGGTAATGGAAGGAGGCAGAAACTAGCCACAGTGCAATCTTATCTGCACTTTCTGTTGCTGCAGCATATGGTTTTTTTTTCACTTGGTCAATATATTCCAACCTCTTGGGTGAAGGATAAGATGTGGTGGAAAAAATGGAAAATTGGATCTTTTTAGGGGAAGCTGAATCACTATTATAAGAAATGGCATAAATAATGCAGATGCATTTAACTACTTTCACAGACTGACTGGTCTACTTTGGGTAAAATTAAAAGACACACAAAAGAAACTTTGCTACAGTTTAAGCCTTTGTCGCAGCTGCCCTCATGGGTGGATACGGGCTGTCTGCGAACAAGAAAAAGGGCAAACCAGTATGGGGTGCACAGGTGGGCCGCATGAAATGTCAAGGTTGTTGATGATCCTGTAGAGTGAAAACATTCATGCACATTATTGCAAACACTTAAGTGTTTGCAAAGGGTAAATAAGGGTTAAGTAGTTGAAAGGCAGTCATGTCGTACAGATTATTTAGCATTTCAACCCCCTGAAATCCTATGGACTTCTCAAGGAGTCCCAGTAGTGTTGTTCATGTGATGATGGTTTATTTCTTGCACATAGTCTGACTGTTAAAGTACGTGCATGTGACACGCGTTCACGAACGAGCAAAACACGCTAAACGCAGGTTCTTCAAATAGTGTTCACACTTGACAAGCAGGGAAGGGCTTCTTCTTCTTTTTCAACTTTTCAGCTAGTGGTTGTCCACCACCTGCAGTTGAGACTTGGTTCAAAATGTCAAGGCAAAGCAACACTTTTTTTCTCTCAAAGCTCTGTTCCAATATATGAGAGACTAAGGCCGAATCGGAATTGTTCCCCCTCCCCCTACATTTAGCCCTCCAAACTGAGGGATATGGAAAAATTGTGTCTTCAAATTCAGATGTCACCCCCACTCGATGATGTCATCAATAGTTGCTGGTCAGCTACGTTGGGGCAAAGCTGCTAGTGCTCGGAAATGCATAACAACATCGCTTTATAACTTTAGAAAGGTCATGCTAAAACAAAAATTCATTACTTACATTTAAATGTAAACTTCTGTATATTAGAGCACACCCACATGAAGAAATGCACTTCTCCTCCACGGCACTCTGCGGCGTGGTTCTCCTTAGCAACGGAGGGCTTTGCATCCCTCTGCGGTGAGGGTTAACCCTTGAAAAATATATTTCGGACACCCCTATCATTTCAAATGCTCCATATAGCTAATGGGAGGGGTAAGGGAAGAATTTGGATTCACCCTTAGCGTCATTCAGCTCCATCTGGGCACAAACCACAGTTATTGATTTCTCTTTGGTACTTTGGTGAACTTTCAAATCTGGGTCCCTGTTGGGTCAAAGTTTGACCTGGTTTAACTTTCAATAGGTATTGAATGGCCACATTTTTGCATATAGAGCCTGAAAATGGTTGTGTAGCAAGAGTTATGAACTTGAAAGCCCAGTATAAAAATATACGTGCATTTACATAGACTTTTCACTGGAAATGGGCGCTTGGACATGCGTTGCAGAGGGCAGTGTGAATGTAGCTTTAGAAATTAAGAAATTAGACAATCGGTCCAGTTTGTGTGTGTATCCTTCAGTTACACTATGTGCGCTGCATTTGCACATGGCCCAGTAAGGAGCAAGTATGCGTGCCTTAGTAAGAACTAGACCAGGGGGGTCCAAATCCAGACCTCGAGGGCTGGCCTCCTGCTGGTTTTCCAAAAATCCTGCCTTATCTGCTGCTGATTACCTGCATCAGGTGTGTTTAGCCAATAAGGAGCTTCAATGGCAAGTTGAGGTCTAGATTTGGACACCTCTGGACTAGAGTATGGAGTAAGGGCACCATATGACAGCATCACCGTATGTCATCAGTGAGTGCAACTTACAATATCCTTAAAGACACTTCCTGATAGACTTCCCTCTCGCCTGACATTCCATTTTTATGATGTCCCTTGACGAGGCTGTAAGAGCCTCTAGGGAATTCTGCAAGACACCTGTGCTCCCCTTAAGATACAGCTGGTACTCCATGACCCTCCACAGGTCTGAACGACCCAAAAATCCCCCATATGGGTGCATATGACTATAAGGTCTAAAATGATGCTTTACAAAAAGTTGTAACATTTGATTTGGGTTTTCAAATGAGATAAATTGCTCCTAAGAGGTGAGCCTTTCTGGACTTTAAACTTGGACTCGAGTCACATTTGAATCTCAAAAGCAATTCGAATGATTGGCCGGTGCTTGATTCAAGACTCAACCTCAAAGACTTGAATTTTAAGACGTTTCAGTCGTTTGTTCTCATTTTTAGCTCTATCACCATCAGTTTAAAAAAGGAAAAGTCTTTTCACCAGGTTTTTTATAGTAGTTTTAACAAAAATGTCACACTATGTTCCAACATAAGTTTCAAGAAATCTGGACTTGAATTAATGACAAAACACTTTAAATTTGACCTCAAGTTGAATCCAAAGACTTATTGTAGGCTTGCAAAAGAAGGGATTTGTGTGTATTTCTACTCTAGACTGCACCCACCTTGTTAGCCGTGAAAATATTTATTCAAGTAAAATTCAGGTAACATGTCTTGAAGCCCTGACTCTATTCCTGAGTACATAAATAACATAAAAGTTCTATGAACCTTGATGATCAATAATAACTATAATTGAATGGTGGAATGTGTCTCTTTTTGCTTTCAGCCACTTCCTGGCTCGGCACTGTAATTTAAGAATAATCTGTGCATAAAGCGAACAGCTCTATAATTTCATGCTGTGTTGTTTATTTATCTTAGAGAAGATGAAAGGACCTGAAATTTGAAATTCTGTGGGTTTAGCGCGGGCCATTTTTTTTTTCTCACGCAGTTTTCAACCTTTATTTGGATTTTGGTGGCCCAAGTGCAAAGCTAGAAAATGGGTCAAGACAAAGAAAAATAGGTCGGTGGGGGGGGAGAAATGAGTGGGGGCCCCTCTGCCTCCCCCACTCGACATCTCTCTGTTAAATGTAAAAATATATTATACTATAATGTGTTCAGTATGCAAGCTTGAAGGAAACCATATGAAGAGATCCCAGACAAAGAGCCCTCTGTGCTCCAGCTGACCCCCCCCTCAAACCTCCCCACTTCTTCGTCTGCCTCGGCTGAGCGAGAAAGGCAGCGAAACACATGGAGAGAGAGGGAGAGGTAAAAGGGGGAGGTGTGCGCTCCAAGTTGTTGGAAGTGAAAAGGGGCAGTGCTCACCCTCGCCGCCTCACACAGCCAGACCCGCCAGAGTACAGGTGAGCTGCAAGAGCAAATGCGGACCCCCCTCCCTGGAGTCCTGGAGTCTGTCGCTGTAGAACTGTGACCACTGCAGACCAGGTCACCTGCAGCCTGTTGTGTTCATCTTCACAGGGTAAGACACAATCATTGCTTGCAGAGGGGGACAGGGGGATGGGGGAACCGAAGTCTTTGTTTGAGGCAAACATCTGTAGCTGCAGTTTTTGGCTTTCAGTCTTTTTTTGGATCCTGCTGTGAAGCCAGGTTATAGACTTGAGCTGCACTGAGTAACAGTAGAAGGTGTATCCAATTAAAGGACTGGATACTGTATCATACATAATTACTTCACGTTAACACAACAGGTGAGGCCTGGCAACTGCTTTATATAGGGGAGCAACAGGAGGTTTTGTAGCACCCCTTGACAAGTTTCTTTGAAAGCATCCCGGTCGGCTTTTTTTAAAAGCATATGAGGAGCATCTGCACGAACTCGGCTCTTTTTTTTACTAATAATTCCCAAAGCAGACACTTAATGTTAAAAAAAAGAAGAAAGGAAAAAGCTTGTAGTTTCTGTCTTTGATGTCTTTTCGGAAGATGTTTTCAGAAGGCGACTCCCTCCTGGCAGAGGATCATACGCTGCTCCTTCATGCATTTATCTTTGTCTCTTGATGTTCCCCACCTGTGATTATGAGAGAAGGATGAGCTCCACATAAGGAAGACACTTTATTACAAGCATCTCTACTGCATGATTTATGAAAGCACACTCCCGGCTCCCAAGACAAAAAAAAAAAGTTTCATCAAGTGGCTTTGCAAATGTTTTTCATGTTTGTCAGTCATCAGCCTGCACAAGCTGGGGCCTGTTGCCTATCAGAGCCCTATGAGCCAGGAATGCCCATTTTGGGAGCATTGCTTAAAATGATTTGCTGGTGCCGCTGAGGTCCGTGAATGGCTCTTTTGTCTTAGGAAGGGGGAGAAGGAGCCGCTAAAACCCTTCAGCATTTACAGCTGAATGATTTATGCATGCCAAAGTGTAAAGGACCCCAGCGAAGGGCAAGAGATAGCAGACGCACTGCAGCTTTACCCCTCAGGGCTGCTGTCACAAAACCGCACCACCTAATGCTTTGATGGGACGCCTCACTATAAACCAAGTAACTGATACTTGTTTAAGTCTTACATCGCACATACCTTTGTGTTTGAGCACATAAAGCAAGCAGGAGATGCATTTATATAGTTTTTACACACTCGCTATTAATGCAGATGTGTAATAAATGTTTAGCCGCAACAAATGAGTGATTACAGTTTACACAGCTGTACTTGATTTACAGCCATAGAGACCAATCTGCTGTCGTTTGAATTTATCAAGTATTGATGATGTACAGGAACTCCCTGATTACCCTCTAAAGGAGCCCGGGGACACGCAGAGACTGTGCAATACCTTTGAACTTTGGGCTACAAGGAGGCAGGCTCAAAACTATTAGTTATGATGAGGAGATGAAAGATGCTCTGGAAGAAATAAAACCAAGCTGCACATCATGAAGAAGTGGGAAATTAAAAGAGCATTGCACATTTAAGAAGTCCATATGTGTTGCCTTTTGAGACTCCTCTCATGTCAGCTTTGAGTGTTTTTACATCTGCTCACTGTCTGGCACTTAATAAATCGTTGGATACCATATTTTGATCAGTCTGGCTGCTTTTAGTGAGGTTCACCTTTCTTCATATTTACCACAAGACAGTTGTAAATTTGGATTTAGTGAGACAAATGTTGCACCAACAGTAAAACAAATCTAGAAAACAATGCAAGCTTCCCAAATGAGATGCGGACTGGTCCAAACACGGACCACACATCTGGCTGATTCAAAGAGCTTTTGTCAGAGTGTCTAAACAATACTGGTTTTCATCTCCTTGCTCGGCAGATGCTTGTTTGGGATCGTATTGACAGAGCTGTTGTTGTATGAGTGGTCTGCACTGGAGACATAACGAAAAGTTTTTGGTGCCTAGCTGAAATTTCAGCTCCAATCTCAGACAGCATTTAGGAATCATAAATCACAATCATGTACGTAAGGGTAAAGTAATGACTCACAGGTGAAAACAAATGCTACTCTGATCAAGTTCAAGGACCAGCATGTCTGATCAAGGAGATGGATGTAAACGCACTGGTTTATTAAAACAGGCAATGCCAGTAGTTCATACCTGCTCTGAAGGGGTAATGTGACACTGCTGATCCAATAGGAGACTTTTAAAAAATGACCTTTTAATGCATGAAGACAGCGTTTTCCTAAAAGTTAAATATCGAATCACAGTTTCCCAAGAGTTAAGTATCAAATCACAAACCCTGAGGCAGAGTCAAGGTATGTTTAGTGCAAATTTCCTTCAGTCAGCTTTTAAGTCCCATTCTAATAATCTTTTGATCAATTGCAAAAGCAGTCCCAGTGTCTTTTATTTATGATTATGCCATTTTTAGGCAAAATAAAACAAACTTATGT